>NW_026652296.1:23979639-23999356 GCF_009828535.3 Hylobates moloch
GTGGCCCAGGCTGGAGTTCAGTGGCGCAATCTCGGCTCACTGCAAGCTCCGCTTCCCGGGTTCACGCCATTCTCCTGCCTCAGCCTCCCGAGTAGCTGGGACTACAGCTGCCCGCCACCACGCCCGGCTAATTTTTTGTATTTTTAGTAGAGACGGGGTTTCACTGTTTTTTAGCCAGGATGGTCTCGATCTCCTGACCTCGTGATCCGCCCGCCTCGGCCTCCCAAAGTGCTGGGATTACAGGCATGAGCCACCGCGCCCGGCCAGAATTAGGACTTTTGTTACAATTAGATAGTTGTTCATTCACCAACAAACATTTATTCAGCATCTTCTCTTTTTATTTATTTATTTTTTGATTCTGAGTCTTGCTCTGTCCCCCAGGCTGGAGTGCAATGGTACAATCTTGGCTTACTGCAACCTCCGTCTCCCAGGTTGAAACCACTCTCCTGCCTCAGCCTCCCAGGTATCTGGGACTACAGGCATGCGCCACCATGCCTGGCTAATTTTTTTGTATTTTTAGTAGAGATGGGGGAGATGGGGTTTCACCATGCTGGCCAGGCTGGTCTCGAGCTCCTGACCTCAAGTAATTCGCCCTACTCAGACTCCCAAAGTGCTGAGATTATAGGTGTGAGCCATCCCGCCTGTTCTTATTTTTTGTATTTTTGTAGAGATGAAGTTTCACTATGTTGGCCAGGCTAGTCTTGAACTCCTAACCTCAGGTGATCTGCCTGCCTCAGCCTCCCAAAGTGCTGGGATTACAGGCATGAGCCACCGCGCCGGCCTATTTTTAATTTTAAAGGCGGGGTCTCCCTATGTTACCAAGGCCTTTAGAACTCCTGGGTTCAAGTGAACCTCCTGCCTCTGCCTCCCAAAGTGCTGGGATTACAGCCATGAGCCCCCACACCCAGCGGATTCAGCGTCTTATGTACCAGGCTCTTTTAGATGCTGGTGATATAATGACAAGTCAAGCAAGGTCTCTTTTGTCATACATTATAATAGAAGACACAATAAACAAATATATGGGAAATAATGACTCAGCGATAATCTAGGAGGTCAATAAATATAATCGTGACTTGAGGGGGTGGGCAACTTTAGCTGGAGTGTTCAGAGAAGACCTCTAATGATTTGACCTTGGGCTTGAAACCTGTAAGATCTGAATGGTGAGAAGGAACCAGCCATGAAAAGATGAGGGGAAAAACATAATTCACATCTTTGCTAGCTTGCCAAGAGCCAAAGAACATGGCTCTTGAATATTAGCAGAAATTTAAAACTACC
Source organism: Hylobates moloch (assembly GCF_009828535.3). NCBI lineage: Eukaryota > Metazoa > Chordata > Mammalia > Primates > Hylobatidae > Hylobates > Hylobates moloch. Next base: position 23,980,915 of record NW_026652296.1, read on the forward strand.
CCCAAAACTGGTACTTCCTCTGTAGGGGTGAGGCTAACATCCTTAACACCCTAATTTCCACCCAGCAACAAGTCACTTCGCTTGGGCTTACATCATGAACTTTAGGTTTTGACTTCACAAAGGTCTTTAGGATTGACATTGCTAGACAGGAAATGAAAAACATTTTAGCTTAAAGTAGCATCTCCTTTTTTTTTTTCTTTTTGAGATGGAATTTTGCTCTCCTCACCCAGGCTGGAGTGTAATGGCGCAATCTCTACTCACTGCAACCTCTGCCTCCCGAGTTCAAGTGATTCTCCTGCCTCAGCCTCCCGAGTAGCTAGGATTACAGGCACCTGCCACCATGCCCAGCTAATTTTTTATTTTTAGTACAGTCAGGGTTTCACCATATTGTCTAGACTGGTCTCAAACTCCTGACCTCAAGTGATCCACCCTTCTTGGCCACCCAAAGTGCTAGGATTACAGGCGTGAACCACCGCACCGGCCCTATTTTTAATGCAGTATATTTTAGCACAAGCTAGTGTATCTTAGCCAGAGGTAGTAATGGCTGTGTGTCTCAGGCTTTCCTGGAAAAAACATGAATGGTGGCACAAATAATTTGTTTTTGCGAGGTAAAATACCAAGTACATATAAAATATTTTGGCATTTTCAGGCCTGCTTCTTTTCCATATGAATTAATTACCCCACTCATTTAAGCCATTGGGTAACAGTAGGAATCAAAGTTGGTAAGCTGGACGGTGCCAGAGCACAGAGAGCCTTAAGTGCCAGGTTAAGGAGTTTTGACTTTTCTTCTGTATGCAGTAGAGAGTCACAGAGTTTTGTTTGTTTTGTTGTTTTTTTTTTTTTGAGACAGAGTCTCGCTCTGTTGGCCAGGCTGGAGTGCAGTGGCACAATCTCAGCTCACTGCAACCTCCACCTCCTGGGCTCAATCAGTTCTCTGCCTCAGCCTCCCTAGCAGCTGGGATTACAGGTGTGTGCCACCACGCCTGGCTAATTTTTGTATCTTTAGTAGAGACAGGGTTTCACCATGTTGGCCAGGCTGGTCTTGAACTCCTGACCTCAGGTAATCCACCTGCCTCGGCCTCCTAGAGTGCTGGGATTACAGGCGTAAGCCACTACGCCCGGCTGAGAGTCACAGAGTTTTTAAGCAAAGAAAAAAAGAAATTAGAGAAATATTTTAAGAAAGGTTAATCTGGCCATGATGTGAATTGGAATTGATAAGAGAAACAATATAAAGAGACCACTTAGAAAGCTATTACCTAGCTATTACCTACAGCTTAGAAAGTTATTACCTAGTGCAAGCCCGGCACAGTGGCTCAAGCTTGTAATCCCAGCAGTTTGGGAGCCTGAGGCGGGCAGATCACGAGGTCAGGAGATTGAAACCATCCTGGCTTAACACAGTGAAACCCTGTCTCTACTAAAAATACAAAAAATCAGCCAGGGTGGTGGCGGGCGCCTGTAGTCCCAGCTACTCGGGAGGCTGAGGCAGGAGAATGGCATAAACCCAGGAGGCAAAGCTTGCAATGAGCCAAGATTGCGCCACTGCACTCCAGCCTGGGCGACAGAGTGAGACTCCATCTCAAAAAAAATAGAAAGTTATTACCTAGTGGAAAAGTGAAATAGAGTCCAACATTAAGTATTTTTTGAAAGACAAAAATTATGTAAGGGACTCTGGGCATGGTGGCTCCCACCTGTAATCTGAGCATTTTGGGAGACCAAGGTGGGAGGATCACTTGAGCCCAGGAGTTTGAGACCTGGGCAACATGGCGAGACTCCATCTCTACTAAAAAGAAATAAATAAAAGGCTGGGTGCGGTGGCTCATGCCTGTAATCCCAGCACTTTGGGAGGCTGAGGTGGGTGGATCATGAGGTCAGGAGTTTGAGACCAGCCTGGCCAACATAGTGAAAACCCGTCTCTACTAAAAATAGAAAAATTAGCTGGGGATGGTCATGGGCGCCTGTAGTCCTGGCTACTCTGGAGGCTGAGGCAGGAAAATCACTTGAACCCGGGAGGCGGAGGTTGCAGTGAGCCGAGATCGTGCCACTGCACTCCAGCCTGGGCGACACAGCGAGACTCCATCTCAAAAATAAATAAATAGCTGGGTGCTGTTGCTCATGCCTGTAATCCCAGCACTTTGGGAGGTTGAGGCGGGCGGATCACCTGAGGTCGGGAGTTTGAGACCAGCCTGACCAACATGGAGAAACCCCACCTCTACTGAAAATACAAAATTAGCCGGACGTGGTGGCACATGCCTATAATTCCAGCTACTCTGGAGGCTGAGGCAGGAGGATCTGTTGAACCAGGGAGGCAGAGGTTGCAGAGAGCCAAGATTGTGCCATTGCACTTCAGCCTGGGCAACAAGAGGGAAACTCCATCTCAAATAAATAAATAAGTAATTTATAAGCGATTATATTAAAGCAAATATTTCTTGAAAGATTTATGTCATAATCCTATCTGTTTTCCAGAAAAGCATCAGATTTTTCTCTGGAAGCATCTGTGGCTGAGATGAAGGAATACATAACAAAGTAAGTTAACCTTTGTTAGAAAATCTAAATTCGTTCTCCCATCTGGAGAAATTAACTAACTTGGAAAAAATGAATAGTAAGCATTGTATTTGGAGAGTCAGCATTAGTGCACCAATACCAGAAGTTAGAAGGCTGCATATTGAGATTTTTATGGACTCCACTAATGATCAATTTCATAGAATGGAGTCTAAATAATACAAATATTAATTTGAAGAACTCAGGTTTGATATGATTAAATATCCTTTGAATTGGTCAGGCTTTCTAACCCTGTAATGACCTTTCAACTCACATTTTACATCCAGATTGTACACCTCACATACACTTACTGTTACTGTGAGTGATTCAGAATAAGATAAAAATTAACTGAATTTTTTTCCTGATTCTTACAGGTTTTCTTTAGAACGTCAGACTTGGGATCAGCTCTTGCTTCACTACCAGCAGGAGGCTGAAGAGATATTGTCCAGGTTAGATCTATGAAGTGTAAAAACTGTCTTTAAAAATCTTAGGAGTTTGATTGGTGTTTATTTCAGTTCTGTTAGCACAAATTGAAAGACGAATCCTTTCTCACGGGCCAATAAGCTCATCAAATTCTGTAGTGTGTATTAGCACTCTCTGACCATAAACGGGAAGTGAGTGAGAGGAAGGAAGAGTTGGTGTCACTATTTTCAGTCCAAGAACACAGTTGCTTCTGTTCTGTGTCCTTGGCTAACATTTCATATCCTGGGGGAGACAGGCACATCTCTGCATTGTACCTGGCAGCCTGGGGCTGGGCCAAGAACAGTAACCAAGGGGCTTCAGTGAGCACATGGCCTATGAGCTGCAGGTTTGGGGGATGCCCTTGGCCAGGGCCTTCTTGGAGACAGAAAGACATGAAAGTGGGTGATGAGGAAGATTGAGGAAAGAGAGGATCTTTGGGTCTTGAAGGTAGAGGAAAAGTAGGAAAGTGCTAGGTGGTTTTTTTTTTGTTTTGGTTTGTTTTGGAGACAGACTCTTGCTCTGTTGCCAAGGCTGGAGTGCATGGTGCCATCTGAGCTCACTCTGCCTCCTGGGTTCAAGCAATTCTGCCTCAGCCTCCTGAGTAGCTGGGACTACAGGTGTGTGCCATGATGCCTGGCTAATTTTTGTATTTTTAGTAGAGACAGGATTTCACCATGTTGGCCAGGCTGGGCTGGGTGTTTTTTTGTTGTTTTTTTGTGTGTTTTTTTGTTGTTTTTATGTTTGTTTTTTTGCTCTGTCGCCCAGGCTGGAATGCAGTGGCACAATCTCGGCTCACTGCAGCCTCCAACTCCCGGGTTCAGGTGATTCTCCTGCCTCAGCCTCCCTAGTAGCTGGGATTACAGGCATGCCCCACCACACCCCACTGATTTTTGTATTTTTAGTAGAGACGGGGTTTCGCCATGTTGGCCAGGCTGGTCGTGAACTCCTGGCCTCAAGTGATCTGCCCATCTTGGCCTCCCAATATGTTGAGATTACAGGTGTAAGCCACGGCACCTGGCCAGAAAATGCTAGATTTTGATTTAGTTGAACATTTAAACCACGGTTTTAAGCTTTTTTTCGAAATAGAATCAGCTAGAATCCTAACTACAAAATGTTAGTCAAAACCCTAATTACAAAAGTGGCCTCTCAGTAGAGAGGGGCTTTGAGGAACATGGTTTGAAAAATTTCCCCAATCCAGGTAATGATGGTTATCAGTTACTTTATTCACCTCTTTCATACTCTATTTATGAAGATAGATAATGTGTAAGATGCCAGTTTCAGATAAAAACTTTTGCGGCAAAGCTTGTAGGTTAAGAGGAATGGTTCTAGAAGCAGACTGTCTGTTCAGACTCCTAATTGTTCCTTAGTTTTGTGACCTTGGGCAAGTCACTTAGTCTTGAATGAGCCTGAGGTTTGCTCATTTGAAAATGGAGATGATATTAGTACCTTCCTCATTGAGTTATTGTGTCAAATTAGGTTAAATGTAAAGTGCCCAGTAGTGTCTGGCATCTACTTAGCACTCAGTAAATTGTAGTAGTTGTTGTTATTAAAGTTGTTGTTCATCAGTTTTCATGAACTCTCAGTCCTGTTCAGTTATTTTAGATAATTGAAGTAGGCCAGCATGTTTTGGTAAACAATTATAGACACTGACTTTTGGATAGCAAGCTTTGGCTTCACTCTCTCCCAAGTATAGTCCTTCTGGCATATGGACCTTACTATTAAGTGGATTCAACTGACTGAAAGCTTCCAGCATTTCCTGGAGTCCGGAGGTATAAAGACATGAATACTAGACAATCGTTTCAGAACTTCTTGTTAAGGCCAGGCGCGGTGGCTCACGCCTGTAATTCCAGCACTTTGGGAGGCCGAAGCGGGCAGATCACAAGTTCAGGAGTTCGAGACCAGCCTGGCCAACATGGTGAAACCGCGTCTCTACTAAAAATACAAAAAATTAGCCGGGCATGGTGGCAGGTGCCTGAAATCCCAGCTACTCAGGAGGCTGAGGCAGGAAAATCACTTGAACCCGGGAGGGAGAGGTTGCAGTGAGCTGAGACCGCACCACTGCACTCCAGCCTGGGCAACAGAGTGAGACTCCGTCTCAAAAAAAAAAAAAAAAACAAACTTCCTGTTAAAAAGAGAGCCTATACCTAGTGTAGAGTGGAGGAATACTGATTCAGCTTTATAGGATAATCTTTGGTATCTCTTTCAGAAAATAATTACAGAATCTCTCGAAAGCTCTTTTGTTTTGTTTTTAGAGGATCAACTGAGGCCAAAACTACTGAGGTCAAAGTGGAACCTGTGACATATCTTAGGTCTTCTCAGAATGAAGTTCTTAATACAAAACCTGACTACCAGAAAATATTACAGAACCAGAGCAAGGTCTTTGATTGTATGGAGTTGGTGGTAAGTGGGCTCATGTTTATTTAGTTGAGTTATCCAGCTTTGCCACCTTGTAATCCTTGGAAATTAAAAGACCTGGAGAATATGTATAAGTGTAAGTTGAATAAGTATATTCAACTCTACCTTGGGAAAACATGGAGAGACAATTAAAAAATAATAAACAAATGAATATATAGTGGTAAATGCTGATGAAGCAGGGTAAGAGGGACAGACAGTATAGGGAGGTTGGTGGGTTGCTATTTTATATAGCAAGGTTATTGAAGGCCCCTCTGAGGTGCCATTTCAACAGGCTTGAAGGAAATGAGCCATGAGGACATTTGAGGGAGTAGTATTGTGTCAATCCAGGTATTAACAGCAAGCAGATGGCATTTGAAAGGACAATTCAAGGAGAGTTTATTTTCAAAAAGGCTAAATAGAAAGGTATAGGTATTGGAGAACCACAAGGGTTAGTGGAGTAAGCTGGGGCTTATAGGCAGCAGAGCTCTTACTCCCCTTAGGACTAAAAGGGAGGAGGGAGTAGCAGTTACTGTGGCACCTAATGGGAGAAAGTCACATGGTTAGCTGACTTGAGCCAACTCAAGATGACTCGTTCAGCTCCTTCCCACTTAGGCATCCTGTTGGTAGAGGTTACACAGGTCAGCCTCCTGGAGCATAGAGCAGCCTGGAGAAGAATGTGGTGTGACTTTGGAGGAACAAACAGAATTATCTGGCATAAGCATTCCAGGCTGAAAGAACAGCAAGCCCAAAGCTCCTGAGCAAGAGCTTGCTTGTCGGGTTTGAGGAACATCCAAGAAGCCATGGACCTTTACAGCTCACAGCTGTCTTTTTTCTACAGATGGATGAGCTGAAAGGATCAGTGAAACAGCTGCAGGCCTTTATGGATGAAAGTACCCAGTGCTTCCAGAAGGTGTCAGTACAGCTTGGTAAGCTTGTCTCTTGAGGGGACCAGAGTTTGGGCTGTTTTCCATCTGAGAGCCTTTGGGATACAAACTGCCCTTCAAAGCCTATGGTCCAAGAGGGTAAGACCTATATGAGGTGATTTGTTTTTCTCCCCACAATAAATAGTATGTTATGGGTACTCAGAGTTGATAGGAAATTTCTAGATGTAAATTCTACAGAAGCACAGTAGACTGAGAAATTAAATCCCCATGAAATATGTTGTTGTTTTGGTAAATCCAAGACTTAAGAAATAACCCACCCATTGCTTTTTCCAACTCTTCATTTCCCAAGAATTCACTAAGTGACACTGACATTACTCCTTCCTAGCTTTTCCTGACCTCCTTCCAGCCCTAAATTATTGGCTATACATACCTTCATTTTCTTTCTTTTTTTTTTTTTTTTTTTGAGGCAAAGTCTCACTCTCGCTCTGTCATCCAGGTTGGAGTGAATGGCGCAATGACTGCACAGCTCACTGCAGCCTCAACCTGATAGGCTCAAGCAGTCCTTTCACCTCAGGCTCCCAGAGTAGCTGGGACTAAAAGCGTGCACCACCACACCCAGCTAAATTTTTAATTTTTTTGTAGAGATGGGGTCCCCCTGTTTGTCCAGGCTGGTCTTCAACTCCTGGGCTCAAGTGATCATCCTGCCTCGGCCTCCCAAAGTGCTGGGATTACAAGTGTGAGCCACTGCACCTGACCATCTTGTTTTTTTTGTTGTTGTTGTTTTGGTTTTTTTGTTTTGTCTTGTTTTGTTTTGTTTTTTTGAAACGGAGTTTCACTCTTGTTGCCCAGGCTAGAGTGCAATGGTGCGATCTCGGCTCACTGCAACCTCTGCTTCCCGGGTTCAAGTGATTCTTCTGCCTCAGCCTCCCAAGTAGCTGGGATTACAGGCATGCTCCACCATGCCCGGCTAATTTTATATTTTTAGTAGAGACGGGCTTTCTCCATGTTGGTCAGGCTGGTCTCGAACTCCTGACTTCAGGTGATCCACCTGCCTCGGCCTCCCCAAGTGCTGGGATTACAGGTGTGAGCCACTGCACCCAGCCTCCATCTTCTTATTGATCACATTGTATTGTGATTGTAGTGGTGGCTGGCTTTTTTTTTTTTTTTTTGAGACAGTCTCACTCTGTTGCCCAGGCTAGAGTGCAATGGCATGATCTTGGCTCACTGCAACCTCTGCCTCCTGAGTTCAAGATATTCTCCCACCTCAGCCTCCTGAGTAGCTGGGATTACAGGCATGTGCCGCCATGCCTGGCTAATTTTTGTATTTTTAGTAGAGATGGGGTTTCACCATGTTGGTCAGGCTGGTCTCGAACTTCTGATCGCAAGTGATCTGCTCACTTTGGCTTTCCAAAGTGTTGGGATTACAGGGATTACAGGCATGAGCCACCCTTTTTTTTTTTTTTTTTTAAAGACAGGGTCTTGCTCTGTTGCCCAGGCTGGAATACAGGGGCGCAGTCATGACTCATTGCAGCCGCAACTTTCTGGGCACCCAGGTGATCCTCTTGCCTCCCATGTAGCTGGAGGATCATGCTAGGACCATGCTAGGCTAATTTTTTTTTTTTTGTAGAGACAAGGTCTTACTGTTGCCCAGGCTAGTCTGAAACTCCTGGGCTCAAGGAATCCTCCCGCCTTGGTCTCCCAAAGTGCTGGGATTACAGGCGTGAGCCACCATGCCCAGCTGTGGCTGGCATTCTTACCAAATTGTCATCTCCTTGAGGCCAGAGACTCTTATTTGTCTTTGTAGTGCCCTTCCATGTCTGGCACAATGTCCCTACATTAAGTTTTCAATAAATGTTACATTATTTCAATTGAAATTTATTTTTTGGCCTCTTTTCTCTGCAGGGAAGAGAAGCATGCAACAATTAGATCCCTCACCAGCTCGAAAACTGTTGAAGCTTCACCTGCAGAACCCACCTGCCACACATGGATCTGGATCTGGATCTTGTCAGTGACCTTATGAGAGTTTTTGCCACAAGGTGCCCAAGAGGAGAGGAATGGGAAGAGTGCCCCAGCACATGGTGACTGCATGATTTCTGCTCGTTGCCTTTGAAGATAACTGGCAGGACTGACTGTAGAGCACTTTGACTTTTTTCAAAATGTGATGGAATTTGTACATCCAAATGAATATTGTATAGATGTTTTTCCCAGGAATGTGCAAAATGCTTGAAAGTTCAAACTTCTTTTTTGAAATGATCTTCAGATCTAGTGGCCCATTCTTTTATCTTTATCCTGTGAAGGTGTTTTTCAGGTTTTGAAACAATCCAAAAATCATTTAGGACCAAGTCTAAGGAAACATTTTAGTGGCCAAGTTGGATTCTGGTTGTAAAGGAATGATACTAATTTTCTAGCATGGCTCTGAAGGTGATTTTAGGTAGAAGAGTTTTGAGGCTGGGCACAATGGCTCATGCCTGTAATCCTAGCACTTTGGGAGACTGAGGCGGGTGGATTGCTTGAGCCCAGAAGTTGAAGACCAGCCTGAGAAATAAGGTGAAACCCTGTCTACAAAAAATACAAAAAGTTAGCTGGGTGTGGTGGCGTGCGCCTGTAGTGCTAGCTACTCAGAAGGCTGAGGTGGGAGGATTGTTTGAGCCCAGGAGGTTGAGGCTGCAGTGAGTTCTAATTGCGCCACTGCACTCTAGCCTGAGTGACAGTGAGACACTGTCTTAAAAAAAATTAAAAATTCCAAAAAAATGAAAAAAAAGTTTTGAGCATTGTTTGCATCATTGGGATACATGTGTCACTTCACAAGATGTTCAATTTGAAGGAAATACCACTCATTCTCTATGTCCTGTTGTCTAGTGTGCTTCAGTTTTTAATATTGAGTTGACCTCCTAAATCCTGGATTCATGACAAGAAAGGAGTAAGTACTACTATTCATTGTTCTATTTGTTTATAATCTGTATTGTAAAATTGCACATAATTAAAAGCTTTCCCTTGTCTTTGTCTATGTTTTGAGTGTATAAACAAAAAGGGAGTGCCGGGCGCAGTGGCTCACGCCTATAATCCCAGCACTTTGGGAGGCCAAGTCGGGCAGATTGCCTGAGCTCAGGAGGTCATGACCAGCCTGGGCAATACGGTGAAACCCTGTCTCTACTAAAAATACAAAAAATTAGCCGGGCGTGGTGGCGTGCACTTGTAGTTCCAGCTACTCAGGAGGCTGAGGCAGGAGTATTGCTTGAACCTGGGAGGTAGCGGTTGCAGTGAGCCAAGATTGCACCACTGCACTCCAGCCTGGGCGGAAGAGCGAGACTCTGTCTCAGAAAAAAAAAAAAAGACAGGGAGGGCAGGGCACGGTGGCTCACACCTGTAATCCCAGCACTTTGGGAGGCTGGGAGGCTAGGGTGGGCAGATCATGAGGTGAGGAGTTCAAGTCTAGCCTGACCAACATAGTGAAACACCATCTCTATTAAAAATACAGAAATTAGCCAGGCGTGTTGGTGCGTGCCTGTAATCCCAGCTACTCGGGAGGCTGAGGCAGAAGAATTGCTTGAACCCGGGAGGCAGAGGTTGCAGTGAGCCAAGATCGTGCCATTGTACTCCAGCCTGGGCGACAGGGTGAGACTCTGTCTCAAAAAAAAAAAAAAAAAAGAGGGAGGGCTGGGCATGGTGGCTCACACCTGTAATCCCAGCACTTTGGGAGGCCGAGGTAGGTGGATCACTTGAGGTCAGGAGTTCGAAACCACCCTGGTCAACGTGGTAAATCCCCATAGCTATAAAAAAATAGCCGGGTATGGTGGCACACACCTGTAGTCCCAGCTACTTGGGAGCCTGAGGCAGGAGAATCACTTGAACCCAGGAGGCAGAGCTTGCGGTGAGCCGAGATAGTGCCATTCACTCCTGGGCAGTGCTTTTTCCTGGGCGAAAGGCGACACTCCATCTCAAAAAAAAAAAAAAAAAAAAAAAAAAAACTAGGAAGGTTTAACAGAAAATAGGATTCTTTGCCAAGATGCTGAAGTGAACAGTAGTGTTGAGATATACCTCTGCATTAATTACCAGTAGAACACCAACTAGGCCAGGCACTTTGGGAGGCTGAGGTGAGTGGTCACTTGAGCCTGGGAGTCTGAGACCAGCCATGGGCAGCATGCCAAAACTCTGTCTACAAAAAATACAAAAATTAGCTGAGAGTGGTGGTGCATACCTGTATTTCCAGCTACTTGGGAGGCTGACATGAGAGGATCAATTGAGCCTGGAAGGCCAAGGCTGCAGCAAGACATGATCACAGAACTACATTCCAGCCTGGGCAACAGTGTGAGACCCTATCTCAAAATTAAAAAAATTTTTAAAAAGCCATACACACACACAAAAACCCACTATCTAATTTATTACTTATGTTTCTTATTCTGGCCAGGCATGGTGGCTCACACCTGTAATCCAGCATTTTGGGAGGCTGAAGTGGAAAGATCACTTGAGGCTAGGAGTTCAAGATCAGCCTAGGCAAGATGGTGAGACCCCTGTCCCTACAAAAAATTAAAATTTTTTTTTAAATTTGATGGTGTATGCCTGTAGTCCTCATGCCTGTAGTCCCAGCTACTCAGGAGGCTGAGGCGGGAAGATCCCTTGAGCTCGGGAGTTCAAGGCTGCAGCGAGCTATGCTTGTGCCTCTGTACTCCAGCCTAGACAACAGCAAGACCCTGGCTCAAAAACAAACAAGCTAACTAAATAAATAAATCCAGGCAGTAGTGCCATGGCATGCTCACGGCTCACTGGACCCTCAACCTCCTGAGCTCAAGCAATTCTTCCACCTCAGCCTCCCAAACAGCTGGGACTACAGGTGTGCACCATCACATCTGACTAATTTTTGTTTTGTTTTGTTTGAGACAGAGTCTCCCTCTGTTGCCCAGGCTGGAGTGCAGTGGTGCCATCTCGGCTCACTGCAACTTCCGCCTCCCGGGTTTAAGTGATTCTCCTGCCTCAGCCTTGCGAGTAGGTAGGATTCCACACACGCACCACCACACCTGGCTAATTTTTGTATTTTTAGTAGAGGTGGGGTTTCACCATGTTGGCCCGGCTGGTCTTGAACTTCTGACCTTAGGTGATCCACCCAACTTAGCCTCCTAAAGTGCTGGGATTACAGCTGTGAGCCACCGCGCCTGGCCTAACTTTTGTACTTTTGTAGGAATGTGGTTTCTCCATGTTGCCCAGGCTGGTCTCAAACTGGACTCAAGATATACACCCACCTCAGCCTCCCAAAATGCTGAGATTACAAGTGTGAGCCACTGTGCTCAGCCAAAATAAAATGTTTCTTATTCTCTGATCCCACTAAAGGGACAAATCTCATTTCAGTTAAACACCCAGTCATAATCTTAAGTCTTAAACCTTGGTGCAAATGCCAGTTAATGAGAAATGACATCTCCTTGCTTTGACCTACATTTGTTCTTTATTCCTTTATATATTTACCGAGTACCCGCCATATGCCACACACAGTTCTAGGATTGGAGGAGGGAGCAAAGAGCAAAAACACATGGTTTCTCTGTCATGATGCTCAGTTTGCTGACGATACAGGGAACAAGAGAAAACTGCAGAAGAGATATTTTAGCTGACTTGGGAAAGATGAAGGAGTTAAATGGGGCAAGTATTTCAGGCAAAAGGAGAAGCAATTTTCAAAGGCTTCAGGAGGAGAGTGGAGCATGCTGGGAGACTTAAAAAAAAAAAAGAATAAAGCAGGAGTGCTGGGCACCAGTAGAAGACTGGTCTGAGACAAGTATAATTGAAAGTCAATAGAAGGCTTCAAGAAAGGGCGAGAAGATCAGAACTTTATTTTTAGAAGATAACTCTAGTTGCGGTGTGGGGAAAAGATAGCAAGGTGTGGGTGTGAAAGACCAGTTAGGTTATTGCAGGAGTCTAGGAGAGAAATGAGAGCTTGTGCTGGGTGTTGGCAGTGGATGAGTGGGGTGGGACTGCTCGTGTTGCCCACAGTGTCTGGAACATAGGCATGTAACCTAGGTGTTAAAAACCTAACTCTAGCCGGGCATGGTGGCTCACGCCTGTAATCCCAGCACTTTGAGAGGCTGAGGTGGGTGGATCACCTGAGGTCAGGAGTTCAAGACTAGCCTGGCCAACATGGTGAAACCCCGTCTCTACAAAAATACAAAAATTAGCCGAGCATAATGGCAGGTGTCTGTAATCCCAACTACTCAGAAGGCTGAGGTGGGAGAATTGCTGGAACCTGGGAGGGGGTGAAGGTTGTAGTGAGCCGAGATTGTGCCACTGCACTCCAGTCTGGGCAACAGAGCAAGACTCCGTCTCAAAAAAAAAAACCCTAACTCTGCCATTTATTAACTGTGACTGAGAAATTTATTTAATCTCTTATCTCGAAGGTTGAGAGAATTATAGAACCTATATCACAGGGATGCTATAAGAATTAAATAATAGGGGCAGCCATGGTGTCCTATTTTGATGAACACGACTGCGAGCCGTCGGACCCTGAGCAGGAGACGCAAACCAACATGCTGCTGGAGCTTGCAAGGTCACTTTTCAATAGGATGGACTTTGAAGACTTGGGGTTGGTAGTAGATTGGGATCACCACCTGCCTCCACCAGCTGCCAAGACTGTGGTTGAGAACCTCCCCAGGACAGTCATCAGAGGCGCCCAGGCTGAGCTCAAGTGCCCCATGTGTCTTTTGGAATTTGAGGAGGAGGAGACTGCCATTGAGATGCCTTGCCATCACCTTTTCCATTCCAGCTGCATTCTGCCCTGGCTAAGCAAGACAAATTCCTGTCCCTTGTGCCGCCACGAGCTGCCCACTGATGATGACACTTACGAGGAGCACAGAAGAGATAAGTCTCGAAAACAGCAGCAGCAACACCGACTGGAGAACTTCCATGGAGCCATGTACACGTGAGGAGGTTGGGGCTGAGTGCTGGCCCTCTGCGTCTTCCTTATTAACCTTGAATCCTCATTAAAGGTTTCTTTACCCACACACACAAAAAAAAAAGAATTAAATAATATAAAAGTTTAGCAGTATCAGTATGCTGCAGGAGGTAAAGCTTGAACAGTGGGTAGATGATGGAGCAATTAGAGATGGGAAAGCTTGTTCTATTTGGGATACCAAATGGAGAAATCAACTGGTCTGTCAAATAACACAGGTGGAGAACTGGGTGGAGAAGTCTAGACTGGAAATAACATTTGAGAGTTGCTGATGTCTAGTTCTTGATGACTTGAGAATGAATGATATAGTCCACAGTAGAGCAAGAAGGGAAAGTTTGGATGGTCTCATGGAAATCCAACATTTAAGAATCAGAGCAGGGCAGGACACAGTGGCTCATGCCTGTAATCCCAGAACTTTGGGAGGCCTAGGCAGGAGGACTGCTTGAGTCCAAGAGTTCTAGACCAGCCTGAGCAACATGGTGAGACCCTCGTCTATATCTATCTCTATCTATCTGTATCTCAAGAATCAGAGAAATGCTCTTAATTGCCTACACTTTCATAAACGAAGTAGTATAATGGAGAGAGTTGCAGTGAATTTTCTTTTTTCTTTTTCTTTTTTTTGAGACAGAGTCTCGCTCTGTTGCCCAGGCTGGAGTGCAGCAGCGCAATCTCAGCTCACTGCAAGCTCTGCCTCCCAGGTTCACACCATTCTCCTGCCTCAGCCTCCCGAGTAGCTGAGACTACAGGCGCCAGCCACTATGCCCAGCTAATTTTTGTATTTTTAGTAAAGACAGAGTTTCACCTTGTTAGCCAGGGTGGTCTCAGTCTCCTGACCTCATGATCTGCCCGCCTCAGCCTCCCAAACTGCTGGGATTACAGGCGTGAGCCACTGCGCCCAGCCGTGAATTTTCATTTTATCCTCAATTTCCTCATCTGTAAAATCGGGATAGATTATCTCTCTAAAGATGATTATACCCTCCCCCATTTTATTTATTACATTGTATTGCATTTTTTGCTTATAAGGATTTCTTCAAACTCATGAAGTATGTTTTGTGTCTTCAAAAGTAAAATAGAACAAAGAAAAATAATACTTACTGAGCTCTAAGCATTTTACATGCATATTATCATTCAGTCTTTGCCACAACCTTGTAACTTCTATTTCTGGGTGTGTGACATAGATGAGGAACTTGGGCATGCAGAGGCGTGGAGAGACTTAATTGTCTAACCAAGGACATATGGATAAATAGTGGATGGTGAACTAGAACTAATTTGAATTCAGTAAATGTTAACAAACATAAACCACAAAATAAATGGCTGTGCTCAATTAATGTTAGTTTTCTCTCCAACTAAATTTGGTTCAAGAATTGTGCTTGATGAATAACAATATTATTGCTACCCTCTGAGATGTTTGCTAATATTTATTTGTTCAGTTTGCCTTAATTAAAAGAATATGCTTTTAGTGGCCGGGCGTGGTGGCTCACACCTGTAATCTCAGCACTTAGGGAGGCTGAAGCGGGTGGATTACTTGAGGTCAGGAGTTTGAGACCAGCTTGGCCAACATGGTGAAACCCCATCTCTACTAAAAAAAAAAAAAAAATACAAAAATTACCCAGGCATGGTGGTGCACACCTGTAGTCCCAGCTACTTGGGAGGCTGAGGGACTTGGGAACCTGAGCCGAGATGGCGACACTGGCTCGGGTTAAAAGGGCACGGTGGCTCACACACCTGTAATCCCAGCACTTTGGGAGACTGAGGCGGGCAGATCACGAGGTCAAGAGATCGAGACCATCCTGGCCAACACGGTGAAAACCCGTCTCTACTAATAATAGAAAAATTAGCCAGGCCTGGTGGCACACGCCTATAGTCCCAGCTACTCGGGAGGCTGAGGCAGGAGAATCACCTGAACCCAGGAGGCGGAGGTTGCAGTGAGCCGAGATCGCGCTAGTGCACTCCAGCCTGGCGACAGAGTGAGACTCCATCTCAAAAAACAAAACAAAACAAAACTTTTAGTCAGTGGTACTTAATGCTAAAGAAATAATAGATAATAAATAGAGGAAGCGAGTGTGTCCTGTACATTTTGGTGTTAAATTGTTGGGTCATTAAGTTTAATATCTGCAATCATTCTGGGAAAAAAAATTCCATCTCTAATGTTGCATTCAAGAAAGTAGATGATTTGGCTGACGGTTGTAAAAGGGGTGATACAATGGAGGACTGATAATTCGGAGCCCCGAGTCTTGGACTCTAGTTCTTAAATTACTATGTTCATTCACCAAAAATTTACTAAGCTCTTTCCACGTGCCGAGCACTGTGCTAGGCGCCCTGTGACCTTGGGTATGGCTCTAGGTCACCTTAAAAGGAGGATGCCATACCCTGCAAGAGCTCTTAGCGGCTTCATAAGGATGTGACTCAGGGAACTGAGGGAAGCGCTCCAGACGCAGCGCTCGATGGCCCTCCCGCCCAATACCTCCAAAATCTGAGATTTCTTCTCTGAGGAAACTCCGCAGCAAGAAAAACTACACCAAAGATGGCGCCGCCGGCCTCTCCTGGCTCAACCACCATCTTCTCGGTAGTTCCCGAGGTGGACGGGCACAGCACGCATGCGCTGCCCTGGTGTCCTCGGCGCGCCTGCGCGGGCCTCAGCACCTCCCCCGCCCCCTCGCCGCCGCCGCCGCTGCTGCTGCTGCTGTACTGACGGCGGGTGCCCGCGCCTCAGGTGAGTGAGCGCCTCCGCCCGGCCCGCGGGGGGCGCGCGGCGCCGCATTCGGGGGCGTCGCTCCTTTGCCCTGCTCCTTCCCCGCATCATCTCCGCGGCACGGCGAGGCCCTTGGGGGCCTATGCTGCCTGCCTCCCCCGTGCCCCCGGGGCCCTCTGCCCCGCCCCGCCCGCCCGCCGGACCCAGGTCAGCCCGGCTTTCCTCGGCCGCTCCCCGCGCCCAGCCCGCCGGCGACAGCGTGCGGGCAGCAAGAGAGCCTCCCTCCGGGCTCAACACCCTGGGTCACAGGGACGCCCCCCGCAGGCGCGAACCCTTCTCTCGCTCTGGCTCTGCAGGCGGCAGAGCTTGGTGGGCCTTGGGGTTGCTCATCCATCTACCTCGCCCGCTCCAAGAGCCCAGATGCTTGGAAGAGGGGCCGTGAGCAGCCCTTGCACCCGTCCGGCCCCAGAGCAGCAGAAGGCATCCTCTAACGGGACCCTACGACTACCCTATCGGGGAGAGGCTTCTTAGCCCCACTTAACAGCCGAGGAAACTGAGGCACGGAAAGGTGAAGTGCCATGCCCAAGGTCACGCAGCTGACAAGTGGCAGGGTCAGCTCTCAGCTCAGGGTCTCGGGCTCTCAGGCCAGTGCGGTTGGAATTTGATCTCGTACCTTTGAAAAAATTTTGAAATCACTTGTCATCTCTGAAGTTGCTCTCGAACGTCATAAAAGTAGGCTGCACAAGAAAGATTTTCTTGTTGTCAGAGTGCAATTGAGGTGTTACTGTAATAATAATAGTGTTATTAATATAAGAGCTAACGGTCTTCCAACGCTGGCTGTGTGCCAGGGATCTTGCTAAGCATTTTATTAAGATAACCTCGCATAACCACCTCTGCACTTCCCAGTCCAAATGCTTCCCCCTTCCTTGTCATGAAACCCTTTTTTTCTTCCTGCAGAGCTGGCCTCCCTATCACAGGTAGACTAGGAGCCCCATGGCTTAGGAGGCAGGGAAGCTTTCCTTTGGTGGCTTACTGACAGAACAAGAGTGATCCTTGCCTGCTGGCATCCAGACCCCCCCCCCCCACCGCGCCCCCCCTTACCCTGGCCCTCAGGGGATATTATTAGCCTTCCGTTCCTGCCAAGAGATCAGGACTGGGCTGACTGGGCTAGCTGGGCGGGCTGGACTTGGAAGTGACAGAGCAGATTTGGCTAGCACTCACCTCATTCCGGGGCTTTCTGTCCGGGGCTTTCTGGCTTTGCCCCAAGGTTGGGCTTGAACATTTCAGTATTTAAGATAAAGTAAGAAGAGAAAGAGAACATTGATAGAGTGGTGCTGAATTTAAGAAGCCTCCCATGATTTAAAGTTCCAAATGAACAGCTATAAAAATATGTGAATGTTTCTCCCCCAAAATAACTAGCTCAAACTGTCGTTTTTCTCCCTTAGCAAATCCTCCTCCACATTTCAAAGGCTCCACTAAATCACCACCTTCTCTGTGAAGCCTTCCCTGCTTGATTTTCCCAATTAGAATTACACGTTCACAAAACAGGGTCTTAGCCTCAGTCTTACCCTGTGGACTTCTAGCCCCTTGAGGGCATGGTCCATCTTTGCAGCTCCAGATGCCTGGCTCACAGTAGATCCTTGGTAAGGATTCAGTGAATTTCCACCGTCCCTTTTCATTACTCAAAGTGTGGTGTTCTTCTGCTGGCCTTCTGTTCCTCCTTCCTGCCCTTCAGTTTCTCTTTGCTTGTCCCTTCCCTCAGATTCAACTTGTCATCACCATTTACCAAAGGCCTCCATCCACCCTGTTGTTTTTGAAAACTTGCATATAAGAGTCTTGCATCAAAAAGCCTGTTTATGGACCCGGTGCTGTGGCTCACGCCTGTAATCCCAGCACTTTGGGAGGCGGAGGTGGGTGGATCACGAGGTCAGGAGATGGAGACCATCCTGGCTAACACGGGGAAACCCCGGCTCTACTAAAAAATAACAGAAAATTAGCCCGGTGTGGTGGTGGGCGCCTGTAGTCCCAGCTACTCGGGAGGCTGAGGCAGGAGAATGGCGTGAACCCTGGAGGTGGAGCTTGTAGTGAGCCGAGATCGCGCCACTGCACTCCAGCCTGGGCAACAGAGCGAAGACAACGTCTCGAAAAAAGAAAAAAAAATTAAAAAGAAAGAATATAGTAGATATACTTTTTGCTAAAATGGATTTCTCTCCAGATATATGACTGGTAAGTCAAAAAAACCAAGGTGTTGAAGAATCCATAGTATGCACCCCAACTTATGTCTAAATGGTTAAAAAAAAAACCCACATATATTCTCAGGCTACACAAAGATACTAAGAATATTCATTCTTTGACACCTGGATAAGGAATCCTGGCAAGCAGAGACGTCCTCTCTTGCAGGTATTTGATATTTGTGATGTATTTACAGAGGTATCTCTCCAAGTCACCTCAGTGGTGGTTCTGCAGGACTTAAATCCTGTAAACTTGCTCTATTTGTCAGTGAGGCTCTCCCAAGTCCTTCACTTTCTCCTAATCAATAGGGTC
>NW_026652296.1:23999456-24116950 GCF_009828535.3 Hylobates moloch
GATGGTCTCGATCTCCTGACCTCGTGATCAAAAAAAAAAAAAAAAAGCTTGTTTTTGTTACTCGAACGTGCACTCACGATTGAGCTGCTTTTGTTTTTTGTTTGTTTTTTTGTTTGTTTGTTTGTTGAGACGGAGTCTCGCTCTGTTGCCCAGGCTGGAGTGCAGTGGCGCAATCTCGGCTCACTGCAGCCTCGGCCTCCTGGGTTCAAGCGATTTTCCTGCCTCAGCCACCTAAGTAGCTGGAATCACAGGCGCCCGCCACCATGCCCAGCTATTTTTTGTATTTTTAGTAGAGATGGGTTTTCACCATGTTGGCCAAGCTGGTCTTGAACTCCTGACCTCAGGTGATCCGCCTGCCGCCGCCTCCCAAAGTGGTGGGATTACAGGCATGAGCCTCCGAGCCCGGCTGCTTTTGTTTTATTCTAAATTGTTACTTCTGAGCAGTGAAAAATGCCTGTTTATCCCCAACAGTGGAGTTGGTATATGCTATTTCGATGTACAGGGTAGTTTTCATTTGCATGTTGCAGTAGGATAGTCTGAGGCTTATACCCCTTTAGTCTGTCCCTAAATGCATGAGAAATCCATTTTTACATTCTTTTGCCTTCTGTGGCTGATTGCCCCTGCTTGTATCAAAGTAATCACAATTTTTAGTGTATATCATTACATGGTATTTATAATAATAAATATTCAAAAGGGTCCTTTGGGAGGCAGCAGATATATGCATAGATTCTTTATTTAAATGAAGCTTCTTAAAGAGTTTTTCCAAATAATTTTCTGTAAATGTATTGACTAGGGGTAAGGCATGGATGTATGGTGCTGGATATGGTGGAAGATTCACAGTTGAATCAAACAGGTTCCTGTTGAGAGAGCTTACTAGCTAATTGGGAAACATTGTCTCTAACTGTACTAAAATCAAGTCTAAACATTCCCATATTAATGTTACAAGCAAAGCAATATTAGACTATAATGGAATAAGATATTCCTACATGGGGTGTTTCATTAAATTGTATGTTATTCAGGATGAAATGGAGCACTGAGTCATTAAGTCCGTCCTTCTCACTTAGCACTGTGATTTTTAAAAATTCATTTACCAAAGAAAGCCCTGAAACCTGGTAAATATCCATAATCAAGCTAGCTAAGTTTTTGTGTGCTATTTTCAAGCACTATTAAGAAAGAAAGGTGGTGGGGGGCACCTTGAGAATTGAGCTTGTCCAAGGTCGCAGAACTAGCTACGACTTGAAATTCCAGACTTTTTAGCCACTAAAGGTTTATCAGTATTTCTTCTCAGTGAATTCATCCTTAAAGACATTAACTAGCAACTCTATTAAGATTCTATTTATGTGCTTAGAACAGGGGTGGGAGAAGACATACAAAAACATGATTCATGTCTTCAAGGAGGCTATGGTCTGTTGGGGAAGAGTAAAGCACTGTTCTCTAATGTTGAAGTCAGCATATATATATTGTTAAATTGTATGGTAGAGGGACTAGCTGTATTATGGGAGCTGGGGAAAGGGGGCAAGAAGGATCAGTATGAGATGTGGTGAGACCACTTTGGGTTTTGACTTTCTGGGCTTTGACAGGTGGATAGGGTCAGAATTAATCAAAAGGACAGGAAAACATTTTCAATCAGGGGCTGATAAAACAGACAAGATAGCAATGCCTGCCATGTTTAACGGACAGTAAAAAAATTGGCTTGGCTGGCTTAGAGCAGTGGTTCTCAACCTTTAGCGTGCACCAGCATCACCTGGAGAGCTTATTAAAACCCATATTCCTGGGCTCGACCTTCAAAGTTTCTGATTCGTTAGCTCTGGAGTGGAATCCGAGAATTTGCAGTTCTAACAAGTTCCCAGATGATGCTGATGCTGCTAGTCTAAGGATCACACTTTGAGAACCACTTGATTAGAAGGTTGAGCAGCTAGAGTTAGAAACTGTCAAATAACTTGTTTCAAAAAAGTGCATGTGTGTCAGGTGTGGGGGTATACTGACATAGGAGAGTTCTGGAAAGATATATACCAAGCTCTAATGGTCCTCACTTCTGGGGGTGGGATTGAGATGCTTGGGGAATTTACTTTTTTACCTTTCTATATTATTTTTGCATTGTGCACATAATGTTTTTGTGTTTTAAAAATGAAAGAAAAATAAGAATCTTTTTTGAAGATATATAGTAAAATATTTGTGGATTAAAAAAAGAGCTTGCTAAAGTAATCTAGTGTCATCCAACAAACATTTTTAGAGTGTCTGCTATATGCCAGATGCTGCTAGCTTCTGGAAATACAAAGCCTTTGCTAAAGCTTGCAGGCTGGTGATGGTGATTGAGATGGGCAGATAACAGCTTTACTTAGTATCATGTAAGCTTCCTAAGAGCAGGGACCAGGGTCTAGCTCTGTGCTTGGCTGATAATAGGCACTTAGTAAATGATGAATAAATGAACAAATCCAGGTAAGAAGTGAAGACAGAAGGAAAGAAAAAAAGGCCAAATGGGAGATCCTGGAAGAAAACGGACAAGCCTGGATAGGAATGGTGAAAGGAAGAGGTGCATCAAAAAGTACTTTCAAGTGCAAAGATTGATAACATTTTGGGTTTACTGCAGAACTGGATGTCAAATTGTTTCTTCTAAAAGATGCCCCCCCCCCCCACCTTTCTTTTTTAATAGCACTTGAAAATAGCACACAAAAACTTAGCTAGCTTGATTATGGATATTTACCAGGTTTCAGGGCTTTCTTCGGTAAATGAATTTTTAAAAATCACAGTGCTAATTCTGTAAAACTAATGTATAATATTTACCTACAATTAATTGCTCTCTCATTCATGTGAAATTAACTGATATATGAAGGGTGTTTTACATGTTATACAAAAATGGGTAGTATTATGTCTTCTGATTTTATCTCTTCAGTGAAAGGGCTAGTACTCCACTCAAAGTTCTATGATATGTCTTATAGTACATGACAGAATTTGACATTTTATCAGTCGTAAATAAAAATTTGTTGCCCAGGCGTGGTGGCTCACGCCTGTAATCCCAGCACTTTAGGAGGCCGAGGCGGGCAGATCACGAGGTCAGGACTTCAAGACCAGCCTGACCAACATGGCAAACTGTCTCTACTAAAAATACAAAAATTAGCTGGGTATGGTGGCACGCATCTGTAGTCCCAGCTACTCGGGAGGCTGAGGCAGGAGAATCGCTTGAACTGGGGAGGCAGAGGTTGTGGTGAGCCGAGATCACACCATTGCACTCCAGCCTGGGTGACAGAGCAAGATTCCGTCTCAAAAAAAAAAAAAAATTGTTGTTGATGGCCGAATAGGGTGCACTTTGGAGGAATCCGGCTTCTTTGCATTCTGAATTTAATTCTTTATAAACACTAATTACAGTGGCAAACATTAATTAATGTTATTGATATGGAGCTGGTGTCCTCCCTGGATTTGGGAAGAATGTGTTATATGGAGTCTTTTTGTGTGGAGGTGCCACTTTTTATCTTCCCTAGAGATTTAATATAGTAAATGAAAATTAATTTTCTAAATACAGTGGTGGTTTCCACCAGGCTTTAGCTGTAGCATTTGATGCTAATCCCCCTATTAACTAAAAGTGCCCATGGTCTACAGTCTGGGGTTTTCAATTGATCAAGTAAAATTCTGGATATAGCCACTCTTTATACTTAATTTTATTACTTATTAGGTTTTTCTATTGTAAGTTTTGCAGTTTTTTTTTTTTTTTTTTTTTGAGATGGAGTCTCGCTCTGTCATCCAGGCTGGGGTGCAGTGGCGTGATCTCAGCTCACTGCAAGCTCTGCCTCCCAGGTTCACGCCATTCTGCCTCAGCCTCCCGAGTAGCTGGGACTACAGGCGCCTGCCACCGCGCCTGGCTAATTTTTTGTATTCTTAGTAGAGATGGGGTTTCACCGTGGTCTCGATCTCCTGACCTCGTGATCCGCCCGCCTCAGCCTCCCAAAGTGCTGGGATTATAGGCGTGAGCCACTGCGCCTGGCCTAGACAGGGTTTCACCGTGTTAGCCAGGATGGCCGGGATCTCCTGACCTCGTGATCTGCCCACCTCAGGCTCCCAAACTGCTGGGATTGCAGGTGTGAGCCACTGCGCCTGGCCCAGTGCTTCTATATTTTTAAGGCTGAATTTTCTTTCAAGGATACAAGTTGACAGTTTTTTTTTTTTCTTTTTGCTTTGAGGCGCAGTCTCACTCCGTTACCCAAGCTGGAGTGCAGTGGGGCGATCCCGGCTCACTGCAACCTCCGCCTCCCGGGTTCATGCGATTCTCCTGCCTCAGACTCCCAAGTAGCTGGGATTACAGGCCCGTGCCACCACACCCGGCTAATTTTTGCATTTTTAGTAGAGACGGGGTTTCACCATGTTGGTCAGGCTGGTCTCGATCTCCCGACCTCGTGATCCACCAGCCTCGGCCTCCCAAAGTGCTGGGATTACACCAGATGGTTTGAATCTTGACCTCAGGTGATCCACCGCCTCGGCCTCCCAATGTGGTTACAGGATGATCCATCTGGTGTTTCTCCTCCTGAGACAGGTTTTTACTCTGTGGTCCAGGCTGGAGTGCAGTGGCATGATCTCAGTTCACTGCAGCCTCTGCCTCCCAGGTTCAAGCAATTCTCCTGCCTCAGCCTCCCGAGTAGCTGGGATTACAGGTGCATGCCACCACACCTGACTAATTTTTGTATTTTTAGTAGAGATGGGGTTTCATCATGTTGGCCATGTTGGCTGGTCTCAAACTCCTCACCTCAAGTGATCCGCCCACCCTGGCCTCCCATAGTGGTGTGAGCCACTATGCCTAGCCCCATTTTTTAACTTTTGAAAGTGTTGCTTTTTTTTTTTTTTTTTTTTTTGCGAAGGAGTTTTGCTCTTTTGCCCAGTCTAGAGTGAAGTGGTGAATTGGTGTGATCTTGGCTCACTGCAACCTCCATCTCCCGGATTCAAGCAATTCTCCTGCCTCAGCCTCTCGTGTAGCTGGGATTATAGGTACCCACCACCACGCCTGGCTAATTTTTGTATTTTTAGTAGAGACGGGGTTTCGTCATGTTGGCCAGGCTGGTCTCGAACTCCTGCCTTGGCCTCCCAAAGTGCTAGGAGAAAGTGTTGCTTTTAAGTCATTTTGTTGGGATGGTTTTAACCAGGGTGTTCACTAAAATATAACTTTGGATGATTAGTCCACAGGTTATATTGCATTTCCAATACCCCCAGGTAGGTACAAGTCTCACATTAAAGTAGTAATGATAATAATGCCTAAATTTTGTATGGGGCTTTTCAATGTTCAGAATTTTTTTTTTTTTTTTTTCGAGACAGAGTCTTGCTCTGTCACCAGGCTGGAGTGGGGTGGCACAATCTCAGCTCACTGCAACCTCCACCCCCTAGGTTCAAGCAGTTCTCATGCCTCAGCCTCCTGAGTAGCTGAGACTACAGGTGGCCACCACCACGCCTGGCAAATTTTTTGTATTTTTGGTGGAGGTGAGTTTCACCGTGTTGGCCAGGCTGGTCTCAAACTCCGCCCACCTCAGCCTCTCAAAGTGCTGGTATTACAGGCATGAGCCACTGCGCCCAGCCAATTTTCAGAATTATTTTATAGTAACATCCTGGTAAGCTCCAGTAACCTAACCTGAGAATATGCATTAGAAGGATTAATGATCAGATGGCATCAAGTGGGGAAAATTGGTTATAGAGGTCAGGATGCAAATTGCTCAGGTTCAAATCCTTGCTCTGCTGCTTGCTAGCTGTGTGACCTTTGGCAAATTACAATACCCCGTCCGAGCTTCAGTTTCTTCATCTGTAAAATGGGGTGGATTACAATACCTAACTAAATATGTTGGGAAGCACAATGAAATAATGAATCGATAAAGTGCTTATCACGGTACCTGGCATAGTGTAAGCGCTCAATAAATTTGGCTCGTATGAGTATTATATACTGCATTTTAGGGCTCTTGTTTGTCCTTTACCTCACTCAGGCTGCCTTAAAGTACAAATTGTTTTCAGGGATTCCGCCTTACAGTTGGCAGGAACCCGGAGCCATCTAAGAGCACACCCCAGGGCTTTGCTGGTGGTAGCTTTCCTCGTGTCCCAAGTTGCCTTCTTCAGGAGTGGAAGGCAGAGAGTTGTGCTTCTGCTTTTAGAGTTACTTTAGTATGATTCCGCTGGCCGATGGGTGTCTGGGATTAAAAAGAAGGATCCGGATGGGTCTTGCTTTGTTCTAGCAGTTATTTATACCAGGACCCTGGAATGGATAGAATTAATATATAGGACAGACTCAGATTCCCAGCTTGGCAGTCTCTACAAACCTCTCATTTACCACCTGCTGCCAGAACCCAGAAGTGACACAACAGGAAGGTGGGCCTATTGCAGGGGTTGCTGCCCTTTTCCTTTCAGGAAAATATGAGGGGTGTGAATGGCCCTCATCTAGGCCTGAGGATGAGCAGGGGTACTTCCTGTTATAGTGAGGATCTGTGAGCATATGAGCTACTTAAGTAGCTGCCTTTGATCCTTCCCCACCCCTTAGCTTATGGAGATAGGGGGGATAGCATCTCTGAGAGAATTTCTTCTGGCGAAGAGGTACCCAGACTTTCCTTTATGCAGTGAAAAATCTCAGCTGTATTTTTTAAAGTCTTCCATGGAGCTGGGTGGTTTGGCTTGTTTATCTGGCTTCCTGGGGGAGTCCCCTGAGATCCTTTGCTTTCCTAAGGGCCCCCAGGAGACAGCAATAGAACCAACAACCATTACCGTAGACACTTGAGGGGATGTTTAAGTCAATAGTTTCATGATTAGATTAATTCAGCCTTTAACCCTGAGGAAACTTAAGAGCCAAGTCATCAGATAATTGTGCATCTTCTAGACTGAAGTATGGAATTTAGCCCAGTACTCTGGGATCTCTTTCAGAGCTGAGCTAGTTCCATGCTAGTTCCAGCTCCACACCTAGCTGGCTGTGTGAATTCAGAAATCACTTAAATTTTCTGGGCCTCTTTTCTCGTTGGAGAATGAGGGTGTTACTGTAAACCAGTGGTTCTTAGCCCTGGCTGCATGTAAGAATTACCTGTGAAACTTTAAAAACAATACTCAGGCCCTACGTTAGCCCAATTAAATTGGATCTTTTTTTTTTTTTTTTTTTTGAGACGGAGTCTCGCTCTGTCGCCCAGGCTGGAGTGCAGTGGCGCGATCTCGGCTCACTGCAAGCTCCGCCTCCCGGGTTCACGCCATTCTCCTGCCTCAGCCTCTCCGAGTAGCTGGGACTACAGGCGCCCGCCACCACGCCCGGCTAATTTTTTGTATTTTTAGTAGAGACGGGGTTTCACCGTGTTAGCCAGGATGGTCTCGATCTCCTGACCTCGTGATCCGCCCGCCTCGGCCTCCCTAAGTGCTGGGATTACAGGCTTGAGCCACCGCGCCCGGCCTAAATTGGATCTTTAAGGTTGGGGCTGAGTCGTTGGTAATCTTCACTGCTTCCCAGGTTTAAGTGTAGCTAAGATAACTACGTGGACAACATGACCAAGTTTTAAACAACTGAAAAAAGTTAAGCTTCTGTGTCATTCTGCTCCTCAGAAACCTTCAGGGGTTGTCTGTGTAGTAAAGTCCAGCTCAGGTGCTCTGCATTCTGACCTAGCCTACTTCTGCAACTTGTCTTCTTTCCCAGCTACATTGTTCTTGGTGTCTCCTGAATGTATTGTCTTTTTTTTTTTTTGAGACAGAGCCTCGCTCTGCCGCCCAGGCTGGAGTGCAATGGTGCAATCTTGGCTCACTGCAACCTCCACCCCCTGGGTTCAAGCCTCAGCCTCCCGAGCTGGGATTAAGGCATGCGCCATCATGCTCAGCTAATTTTTGTATTAGTAGAAATGGGGTTTCACTTTGTTGGCCAGGCTGATCTTGAACTTCTGACCTCAGGTGATCCTCCCACCTCAGCCTTCCAAAGTGCTGGGATTACAGGTGCCCTGCCTGAATGTATTGTCTTTAATTCTTTCTTTCCCAACCCTGATGTCCTCACCTGTAATATCTCTCCTCCCTTCCCCTGTTCAAAACATATCCCTTTAGGGCCCATCATTCTCCCCTCCCTTGGGAAACTCCTGACCATCCTAGTCCTTAGTTATTTCTCCTGCCTCTGCATTGGTTTTGAGCTTCATTAGCTCTGAGTGTATGTCCCAAACACTAGCTGCAATGTAAATGTGATAACTCAAGCAGCATTCAATCCTTCAGAGAGTGGGACACATAGAAATACAGGTTGAGTATCCCTTATCCAAAATGCTTGGGACCAGAAGTGTTTCAGGTTTCGGATTTTTTCCAATTTTGGAATATTTGAATTATACTTACCAGTTGAGCATCCCTAATCTGAAAATCTGAAATCCGAGTGCTCCAATGAGCATTTAGTTTGAGCGTCATGTCAGTGCTCAGAAAGTTTTGGATTTTGAAGCATTTCGGATTTTGGATTTTCAGATTAGAGATGCTCAACGTGTGCCACTGAGGTGACTTGTGTACTGTTAAACGTGTGATATGGTGTATTGTTGGCTGTTTCATTATGTATGTGTATCTTGTAAATATTAGTTGATGGATAGCTATCCATGGCCAGCCTCCAGCTATCATTTTTACCCATATTTCCTATTTCCAGCAGACCTTGTGCTTTCTCATCTCCTTGCCTTTAAGTTATCCTCCCTTTCTGGAATTTCTTCTTTTATTCTTATTCTCATCTACAGGAATTTTATCTATTTCTCAAGGTGCAGTTCAGATATTACCTCCTCCATGAAACTTCTTCCCAGCACCCACAAGCTGCATTGACTCAATTATGCCCTAAACCTCTGTAACCCTTAGAGCAGTGGTTCTCAATTGGGAGTGATTTTGCCCCAAAGAGGACATTTGGCATTATCTGGAGACATGTTTGGTTGTCACAACTGTTGGGGGAGTGTGCCACTGTCATCTAGTATTGGAGGCCAGGGATGCTGCTACACATTCTGCAATGTACAGGACAGACCTCCCACAACAAAGAATCATCTGGCCTAAAATGTCAGTTGTGCCAAGGTTGAGAAACTACCTTTGAGTTTGTCCAGTTCATAAGCTTATATGTATACTGCCTTGAACTGTAACAATTTGTTTATAGACCTTATCTCCCCTATTTAATTGAATTAATGGGTAAAGACTAATTCCAGTCCTCCATCTGTGCTTTCTTTTTATTCACTACATATCAGGGCTTAATCCTAGAGCCTGTGGCCTAATCCTAACTGCTTAAGCAGAGATAAAGACATGTTCAGTGTGGAGTGGGTGTGGTGAGGCAGTCTTCTCAATTCTGAATTTCTCTTCTTTTCACTCTCAGTCTTTTCATCTGTGATGACTTGGGAGAAAGTGTGATTTAGGGCATAAAGTGAGCATTTGGGATCAGAAGACCTGGGTTTCAATTCCAGCTGTGCCATTTATTAGTTGTGATATTTTGGTCAATCCATGTCACCTCTTTTTTTTTTTTTTTTTTTTGAGACGGAGTCTTGCACTGTCACTCAGACTGGAGTGCAGTGGCACGATCTCGGCTCACTGCAAAGGTGATCCGCCTGCCTTGGCCTCCCAAAGTGCTGGGATTACAGGCATGAGCCACCGTGCCCAGCCATGTCACCTCTTTAAGCCTCAGTTTCTTCATGTCTGTAGTAGCCATGATGCCAGTGCCTCAGTGTTTTAGCTCACGGTACCATCATGATAATCCAGTGAGATGTTAAATGTGAAGGTGCTCTGTAAATTGGAAAGTGCTGTAATGATTACTCATATAGCCACTGTTCAAAGGTATAAAGAGAGAGGATATGAATCTGTTTGCTTAGGAGCTCTGCTGACTGCCTTCCCAGCCAGTCCTGTGGCCACTTCCTGTGGCTTTCTAACCATAACTGCTTCAGCACCGCTCCAGCTGACGCCTTCCAGGTTATTCTCTCCAGTATGCCCCCTTTGTTTGTTGCCTTCATTCTGTGGGGTTTTTTTGTTTGTTTGTTTGTTTGTTTGTTTGTTTTTGAGATGGAGTCTCGCTCTGTCACCCAGGCTAGAGTGTAGTGGCGCGATCTCGGCTCACTGCAAGCTCCGCCTCCCGGGTTCACGCCATTCTCCTGCCTCAGCCTCCCGAGTAGCTGGACTACAGGCACCCGCTACCTCGCCCGGCTAATTTTTTGTATATTTAGTAGAGATGAGGTTTCACCATGTTGGCCAGGATGGTCTCGATCTCTTGACCTCATGATCTGCCCGCCTTGGCCTCCCAAAGTGCTGGGATTACAGGTGTGAGCCACCACGCCCGGCCATACCTTCATTCTGTTTTGGTTGTCTGTCTGCAATCTTGCCAAAATCAAAAGTGATTCACTTTGCCCGTAGAATACTAGCTAGCGGCCTGGTGTCAGCACATCCTGGCAAGGCCTGACAAAGGCCAAACATGGTTATGGGAAAAAGCTATAAAACAAGACAGCTTGTAGTTTCAAAAGCCAGTAACTTTCTTATTGTTCTTATTGTCTTTATTAAACTTATATATATTAATATATATATATATATTTTTTTTTTTTTTTTTTTTTGATTGTTCTGTCACCCAGGCTGGAGTGCAGTGGTTTAATCTCAGTTTACTGCAGCCTTCACCTTCTGGGCTCAAGCAGTCTTCCCACCTCTCTGGGCTCAAGCAGTCTTCCCACCTCAGCCTCCTGACTAGCTGGGACTACAGGCACACGTCATCACACCTGGCTAATTTTTATATTTTTTATAGACACAGGGTCTCGCCATGTTGCCTGGGCTGATCTCAAACTCCTGGGCTCAAGCAATCCACCCTCCTTGGCCTCCCAAAATGCTAGATTAGAGGCGTGAGCCACCTCGCCTGGCCAAAGCAATATTTTTAAGTGCTTGAAATCTCAGTGAGCTTCATCTGACTAAATGGACACAGTGCAGAATGAGATACAAGCTGAGACCCTCATGTCCCCAGGGTCAGGCCAAGTGTACCCTCCTGCCTATTTGCTGAGTGCTCTCCAGCAAGCGGTTGACCCTCACTAGGCTAACCTGGGGAAATGCTTAGGATCGTAGTAAGGCTCATGCTGGTGGGGAAGAATGTGAAGTACTACTTTTACAGGGAGCTTCAGGATCACAGAATGCCAGCCCTGTCAGGGACTCAAAAAGGTCATCCTGCCCAATCTTTTCCCTTGACAGATGGGGTAACTGAGGCCCAGAAAGGGAAAATGCTTTGCTCAGCGCCACTGAGCTATGTAGGGGCCCATTTAGGTTTAGAATCCACATCTGATGTGCTTACGGGCTCTTTCCATTACTGGAAGAATCCATGCGTCTCTGGGTGTCTTTTTTCTGAGTGAACAAAGGATTGCACTCTGTATTATCATGCTTTAAACTGTGTTCTGCAAAGCCCTAGTGGTCTCATCACCACTTCAACCAAAGCCTCTACATGTTTTCCGTTTTCTATTTCGGAGTTTTGCTGTAAAACTTGTAAGTCACTGATCTTGTTGATCTTTTAAAGCCCTTCCCAGTGTGTGTCTCTCCTGGATTCCTGGTGACATTTTTGCTTGCATTTCAATTCAGAAATGTTAGTTTCCATATTTCTATTATTTATTTATTTATTTTGAGACAGGGTCTCACTCTGTTGCCCAGGCTGGACTGCAGTGGTGCAGTCATGGCTCGCTGCAGCCTCAACCTCCTGGGTTCAGGCGATCCTGCCACCTCAGCCTCCTGAGTGGCTGATACTACAGGCACATACCATCACACCCTGCTAATTGTTTAATTTTTTGTAGAGATGGGGTCTCACTGTGTTGCTCAGGCTGGTCTTGAACTCCTGGACTCAAGTGATCCTCCCACCTCCCAAAGTGCTGGGATTACAGATTTGATCCACTATGCCAACTAATTTCTATATTTCTTTTCTTTTCTTTTTTTTTTTTTTTTTTTTTTTTTTTTTTTGAGACGGAGTGTTGCTTTGTCGCCCAGGCCGGAGCACAGTGATGCGATCTCGGCTCACTCTGCCTCCTGGATTTATGCCATTCTCCTGCCTCAGCCTCCTGAGTAGCTGGGACTACAGGTGCCTGCCACCATGCCCAGCTAATTTTTTTGTATTTTTTTAGTAGAGACAGGGTTTCACCATGTTAGCCAGGATGGTCTTGATCTCCTGACCTCGTGATCCACCTGCTCGGCCTCCCAAAGTGCTGGGATTACAGGTGTGAGCCACTGCACCCAGCCTAATTTCTATATTTCTAAAAAGTGATGTACATAGTCATGGGCTTTTCAGCATGGAGAACTGAACTTCATTTTTCCTAGATTTTAACACCACTGACTTTTACTGTCCAAAGTTAATGGCCCTTTCATAGTCTTCATCCTCCTCCTTTTTTCTTCAGCATTTGACAGTTTTCCTCCACTTTTGTGTAAATCTCTCTTCTCCCTTGAATTCTCTGACGTTGTATTTCTGCCTTTCCTCTAGCATCTCTGAACATTTTTTCTTTGTCTCTTACTGGTTCTTTCTTTTCCATCAATGAGTTGTCCTTCAGAAGAGCCCAGGCCTACAGACCTCCTTATCTCTGGTTTGGTGGTCGTTTGGAGGCTTACCTCACTCATTCTCACTCCCACCTGTGCTCGGGTCTCTCTTGGATTCTTGACTGAAATTGATTTTCTTTTTAACAAATCAGTTTCTCTGTTACTTTTTCTCAGCTCACTAATTTCCATTCATTGTGCCATAATTCTTTTATCTCCCCAACTGAAAACTTTGGCAAAATCTAACTCTTCTCTGACCTTGTTCTACTTTTTTTCTTTCTTTCTTTTTTTTTTTTTTTGACAGCATCTCCCTCTGTTGCCCAGGCTGGAGTGCAGTGGCGCGATCTTGGCTCACTCCAACCTCCTCCTCCCAGTTTTAAGCGATTCTCATGCCTCCGCCTCCCAAGTAGCTGGAATTACCACCACGCCTGGCTAATTTTTGTATGGTTAATAGTGACAGGGTTTTACCATATTGGCCAGGCTGGTCTCGAACTCCTGGCCTCAAATAATTCTCCCATTTCGGCCTCCCACAGTGCTAGGATTATAGGCATGAGCCACTGTGCCCTGGCCAACCTTGTGCTATTTTTACCAACTTTATATCCCAGAGCTCCCCCTCCTTTTTTTTTTTTTTTTCCACATTTTGTAATTTCAGGAGCCTGACAGACCCTTGTTACCATTCAGCGAGGTTTCTGCAAACTGTTTTGTTTCTCCAGTATATTCACATTTTAGTTGATCGGACCTGCTGAGTCTTTAAAAAATTGCATCTTAGCCTGGGCAACATAGTAAGACCTGTTTCTACCAAAAAACAAAAATTAGCCAGGCATAGTGGTATATGTCTGTAGTCCTTAGCTCTTTGGGAGGCTGAGGCGGGAGGATTGCTTGACCATTGGAATTCAAGGTTACAGTGAGCTAAGATGGTGCCACTGCACTCCAGCCTGAGTGACAGAGCAAGACGCTGTCTACAAAAAAAACAATTTTTTTTTAATTTTTTTTTTTATTTTGAGACAGAGTCTCGCTCTGTTGCCTGGGCTGCGGTGCAGTGGCACAATCTCACCTCACTGCAACCGCCGCCTCCCAGGTTCAAGTGAGTCTCCTGCTTCTGCCTCCTGAGTAGCTGAGATTACAGGCATACGCCATCATGTCTGGCTAATTTTTGTATTTTTGGTAGACACCAGGTTTCACCACGTTGGCCAGGCTGGTCTCAAACTCCTGACCTCAGGTGATCCGCCCGCCTCAGCCTCCTAAAGCGCTGGGATTACAGGCGTGAGCCACCGTGTCCGGCCCCCAAAACATTTAAAAATAAAAAATAAAAGTTCCATCTAGTTTACTGAAATTTTGGAAGAAGGCAGGACAAAATCAAATTAATGGAGTCTTCCTTTACCCCATCCTCACTGATCTCTATTGAAGATTGTTGCTAATTGGCTGGGCATGGTGGCTCACGCCTGTAATCCTAGCACTTTGGGAGGCTGACATGGGTGGATCGCTTGAGCTCAGGAGTTAGAGACCAGCCTGGGCAACAAAGTGAAACCCTGACACTACAAAACGTACAAAAATTAGCTGGGCGTGGTTGCATGTGCCTGTGGTCCCAGCTACTTGGAAGGATGAGGTGAGAGAATGGCTTTAGCCTGGAAGACAGAGGTTGCAGGTAGCCGAGATTCTGCCACTGCAATCTAGCCTGGGTGACAGAGCCAAACTCTCTCTCAAAAAAAAAAAAAAAAAAAAAAAAAGATTGTTGCTAATAATAATGAAGGCTTTCAGTTCATCTTCTCACCTCAGATTATCTCCACCTCTCCTCCGTGATGAGGTCACATGTTAGACTCTCATCACTTAAAACTGATCATATCTGAGATCCTAAACAAGATTCCCAGGTGATAGATTTTGAGGCTCACTGTTCTAACAAGCAAGAAATAGCCCTTGCCTCTGAAACTGTTTGCCAAGTAATAGCTGGAACTTCATTTCTCTTTTCTCTACTCATTCCACATCCTCTATGCCCTTAGCATTATAACTACTGAGATAGTGAGGGCTCTTGTCCTGGTGTGATGACTCAGAGCTTCATTTCTAAGGTGTCTGAGTCATTATTGGTATGTATAGGATTGCTTTAGGCTTCTGTTACCTCAAGGACGTGCCACAAGCTGGGTAAAGAGGAAAAAACTTGCTCAGGGTCCTACAATCAGTAGATGGGGCCTGGCGCAGACATTATGGTATATGAGTAGAGTATCCCTTATCCAAAATGCCTTGAACAGCCTGGGTGCAGTGGCTTACGCCTGTAATCCCAGCACTTTGGGAGGCTGAGGTCGGCGGATCACCTGAGGTCAGGAGTTCGAGACCAGCCTGGCCAACATGGTGAAACCTTGTCTCTACTAAAAATACAAAAATTAGCTGGGCATGGTGGCACCTGTAGCCCCAGCTACTTGGGAGATGGAGGCAGGAGAATCGCTTGAGCCCAGGAGGTGGAAGTTGCAGTGAGCCGAGATCGAGCCACTGCACTCCAGCCTGGGTGACAGAGTGAGACTCTTTCTCAAAACCTCCCCCCTCAAAAAAAACAAAAAAAACAAAATGCCTTGAACCAGAAGTGTTTCAGATTTTGGATTTTTTCTGATTTTGCAATATTTGCATTATACTTACTGTTTAAGCATCCCAAATCTGAAAATGTGAAATCTGAAATGCTCCAAAACCCCAATCTTTTTGAGCATAGACTTGATGTTCAAGGGAGATGCCCACTGGAGCTTGTTTATGTATGTATGTGTCCATGTATCCATCCACCCGTCCATCCATCTATCCATCCATCTGTCCTTTGTCACTTCTTCTAGGCATCCATTGGAGCATTCTGGATTTCAGATTTTTGAATTTGGGATGCTCAACCTGTAATGGGAAAAGCAAAGGTTTTAAAATCCTTTCCCTGGCTGAGCGCGGTGGCTCACTCCTGTAATCCCAGCACTTTGGGAGGCCGAGGTGGGTGGATCACGAGGTCAGGAGATCGAGACCATCCTGACTAACACAGTGAAACCCCGTCTCTACTAAAAATACAAAAAAATTAGCCGGGCGTTGTGGCAGGTGCCTGTAGTCCCAGCTACTCGGGAGGCTGAGGCAGGAGAATGGCGTGAACCCGGGAGGCGGAGTTTGCAGTGAGCCAAGATCGCGCCACTGCACTCCAGCCTGGGTGACAGAGCGAGACTCCATCTCAAAAAAAAAAAAAAAAAAAAGAAAGAAAAAAGAAAGGAATAAAGGCTGGGTGCAGTGGCTCACGCCTGTAATCCCACCACTTTGGGAGGCCAAAGGAGGCGGATCACCTGAGGTCAAGAGTTCGAGGCCAGCCTGGCCAACATGGTGAAACCCCGTCTCTACTAAAAGTATAAAAATTAGCCGGTCCTGGTGGTGGATGCCTGTAATCCCAGTTACTCGGAAGGCTGAGACAGGAGAATCGCTTGAACCCAAGAGGCGGAGGTTGCAGTGAGCTGAGATCTTGCCACTGCACTCCACAGCCTATGTGATGAGTAAAACTCTGTCTCAAATAAATAAATAAATAAATAAATAAATAAATAAAGATATCTAGGCCGGGCGGGGTGGCTTACACTTGTAATCCCAGCACTTTGGGAGACTGAAGCTGGCAGATTACTTGAGGGCAGGAGTTTGAGACCAGCCTTGCTAACAGGGAAGCCCTCTCTTTACTGAAAAATACAAAAATTAGCCGGGCGTGGAGGCATGCACCTATAGTCCCAGCTACTTGGGAGGCTGAGGCAGGAGAATCACTTGAACCTGGGAGGCGGAAGTTGCAGTGAGCCGAGATCGTACCACTGTGCTCCAGCCTGGGCAACAGAGCAAGACTCTTGTCTCAGGAAAAAAAAAGATATCTACCAGAGAGGATTGTTATGAGGATTAAACATAAGGTGCCGAGATTATAATTCCTGACAGAGTAGGTGGCCACCTTTTCTCCTTTCCCTTTCTAGCCATTTGGTATCAGAATCATTTCCTTAATTTGAAGATGGCTAGTTTTTCCTTATCAATCCTCCCTCCTACTCATATGACTAGGAAAGAGGCAAAAATTATTGACTGCAATTTATAAAATCCCTACTTGCCTTTTGAAAATATTAATAGCTTTTAGTACCTGTATGGGATCTGGCAGCCATACCATTTGTACAGATGCCGGAACCGCAGGCCTTAGATCACCAGGAGGGAGCCCGTCTGTGCAGCTGAGGGATCTGGAGATGGAGTTTTCCACCAGAATCTTAGTTTTCTTGTATGTGTTATAAAACTGCTCATTGGCAAGGGCTTGAGACATTGAAAGCAGAGCAAAAATGGAGTCTCCAGAAGAATGTGTTAGATCCCCTAATATGTGGAAGGTGAATGTCTACTGCCATGTTGCCAAATCCTGAGTCACCCTGGAGCAGCTTACTGTCCTGCACAGCATTGTCGCCTGAGCCTGCATTGGGCCTAGCTGATAGGGACAGCCTTCTCATTTAATTTATGTCTTTGTTTAAGTGTTTGTTGGTGTAAAAATTGCATTTTTCTTCATCTTAAAAAAAATACGTAGGGATGGGTGTGGTGGCTCACACCTGTAATCCCAGCACTTTGGGAAGCCAAGACAGGGGGATTGCTTGAGTCTAGGAGTTCAAGAGCAGTCTGGACAACATAGTGAAACTCCTGTCTCTAAAAAAAAATTTTTTTAAATTAGCAAGGCATGGTGGCACATGCCCATTGTCTCAGCTGTGTGAGAGGCTGCAGTGGGAGGATTGCTTGAGCCTGGGAGGTTGAGAGCCATGATTGTGCCACTGCACTCCAGCCTAGGTGAAAGAGTAAGACCCCATCTCCAAAAAAAAGAAAAAAGGAACACTAGGTGAATGCCAGTCACTTTGGACTTGAGGGCACCTTAGGCCTTTTTCTGACCCTTTGACAGGCCCACCCATGTAGAGTCATATTTGAATAATTCCCATCTTCAAGTGCATTGCTTTCCAATGAGTGAATTAAAGTAGGGATAAAGTGGGTGAGTTGAAAAAACAATTTCAGGAAATCACCATTTAAGTGGGAAAAAAAAAAATGGAAATAGGCTAAAATGGTTTTCTTTAGATGGAAGGACTGTGAGTAAATTATCTGTTCATTATTCTGTGATTTCCATATTTTCTTTCTTTTTTTTTCTTTAGACGGGAGTCTCGTTCTGTCACCCAGCCTGGAGTGCAGTGGTGTGATCTCGGCTCACTGCAACCTCTGCCTCCCAGGCTCAAGCAATTCTCCTGCCTCAGCCTCCCGAGTAGCTGAGATTACAGCGCTTGCCACCACACCCAGCTAGTTTTTGTATTGTTAGTAGAGACAGGGTTTCACCATGTTGTCCATGCTGGTCCCGAACCTCAGGTGATCCACCCACCTCAGCCTCCCAGCGTGCTGGGATTACAGGCGTGAGCCACCGTTCCCGGCCAATTTCCATATTTTCTTCTTTTTTGTTTTTTGTTTTTTGAGACAGGGTCTCACTCCGTCGCCCAGGCTGGAGTACAGTGGTGCGATCTCAGCTTACTGCAACCTCCACCTCCAAGGATCAAGCGACTCTCCTGCCTCAGCCTCCCAAGTAGCTGGGATTACAGGCGTGCACCACCACACCTATCTAATTTTTAAATTTTTAGTAGAGATGGAGTTTCTCCATGTTGGCCAGGCTGGTCTTGAACACCTGACCTCAAATGATCCACCTGCCTCGGCCTCCCAAAGTGCTGGGATTACAGGCGTGAGCCACTGTGCCTGGCTGATTTCCATATTTTCTAAAGTGAGCACATATTGCTTTTATAAAAGGGAAAAAGCTGGTTTTGTTTTGTTTTGTTTTGTTTTTAAATTTTTGAGACAGAGTCTTGTTCTGTTGCCCAGGCTGGAGTACAGTTGCCAGATCTTGGCTCACTGCAACCTCCGCCTCCTCGGTTCAAGTGATTCTTGTGCCTCAGCCTGCTGGAGTAGCTGGAATTACAGGCGTATGCCACCACACCCAGCTAATTTTTGTACTTTTAGCAGAGATGGGGTTTCACCATGTTGACCGGGCTGGTCTCAAACTCCTGACCTCAGGCGATCCATCTATCTCAGCCTCCCAAAGTTCTGGGATTACAGGTGCAAGCCACCAGGCCCAGCCGGAAAACACTTTTAAATTGCCGTTTTAAATAACTGATAAATAGCAAAGTTCAAATAAAAAGTAGCCACAGTTTGTAGTGTTATTAATAAACAAACATGGAGTAGATTCCAGTTAGGCCAATATTTTGAGAGTTAAGTGAGGACTATGAAAAAGAGAATGTAGATGCTGGCTGAAACTCACTGTTTAAGAGTCAAGCCACCTTATCCCCTTTTGAAATGTGACTGGTATAAAAACAAAAAACAATTCAACTTCTGGGCATTAAGTAGCTCAATCAAATATGTGGGTGCCTGGGATCGGACAAAAGAACCACTGTCCTGTAGGGAGGTTAAACATCATCAAACTTGTGGTCTCTAGGTGGTTCACACTTTTGGAATATTCACAGTTAGCATGTGGGGCTCATAGCCTGAGGAGTGTTCTCAATAGACATCCCCTGAGTCCCTTGAATAAATGGTAAGAGGGCTTTTTTGTTAGTCTGTTCTAACATAGGCATAGCTGGGAGCAGGATTTATTTCAATGTGTTGGCAAATAATAGCTAAAAGGTAGCCTGGAACACCTACCTTCTCCATAGGTAATTAAAATCATGTAATTCTCTCTCTAGAAGGTAAACAGAAAAGTGGATTAATATAGTACACTAGGCCAGGCGCAGTGGCTCACGCCTGTGATCCTAACACTTTGGGAGGCTGAGGTGGGTGGATCACTTGAAGGCTGGAGTTCAAGACCAGCCTGGCTAACATGGTGAAACCCTGTCTCTACTAAAAATACAAAAATTAGCTGGGCATGGTAGCAGGTACCCATAGTCCCAGCTTCTCTGGAGGCTGAGGCATGAGAATCGCTTGAGCCCAGGAGGCGGAGGTTCCAGTGAACCACGATTGTGCCACTGTACTCCAGCCTGGGCGACAGAGCAAGACTAGGTCACAAAAAATATATATATATATATATATACACACACACACACACACACACACACACACGCACACACACGTATATATTAGACTAATATCTTTTGAAGGCTTTCTTGATTTCCACCAATCAGACATAACTGCTTCTCCTTTGAATTCCTTTTTTTTTTTTTTTTTTTTTTTGAGACGGAGTCTCGCTCTGGTGCAGTGGCGCGATCTCGGCTCACTGCAAGCTCCGCCTCCCAAGTTCCTGCCATTCTCCTGCCTCAGCCTCTCTGAGTAGCTAGGACTACAGGCGCCCGCCACCACACCCGGCTAATTTTTTTGTATTTTTAGTAGAGACAGGGTTTCACCGTGGTCTCGATCTCCTGACCTCGTGATCCGCCCGCCTCGACCTCCCAAAGTGCTGGGATTACAAGCATGAGCCACCGCACCCGGCCTTCTCCTTTGAATTCCTATGGCCCTTCTTTTTATTTATCAATTTGTAGATCAGTGTCATCTCTACTCTTTAGAGGCAGGGACCCTTTTTGTATCTTCCATAGTGCAATGGGTACTCAATAAATGGTTGTTAAATGTAAATCCCCAACTCTGAATTAACATTTTTCCTGACTTGATAGGTTTGGGGCCAAGACAAAAAGGATGATGCCTGAAGCTTTGAAGTCTAGATGAGAATCATTTTCCTGCAATATTGAGTATTTGCAGCCTATCCCCATGGCTTCTTGCATGGTGAGATAGAAGAAGAATTTGTAGTTCATTACCCTGCCTACCTCTCTCCAACTTGCCTCTTCTCTCTGAACTCCCCATTCTGCTCTCCCTCTGTATTAGTTCTCTATTGCTATAGATCACTCTAAAACAAAATTATTATCTCTCATGGTTTCTGTGGGTCAGAAACTTGGGAGCAGGCTTGGTAGGGTGGTTCTGACTTAGAGTCTCTCATGTGGTTGCAGTCAGATGTTCCTGGGACTGTAGCCATCCGAACTCTGGACTGGGGCTGGAGGATTCATTTGCAAGGTAACTCACGCACATGGCTAGCAGGTTGGCACTGGCAAGTTGGTTCCTCTCCACATGGGCCTCTCCAGAGGGCTGTTTGAGCGTCCTGATGATATGGCGGCTAGCTTCCCCTAGAACTAGTAGTTTATAGTGTCTTGAAGCAGAAAGTGTAATGCGTTTTATGATGTAGCTTCAGAAGTCACGTATTGTTGCTTCCTCCATATTCTGTTAGTTACATGAGCCATCCCTGATTTATTTGGGTGGGGGATTATACATATGTGTGAATGAATATCAGGAGCCAGGGATCATTGGGCTCGTTGAAGGCCATCTTGGAGCTGACTACCATACCTTTCACCCACTGCTGATTCCCCAAATGAGGATTAGTAAGCTTAGCCTTGGTTCCCTCCTCCTTCATTCCCATTGCCATTCCTAATTCAAGTCCTCATCCTGCAGTAATAATCTTCAATTTTTGTCCCCGCTTAATCCGTCTTCCAGTCTGTTCCAAGCATAGCTTTGAGTATGTTGTTTCTTTATCCATCTTCAGTAACTAAAATGTGCTCCATAAGAGCAAAGACTATTGTATTAATTGTATTAATGTGTTGCTGCATAAAAATATTACCACAAATGTAGTAGCCTAAAACAACACATATTCATTGTCTCACAGTTTCTGCGGTTCAGGAGTCTGGTGTGGGTTGTGTAGGTCCTCTGCAACATGGCTATCAAGGTGTCAGTCAGCTTCTTATCTGACACTCAGCTGGGGAAGGATCTGCTTCCAGGCTCCTGTTGTTGGCAGCATTCAGTTCCTTGCAGATTGTTGAACTGAAGCTCTCAGTTTCTTGCTGTCTTTCTGCTGGAGGCTGCTCTCAAGTTACTTGTTACATGGCCCTCTCACAGCACATCAGCTTGCCTCTTCAGACCTAGCAGGGGAGAGTGTCCCTCAGCAAGACAGATGTGAAAATATTATATAATGTAATCATGTAAAGTCACTCGTGTACATTCCATCACTTTTGCCATATTCTAATGGTTAAAAGCAAGCCACAGGCCCTACCCACACTCACTGGGGGGATTATGCAAGGGTGTGAATACCAGGAGGCAAGAATCCTATAGACCACGTTAGTGTCTGTCGGCCGTAACTATGCGTCTTTAGCACCCCGAGCAGGGCATGGCACAGAGTAAGTCTCATATTTGAATGAATGGGTGTACTGTGACTATTATGTTTCCAACTTCTGGCTTAAGCCTTTTTCTTCGCTTTCTTTTCTGTTTCAGAGTTACTGATTTATTCTTAAGATTCCTCTACTCTTATCATCTGACTTCATGGATGAACTTCAGGATGTTCAGCTCACAGAGATCAAACCACTTCTAAATGATAAGGTAAAGACTTTTCTGTTTTCACTAAAATATGGACAACCCTTTTCTTCTGATAGTATTTCATTTTCCGTATCTTCTAAATAGTAACTTAAAACATATTTAGCTTGACTTTCAATGAAAGGAATACTTTAAAAAATCTATTTCTTTTTTTTTTTTGAGACGATGTCTCACTCTGTCGCCAGGCTGGAGTGCAGTGGTGCAGTCTCGGCTCGCTGCAACCTCTGACTCTCTGGTTCAAGCAATTCTCTTACCTCAGCCTCCCAAGTAGCTAGGATTACAGGCACGCGTCACCACGCCCAGCTAATTTTTGTATTTTTAGTAGAGACAGGGTTTCATCATGTTGGCCAGGATGGTCTCAATCTCCTGACCTCGTGATCTGCCCGCCACGGCCTCCCAAAGTACTGGGATTACAGGTGTGAGCCACCATGCCAGGCCAAAAAACCTATTTCTTAAGCATCTTTTTGATGTTTCCCCCTTTTATTTCTTCCTACTTTTGTTTCCATGAGCCACATTCAATTAAGTTTTCTTTGAGATTTTTGTATTTTACAGATAGAGATGCTAAGGGAAAAAATAATGTGGCAATGTTAAGCAGAAAGTAGAGGGTGGGGCTGGGCGCAGTGGCTCACGCCTGTAATCCCAGCACTTTGGGAGGCCAAGGCAGGTGGATCACTTGAGGTCAGGAGTTAGAGACCAGCCTGGACAACAAGGTGAAACCTTGTCTCTACTATAAATAGAAAAATTAGCTAGGTGTGGTGGCACACACCTGTAATCCCAACTACTCGGGAGGCTGAGGTGGGAGAATTGCTAGAACCCAGGAGGCGGAGGTTGCAGTGAGCCAAGATCGCACCACTGTACCCCAGTCTTGGTGACTCAGTGAGACTGAATCAAAAAAAAAAAAAAGAAAAGAAAAGAAAAGAAAAAGGATGTACGAGGGTGGAGTTTGACTCAGAATCGAAGTGTCTTAACTTTCAGTTTCAATAAGGAAAATTTACCATCCATGGCTGGTGATGTACATAGGCTGCAATGTTCTCCCTAAAGTTTGCCAAGTCTGTGATGTGGTCTTTCTGTCAGTATCACAGTTTTCATCAGGGAGGACTGGATGTCAGTAATATACCACATTTTCAGGTTAGTGTCAGAAAACTACACAAGGAGCAGATGAGCAGCACAGTTGATGACCATTAGATGCTGGTGTGATATGATTTACCAAAAGAAAGGTTTTAGCCAGGTGCAGTGGCTCATGCCTGTAATCCCAGCACTTTGGGAGGCCAAGGCTGACGGATCACTTGAGGTCAGGAGTTTGAGACCAGCCTCGCCAACATGGTGAAATTCCATCTCTACTAAAAATACAAAAATTAGCTGGGCGTGGTGATGCAGGCCTGTAGTCTCAGCTGCTCGGGAGGCTGAGGCAGGAGAATCACTTGAACCCAGAAGGCAGAGGTTGCAGTGAGCTGAGATCATGCCACCATACTCCAGCCTGGGCGACAGAGCAAAACTCTGCCTCAAAAAAGGAAAAGAAAATTT
The DNA here is from genome assembly GCF_009828535.3 of Hylobates moloch. Lineage (NCBI taxonomy): Eukaryota > Metazoa > Chordata > Mammalia > Primates > Hylobatidae > Hylobates > Hylobates moloch. The sequence goes on from NW_026652296.1 coordinate 24,022,788, forward strand.
TGTTTTCTCTCTTGTTCATTGTTCGGTAAATGTGCCTGAAAATTCCTTCTTTTTCTTTTTTTTATTTTTGAGACAGAGTATCACTCTGTCACCTAGGCTGGAGTGCAATGGTGCAATCTTGGCTCACCGCAAGCTTCGCCTCCCGGTTTCAAGTGATTCTCCTGCCTCAGCCTCCTGAGTGGCTGGGATTACAGGCGTGCACCTGGCTAATTTTTGTATTTTTAGTAGAGACAGGGTTTCACCATGTTGGTCAGGCTGGTCTCAAACTCCTGACCTTGTGATCTACCTGCCTTGGCCTCCTAAAGTGCTGGGATTACAGGCATGAACCACCATGCCCAGCTGCTTGAAATTCCTTCTTTTCCACTCTATTCTTTTGGTTTATTGTCATTGTCCCCTATTCAAATACTCTTGTAGCTTTGTGTGAGTGAGGCCATGCCATCCTTTCCTGAGGGAGTGTTGACGGAGTGTGAGGATAAAGATGGATGGGTGGAGGGGTGGGGAGGGGGTGTGCGGGTGACACCAGGAGATGATCTGTTGCTTATTATTTTTATCTGCCCAAGGCAAGGCCCTTCACCTGCAGCCTCTGGAGCTGCTGACTTATTTTGTGCTTACTAATTTGCTTTTGAATCCTGCCACCCCCATATTCATCCCTGTGACCTCTCCATTCCCACTCCCACCCCTTCTTTTATCTTTGACCAGACTTCTCTCTCCCTTGGCAAGCTGCAGGCTTTTTCTTTTTTTTTTTTTTTTTTTTGAGACGGAGTCTTGGTCTGTCACCAGACTGGAGTGCAGTGGTGTGATCTTGGCTCACTGCAACCTCTGCCTCCGGGGTTCAAGCGATTCTCATGCTTCAGCCTCCCAAGTAGCTGGGACTACAGGTGTGCACCACCACGCCCAGCTAATTTTTGTATTTTGACTAGAGTTGGGGTTTCACCATGTTGGCCAGGATGGTCTTGATCTCTTGACCTCTTGATCCACCCGCCTCGGCCTCTCAAAGTGCTGGGATTACAGGCGTGAACCTCCGTGCCCAGCCACTGCACGCTTTTTAACCTCCATTTGGTTTCTCCTGCTGCTTCCCCTCATATTTCCAGAAAACTCTCTCCTTTAAGTACCATTTGTTTATGTGTGTATGTGAAGGGCTGTGCCAAAAATGTTGTGCCTAGGAGAGGAGGAAGGAAATAAAATCTGAGCCAGGCACACACCTATAACCAGGCTCACACCTATAATCCCAGCACTTTGGGAGGCTGATGCGGGAGGATCACCTGAAGCCAGAAGTTCAAGACCAGCCTGGGCAACAAAGGGAGATCCTGTCTACCAAAAAATTAAAAAAATTATCCAGGTGTGGTGGCAGATGCCTGTAGTCCCAGCTACTTGGGAGGCTGAGCTGTGAGGATCACTTGAGCCTGGGAGGTTGATGCTGCAGTGAGCTGTGATCGTGCCACTGCACTCCAGCCTGGGCAACAGAGTGAGACCCTGTCTCAAAAAATAAATAAATAGAGAAAGAGGCTGTCTTTCTCTCTCCCTTCCCCTGCCATATGGGGACACAGCAAGAAGGCAGCTGTCCACAAACGAGGAGGAGATTCATCATGAGAAACTGAACCCTTCTAGAACCTTAATCTTGAACTTTGCAGACTTCAGAACTGTGAGAAAATAAATTTCTGTTGTTTTAAGCCATCAAGTCTATGTTATTTTGTTATGATAGCCCGAGTAGACTAAGACACAAAGCAGTATCTCACTTCCTAACATCTATCTGCTCCTCTTTGATAGGCCTATGCTGTTCCTACCCACTTCCCACATTCCACCTTACTCCTCTCTCTCCCTGAGACGTAAGTGCGCCTGTGCCATCACTGTTCATGAGAACTCTCTTGGCTCTCGCCAAGCAGGTAGATAGGCAAGAGGCCCTCTTTAGATCATGGCACCTCCAAACAAAGACTTCCACCCCGTTAGCCTCCCTCTCCCCCTCCCCAGTATGTGAATGCTTCTGTCTTTGCACAGCAAGTGGATGGTTTTGTATATGTAGTAAAAGGTATAATGATAATAATGCCTCTCATCCATTACTTCATTTGAACCTCCCAATAGCTTGATGAGGAAGGGAGCACAGATACATTTATTTCCACATTGCCAGTGAGTAAACGAAGGCTAGGAAAGGTGAAGTAGCTTACTCCTATTGAATATCAAAGATTGCCTGCTGTATGGCAGGATTTCTCACTGTTGATGTTTTGGGTTGGATAATTGTTTGTTGTGGAACACTGCTCTGTGCGTTGTAGAATGTTTAGCAGCATCTTTGGCCTCTACCCACTAGATGCTAATAGCACTCCCCAGTGGTGACAACCAAAAATGTCTCCAGACATTGCCAGATGTCCCTGGGAGGCAAAATTTCCTTGGTTGAGAACCACCGGTGTAGAGGAAAAGCCTCCAGATTTGCATAGAAGTAGATGGCTTGAGGGTTTTATTGTTGTTTTTGCCTGTCCTGCTATGATTTATTATCTCTTACGTGCCAAGTGCTTTACATACATTCTCTCTAATTCTCAGAATATCCCTTTGAGATAGATAGTATTATTCCTACTTCACAGATTAAAAATCCGAATGAAAGGCTGGTTTGCCCAGTAAAGAAGTGGCAAAGCCAGACAGAAACCGAAGTCTTTGCTACTCTTAAAACCTGAGCCGTTTCCACTGTGTTAATCCTATAGATGTTTTGGCATCACCTTTGTGGCTTACCCTGTCTCTTTAAGGAGAAGCCTAAAAATGTGTAGTATTTCACCTTATCCCTCTGTCCATTATCCTCATAAATATACTGAAGACATTGCTGCATCCTCTAGGCTTCAGGAAGCTAAAGGAAGACTAGAACCAACCTTTTACCGTGAAATTTGTCCTGAGATGACTTGTAAGGAGGCATTCTCAATATAGCTTTGAGCAAGGCTTATGTTGTCTCCTGTCATTTGTTGGTACTTTTCCCATTTTATTTTAGTATGCCTGTAATTTTGTCTATGGCTCAGAATTGTCAAGAAGTGGATAATTTTGCCATACTTGTTTTGGCTCCAGTGATGAAAAGAAGCAACAACCAGTACTTTGTTTTGCGGGGCAGAAATTGCACGGGCATATGAAATGATTTTTAAAATAGCATTTAACTATTTTCAGAGCACTTTCACGAATAATATCTTATTTTAATCTTCCAGTCTCTTGTAAAGTAAGTAGTTGAAGATATTTTAACTCTATTTTACAGATAACACTGAGAGGTTATGTGACTTGTTCAGAGCTAGTGTCTGTTAAGTTGGTGAAGCCAGGCTAGAACCTACATCTTTTGACTTTGACATGGACCTGGGGGTCTAGGGTTCTTCCCACCATCTACTGCCTCTTGTACCTGGTTGTTCCAGGCTCCTCACCCAAAAGACCTTGTAGTAAACAGGAGAGTAGACTGTTTTGCTTCATTTTCCCTGCCTTCTTCTACCTGCTATGGTTCAGATACTACCAAACCCTGTGAAAGCCAGAGGTGAGGCTTGAGAAAACAAGTAGAAGGCCACACTTGGCTTCTGAAGAATTGAGGAAATAGCAGTAAGGGGAATAAATGTTTAGTAGAGAGAACAGAAAAAAGTTATATACTTTGTTTTGGTTGTTACAGTAGAAGGTGAGGTAAATCTTTTTTTTTTTTTTTAGATGGAGTCTTGCTCTGTTGCCCAGGCTGGAGTACAGTGGCATGATCTCGGCTCACTGCAACCTCCGCGTCCCGGGTTCAAGTGATTCTCTTGCCTCAGCCTCCCAAGTAGGTGGGATTATAGGTACCTGCCACCATGTCCAGCTAGTTTTTGTATTTTTACTAGAGACGGGGTTTTGCCATGTTGGCCAGGCTGGTCTTGAACTCCTGACCTCAAGTGATCCGTCTGCCTCGGCCTCCCAAAGTGCCGGGATTACAGGCATGAGCCACTGCACCCACCTGAAAGTGAGGTAAATCTTACTGCAGTTTAAGTTTTCCTTTTCTACTAGTCACAACATGTAAGCAGAGGAGGGAGGAGGGTGTTAGAACTAGAGGAGGGAGAACCCTGGGAACAACATTTTGTAACCTCCAGGACAACATAGACAGCCAAAGCATTTGTGCCAAGGGCTTGCTCTGTTGCCCAGGCTGGAGTGCAGTGGCACAATCATGGCTTATTGCAGCCTCCTGGGCTCAAGCGATCCTCCTGCCTCAGCCTCCTGAGTAGCTCTTGCCACCATGCCTGGCTAAGTTTTGTTATTTTTTTAGAGACGGAGCTTTGCCATGTTGAAACTCTGGGGCTCAAGCCATCCACCCATCTCGGCCTCCCAAAGTGCTGGGATTACAGGCATGAGCCACTGTGCCTGGCCCCAGGATCTTTTTTTTTTTTGAGACAGGGTCTCTGTCATCCAGGTTGGAGTACAGTGGCATGGCCATGGCTTGCTGCAGTCTCTACCACCTGGGTTCAAGCAAGTCCCACCTACTTGGGAGGCTACCTTAGCCACACCTGTGGGACCACAGGTGTGCGCCACCATGCCCGGCCAATTTTTAAATTATTTGTAGAGAAGAGGTCTCACTATGTTGCCCACGCTGATCTCAAACTCCTGAGCTCAAGCAATCTTCCTGCCTCGGCCTCCCAAAGTGCTGGTATTATAGGCATGAGCTACCGCACCCAGCTCCAAGGTTGTTTAAAAAACAAACAAACAAACAAAAAAAACCTAGGGGGAGAGAGAGAAAAGAAAAAGCAGCTGTAATTAAAAATAGATTTATTGACATTTTCATCAAAGAATATTCATGAAGTGCTACATCTAGTGTGGACTAGAGTGGGTGTCCCTTAATGTACTAAGACATGATTGTTACATCTGTTGTCAGAAGTGCTCTAGACGGGACTGCAGCAGGAAATGGGTTCCGAAGCAGGTAGTGATGCCACCGTTAGAGACCAGATGACCCTCAACCAGTTACAGGAGGCAGGAGATCCACATCTTAGCCACACCTTAGCAGAGTGCCCATGGGATTTTTAGAGTGGAAATTGTACTTTTTCAGCAATCTGCAGAGGATTATCTGATTGTAGATAGTTTTATCCAAGTATCCAACCTCTTTATAAATTTCTTTATGAAGTCTGTTTTTTAGTATATTTTGAAGATAATGATTGCTATAGATACTTAAATATATATATATATATATATGCACACATATATAGGATTTTCATTCTTATCCCTGGATTATCAGTTTGAACAGATTTCTACTTGAAAACGATTTGCTGGGCCTAGCACGGTGGCTCACGCCTGTAATCCCAGCACTTTGGGAGGCCGAGGCAGGCGGATCAACTGAGGTTGGGAGTTCGAGACCAGCCTTACCAACATGGAGAAACCCCGTCTCTACTAAAAATAAAAAATTAGCCAGGCATGGTGGCACGCGCCTGTACTCCCAGCTACTTGGGAGGCTGAGGCAGGAGAATGGCGTGAACCTGGGAGGTGGAGCTTGCAATGAGCCGAGATTGCACCACTGCACTCCAGCCTGGGCGACAGAGCAAGACTCTGTCTCAAAACAAACAAACAAACAACAACAACAACAACAACAAATTAGCCAGGCATGATGGCACATGCCACAGCTACTCTGGAGGCTGAGGCAGGAGAATGGCTTGAACCCGGGAGGCGGAGGTTGCTCTGAGTCGAGATCACACTATTGCACTCCAGCCTGGGCAACAAGAGCGAAACTCCGTCTAAAAAAAGAAAAAAAAGAAAAAAAAAGAAAATGATTTGCCGATGATTTTTTTTTTTTTTTTGAGTTGGAGTCTTGCTCTGTCACCCAGGCTGGAGTGCAATGATGTGATCTCGGCTCACTGCAACCTCTGCCTCCCGGGTTCAAGCAATTCTCCTACCTCAGCCTCCCGAGTAGCTGGGATTATAGGTGCCCGCCACCACGCTCTGCTAATTTTTGTATTTTTAGTAGAGATGGGGTTTCACCATCTTGGCCAGGCTGGTCTCTTGGCAGGCTGGTCTCGAACTCCTGATCTCATGATCCACCTGCCTCCGCCTCTCAAAGTGCTGGGATTACAGGCGTGAGCCACCGCGCATGGCCCTGCTGATGATTTTAATACACTGATTTATTATACTGGTTGATTACATGAATCTTTATTATTAAAGAAAAACTGAGTATTTTCTGAGCATATGTAACTCTTCTTGCTTGTACAATCCCCCATCTTTGTTTCCACTTTTTGTTGGGAAGGATTATCTTTTTTGTGTATGGCTTTTTAATACAAAGTCATATTTTATTCTCTTTAACAGTTTTTTATCGGCTTATTTCTAAAAGCTTTTACTATTGCACCAACTCATTTTCTCCACTTTAGTCCCTAGCATGTCAATTACATGTAACCTTTCCTCTTTGGTATTCGTTTCTTCCTCAAATCAAGTATCTCTATTTTGAGAGGTTCATAACCTCTACAAAATGATGTTTATTGCACTCATTAAGTGTCAGGACCAGGAATAGAATGGTGAATCAGACACAGACCTTTCCTTTAAATTCACAGAACAGGTAAATTCACCCGAAATCTCTTTCTATTGATAGTTGGTCTAAGGTCTTATCTATCTTATCTTTCATCTATCTCATCTTTCTTTACATTATGTCTGTTGCTTCTGTCTCTTGAAACTATTTATGCCTTTTGACCAGATCTCATGTTAGGAAACTACATCTCTCTTCTCCCTAGCAATGACTTGTTTTTGAAACATTTCTGCTTTTCACACCCCCTTTTTTTTCATAATTCACTTTAATCATTAACCTGTTCCTGGTTTCTTTTTGCTTATTCTCTAAGCTTGTAACTGTGAGGCTTACTTGCTTTAATTTACCTTCTTGGGTTGCTTTATTTACCTTCTACATATGGCCACTAAGCTCCATCAGAAAACATTCCTCTTAGCTGGCTTCTTCTTTGACTGCAACTTTCAGTAATAATTAATGGCTTTCCTTGATTTTTTTCCTCTTCAAATTATTCTGTTGTTTTAATTTTTTCCTTGAATCCCTTTCTGCTGCTTAAATCTGCTTAGTGTAAGAATTTCTCTGAATATGGAATTAATGGCATCTTTGAAATGGACAGAAAAAATAAAGCATCCATAGCCTGAAATTTCTAGAAGTTTTGTTAGAGTGGAACCATATACTGTGAACATCAGAGACAAACAAACTGAGGCAGGAGGATTGCTTGAGCCCAGAGGTCAGGGCCGCACTGAGCTATGATCATGCCACTGCAACTCCAGCCTGGGTGACAAAGCAAGACTGTCTCAGAAAGAAAAAGAAACAGGGCAGGTGCAGTGGCTCACACCTATAATCTCAACACTTTGGGAGGCCAAGGTGGGCAGATTGCTTGAGCCCAGAAGTTGGAGACCACCCTGGGCAACATGGTGAATCCCCGTCCCTATTAAAAATACAAAAATTAGCCAGTTATGGTGGCATGTGCCTGTAATCCCAGCTACTCTGGAGGCTGAGGCAGGAGAATCGATGGAACCCGGCAGGCGGAGGTTGCAGTGAATGGAGATTATGCCACTGCACTCCAGCCTGGGCAGCAGATCAAGACTCCATCTCAAAAAAAAAAAATATATATATATATAGTCAGGCATGGTGGCACATGCCTGTAGTCCCAGCTACTCAAGTGGCTGAAGCAGGAGGATCGCTTGAGCCTGGGAGGTCAGTGCTGCAGTGAGTTGTGATCATGCGACTGCATTCCAGGCTGGCTGACAGAGCGAGACCCTATCTCAGGAAAAAAAAAGAAAAAGAAAAAGAAAAAGAAACAAGTCTCTAGGGAAGGGCCCCAGAAGGTACTCAGCCTTTTAGAATGCCCCCAATGAGTAGTATTGAACTTTTAATGAGTACAGAGAATAAATAATATGGCCTCAGTTAACCACAGTTGAGTCAAGAACCAGCTAATGATCCCCATTCAGAAACTCTGGAGCCAATTTCTGTCAAATAGACCCAGTCATTCCCATTTTCCAGGGTGATTACTCATGAAGCTAGAAGCCATTCTCCAAGAGGGTCTGGGATATCTCTCAAAAAAAAAAAAACGACCAGGTGCGGTGGCTCACGCCTGTAATCCCCTGTAATCCCAGCACTTTGGAGACCCAGGCGGGCAGATCACGAGGTCAGGAAATTGAGACCATCCTGGCTAACACGGTGAAACCCTGTCTCTACTAAAAATACAAAAAATTAGCCGGGCGCGGTGGCGGGTGCCTGTAGTCCCAGCTACTCGGGAGGCTGAGGCAGGAGAATGGCGGGAACCCAGGAGGCGGAGCTTGCAGTGAGCCAAGATCATGTCACTACAACTCCAGCCTGGGCGACAGAGCGAGACTCTGTCTCAAAAAAACAGCCAGGAAAACAAGTGCTAGATAGTCTTTGCTCAGTTATTGGTACCTTTTATCTGGGAGTATAGCTATGAACATGGGATTGAGAACACAGAGTTGTTTTTTGCTCGGTACTCAACAAATAAGTCATAGCTTGAGGTTCTTTTTTTTTTTTTGAGACGGAGTCTTGCTCTGTCACCCAGGCTGGAGTGCAGTGGCGCAATCTCGGCTCACTGCAAGCTCCGCCTCCCGGGTTCACACCATTCTCCTGCCTCAGCCTCTCCGAGTAGCTGGGACTACAGGCGCCCGCCACCACGCCCGGCTAATTTTTTGTATTTTTAGTAGAGACGGGGTTTCACCGTGGTCCCGATCTTCTGACCTCGTGATCCGCCCGCCTCGGCCTCCCAAAGTGCTGGGATTACAAGCGTGAGCCACCGCGCCCGGCCAGCTTGAGGTTCTTGAGGGCATTGCCTTTCTGCTTTTGGCATGCCCCTTTGTGCTCATGTCAGGGACCGAGGACTTTACAGAATGCCTCATGGTCATGGTCACATCATTGTAAGAAAGGAGAATTCATGGATACAATGACAGCTGCTTCCCAAAGAGCTCATCAGAATTTGTGGCTCTATATTCTATGAGATTTTAATTCAATCTAGAGTGATTTTTTCTAATCTTAAAATAATCGCTAAAGGAACCTCTGGGAATTCTGTTAGATTGAAGCCCTAATATGGTCTGTTTAGGCATCATTATAAATCATTCCTTAAAAGGTTAGGTCAATCTTTACATCTTTGTATTTATTTATTTTTATTATTATTATTATTTTTTGGGGGGGGGACAGAGTCTCGCACTCTCGCCCAGGCTGGAGTGCAGTGGCATCATCTCTGCTTACTGCAAGCTCCGCCTCCCAGGTTCACACCATTCTCCTGCCTCAGCTTCGAGAGTAGCTGGAACTACAGGCGCCTGCCACCACGCCCGGCTAATTTTTTTTTTTCTTTTTTTTTTTTTTTTTTTTAGTAGAGACAGGGTTTCACCGTGTTACACAGGATGGTCTTGGTCTCCTGACCTCGTGATCCACCCGCCCCGGCCTCCCAAAGTGCTGGGATTATAGGGGTGAGCCACTGCGCCCGGCCCTTATTTATTTATTTTTTTGAGATGGAGTCTTGCTCTGTTGCCCAGGCTGGAGTGCAGTGACACCGTCTTAGCTCACTGCAACCTCCACCTCCCAGGTTCAAGTGATTCTCCTGCCTCAGCCTCCCGAGTAGATGGGACCTACAGGCACGCTCTACCATGCCTAATTTTTTTTTTTTTTTTTTTTTTTTTTTTGAGACGGAGTCTCACTCTATAGCCCAGGCTGGAGTGCAGTGGCACGATCTCAGCTCACTGCAACCTCCGCTGCCGGGGTCCCGGTTCTAGCAGTTCTCCTGCCTCAGCCTTCCGAGTAGCTGGGATTACAGGCACGTGCCACCATGCCCAGCTAATTTTTGTATTTTTAGTAGAGACAGGGTTTCACCATATTGGCCAATCTGATCTTGAACTCCTGACCTCACGATCTATCTGTCTTGGCTTTCCAAAGTGCTGGGATTACAGGCATGTGCCAATACACCTGGCCCTTCAAATCTTATATTACAAAATACTAAATTGGGTATTTTTTTAGGGTTTTCTAGACCCTTTTTTTCTAGTTTTCTAATTTCAGAAAGGGAAGTACATGCTCATTGTACATAATATGAAGAAAATTATAATCACCCATCACCTCTCCCTGCAGAAGCAGCTGCTATTGTTAATGTTTTTGTCTTTTATTTGTTTATTTATTTATGAGACAGGATCTCACTTTGCACCCAGGCTGGAGTGCAGTGGTGCAATCTCGGCTCACTGCAGCCTCAACCTTCCAGGCTCAAGTGATCCTCCCACCTTAGCCCCTCAAGTAGCTGGGACTATAAGCATGCACTACCACGCTCGGCTAATTTTTTTTGCACTTTTTGTAGAGATGGGATTTCACCATGTTGCCTAGGCTGGTCTTGAACTCCTGAGCTCAAGTGATCTGCCTACCTCAGCCTCCCAAAGTGATAGGATTATGGGCATGAGCCACTGTGCCCGGCCTTTTAGTCTTTTTTAATGCATATTTTAATGTAGCCAAGGTCAAACTGTAAAGACTATTTTGTATCCTACTTTCTTTTCCCTCTTACTAACCATACATATCTTAAGCTGCAATGCAGTAGAAGTTGTTGTTTTTTTTTTTAACCCAAAATTTTAACAGAATTTCCTCAACATTTAATTTTTTTATATTGGCTTATTTGTTTTATAAATCTGTATCAAGCACCTGATTTATACCAGGCCCTGTGCTATATTTGGAGGAAGGTACAAGTTGAATCAGGAACCAGAAACTCACTGGCTGGCCATTTATGTCCTACAAAAACCATCTATCCTAATCCATGAGAGGACCCTTTCTTTTGCTTCTCATAGTCTATCTGTAAATTAAACACAATAATTTCTCTGAAGAAGTCCTCAGACATTTCTTAGGGCTAGTAGGAGCCGTGGAATATTATGCTCCTTTTAATCAATAGCAGCATTCCTTGGAAATGTGCTGCCCAGTCCCATCTGCACAGTATCTTAGTTGTCTTTCCATACTGTGACCGTATCAGACTTTTTGTGAATTCGGTTTCGTGTTAGGAATAATACTTTACTGTCTCTACCATTCTCTTGCCCATTCTCAGTGGCATCTGCAGTCTCTCTATGATTGGTAATGTGTTGTGACTTTACTGCCACCTTTAGAAAGTCAAGGGCTGCTCTTTCATAACCTTATTTCTTCAGAAGCTTTTGGCTTCCAGATCAGTGCTGTCCAGTAGAACTTGCTGCAGTCATGGAAATGTTCTGTGTCTGTATTGCCCAAGAGTATGAGCACTTGAGATATGGCTAATGTAACTGAGAAACTGAGATTTTATTTTATTGAATTTAAACTTAAATTGTACATATGGCTACCGTACTGGATAGTGCAGCTCTAGATAGTCCCTCTTTTTTTTTTTTTTTTTTTAGTAGAGACGGGGTTTCACTGTGTTAGCCAGGATGGTCTCGATCTCCTGACCTCGTGATCCACCCGCCTCGGCCTCCCAAAGTGCTGGGATTACAGGCGTGAGCCACCGCGCCCAGCGACAGTCCCTCTTATGGAGTGGATAGTTTGTTTCTTTGGGTGTTTATACCACACTGGGCTGTGATTTATTTATTTATTAATTTTTAAAAAAATTTTTTTGAGACAGAGTTTCACTCTTGTTGCCCAGGCTGGAGTGCAATGGAATGATCTCAGCTCACTGTAACCTCCGCCTCCCCGGTTCAAGCAATTCTCCTGCCTCAGCCTCCCGAGTAGCTGGGATTACAGGCATGCACCACCACACCTGGCTTATTTTGTATTTTTAGTAGAGATGGGGTTTCTCCATGTTGGTCAGGCTGGTCTCATACTCCCAGCCTCAGGTGATCTGCCCGCCTTGGCCTCCCAAAGGGCAGTGCTGGGATTACAGGTGTGAGCCACCACGCCTGGCTTGGGCTGTGCTTTTTAACCTCTCTTTTGTCCAGCCAGCAGTGTAGTTGGAATCCCAAAGAACTATTTATTTTTTTATTTATTTATTTATTTTTTTTTTGAGATGGAGTCTCGCTCTGACACCCAAGCTGACACGCAATGGCTCAATATCGGCTCACCGCAACCTCTGCCTCCTGGGTTCAAGTGATTCTCTTGCCTCAGCCTCTCAAGTAGCTGCGATTACAGGCGCCTCCGTGCCTGGCTAATTTTTGTAGTTTTTTAGTAGAGATGAGGTTTCACTATGTTGGCCAGGCTGGTCTCAAACTCCTGACCTTGGGTGATCCACTTGCCTCAGCCTCCCAAAGTGCTGGGATTACAGGCATAAGCCACCGTGCCTGGCGCTGAAGAGCTATTCCTAGGAGGATCATCTTGAAGGGAGATGGGACTACTCAGTATTTTTTAGGGATCAGATATCTGGAATATCTCTGGTGGGGCAGCTTTTGGGAAGCTGTTAGGAACCTTCTGGAAGTCATTGTAGAGACAGAATAAATAGTCGTGATAAATTAGTTTCTACATAATGGGAGACTTTTTTCAGGAAGGGGGTTACACTTTGTGAAAAATCAAGTAGAAGTTTTCTTTTATTCCCAAATACATCACTTGTTACCTTTTTTTTTTCCTTTTTTTGAAATGGAGTCTCACTCTGTTGCCCAGGCTGGAGTGCAGTGATGCGATCTCAGCTCACTGCAACCTCTGCCTCCCAGTTTCAAGCAATTCTCCTGCCTTGGCCTCCCAAGTAGCTGGAATTACAGGCGCACACCACAACACCCGGCTAATTTTTGTATTTTTAGTAGAGACTGGGTTTCACCATGTTGGCCAGGCTGCCCACAAACTCCTGACCTCAGGTGATCTGCCTGCCTCAGCCTCCCAAAATACTGGGATTACAGGCGTGAGCCACCGCACTCAGCCCCTTTTTTATACTCTTACGACTTGCAATTCTGGCATCTGGAATGCTGGAAAAATGCTTCTGAATTATTGCCATTGATTTTTTTTCCCTCAATCAGTCATTATTATAATATAATCCCTTTTTGGAAGCTCGGTGAATTCTCTGTCGATTTTTTGACTATGTTTGACTTTTTAAATGATTCAATGACTTGTCCTTTTTCCCTATCAGCAATTAGGATGCAACAGATAGGCCAGTGTATTAAGAACCTTGTTTTGTCTTTCTTTTTTTTTTTTTTTTTTTTTTGAGACGGAGTCTTGCTCTGTCGCCCAGGCTAGAGTGCAGTGGCACGATCTCGGCTCACTGCAAGCTCTGTCTCCCGGGTTCACGCCATTCTCCTGCCTCAGCCTCTCCGACTAGCTGGGACTACAGGCACCCACCACTATGCCCGGCTAATTTTTTGTATTTTTAGTAGAGACGGGGTTTCACTGTGATCTCGATCTCCTGACCTCGTGATCCGCCCGCCTCAGCCTCCCAAAGTGCTGGGATTACAAGCGTGAGCCACCGCGCCCGGCCTAGTTTTGTCTTTCTTTCCCTTCTTTAGTAACACTGCCTTTCTTCTCTGTTAGATTTCAAGGCTTCCATTTCTGATCCATCCATATCTTTGTCCTCTTCCTGATCCTTTCTTTAATTCCTGGTTCTGCACCTGTTCTCCTTCACCCTTCTCAGCTTTGGTCTCCAACTCCTTTCCTTCCAGGTACTTCCCTTGTGTATTCAAGGTGTGCTTCCAGACTGTGATCCATGTTTTACCCTCTTCCTACAAATTCTCACTGCTCTCCTTAGGTAGGAAGGCAAGAAGTTACAAGCTTGCAAGAAAACTGGGCCCCTTCCCTTTATCTTCTCATAAGCCCACTAAAGCATAATCTCACCTCTGAAGATTTAGCCTTTATTAACACATGTTCATAACCCACTCTGCCTCTGAAACCTTCTGATGAGAACTATTTCAGTTTTATGGCAACCAAGAGGCTGCACATGCACTGCTTTCACTGTGAACTGAATTTGCTGCACATGTGGGGAAACCATGTGGGGAAACTGACTGTGTTTTCTGTCTTCTGTTGACAGAATGGTACAAGAAACTTCCAGGACTTTGACTGTCAGGTAAGGACTGTACAAGCAAGAAGGAGGCTCTGTACAGGATCTCTGCAGTGTTTCCTTTCCGGTGGTGGTGGTCTTGTAGAAGTGGATCTCTCATTATAGCTAATAATGAGTCCTTAATGTTCGTTTGGTCATTGGATCAAGTTCACTTAAAATGATTTGCAATTGTTGGCCATGGGCATGGGGGCTCATACCTATAATTCCAGCACTTTGAGAGGCCGAGGCAGACAGATCACTTGAGGTCAGGAGTTTGAGACCATACCGGCCAACATGGTGAAACCTTATCCTACTAAAAATACAAAAATTAGCCAAGCGTGGTGGTGCATGCTTGTAATCCCAGCTACTCAGGAGGCTAAGGCAGGAGAATCACTTGAACTCAGGAAGCAGAGGTTGCAGTGAGCCAAGATCATGCCACTGCACTCCAGCCTGGGTGATAGAGTAAGACTCCATCTCAAAAAAAAAAAAAAAACTGATTTGCTATCGTGTTTAGAAATTGCCTGCCAGTTACCTGTTATATGATTGTAGGTTACTGAACAGAGCTGTCTCTTTGTGATTAAGATCTCTTTTCCTCACGTGGTATTGGAAACTTCATTTGTCATAGGTGGCAAATGGAGGGTTGCTACCTTACCGCAGAGAAGATAGGAGAGGGGCAGATGGAGGAGAGATTTCGTGACAGTAAAATCTTTCCCTAAAAGAAATCTTTCCCTAAATTGTTATGAATACAGTATGCAGATTTCTCTTGGGTTTATGTTTGGAAATGCAAAATTCAACTTGACTCATTTGTTTTTCTTTTCTTTTTTTTTTTTTTTTTTTTGAGGCGGAGTCTCGCTCTGTCACCCAGGCTGGAGTGCAGTGGCACGATCTCCGCTCACTGCAAGCTCCGCCTGCCGGGTTCACGCCATTCTCCTGCCTCAGCCTCCCATGTAGCTGGGACTACAGGCACCCACCACCGCGCCCGGCTAATTTTTTGTATTTTTAGTAGAGACGGGGTTTCACCGTGCTAGCCAGGATGGTCTCGATCTCCTGACCTCGTGATCCACCCGCCTCGGCCTCCCAAAGTGCTGGGATTACAGGCATGAGCCACCGTGCCCAACCCTTCATTAGTGTTTTCTAAATGAAACTGTTCTTCCTGGTCTGCTTTTGCATCACCTCTGTTGCCAGTTTGAAAATCAGTAAAATGAACCAGCAGTTCTCCATCTACCTCTTTTATCTGTTGACTGGTCCTGAAAGAAATGGGACTAAGGGCCAGGCACAGTGGCTCATGCCTGTAATCTCAGCACTTTGGGAGGCTGAGGTGGGCAGATCACCTGAGGTCAAGAGTTCGAGAGCAGCCTGGCCAACGCGGTGAAACCCCATCTCTACTAAAAATACAAAAATTAGCTGGACATGGTGGTGTGTGCCTGTAATCCCAGCTACTCAGGAGGCTGAGGTGGGAGAATTGCTTGAACCTGGGAGGCAGAAGTTGCAGTGAGCTAACACCACCACACTTCAGCCTGAGCAACAGCGTGAGACTCTCTGTCTCAAAATAATAATAATAATAATAAATAAATAAGAAAAAGAAAACATAGGAGTAAGAAATAAGTACATGGAAATGGAAACCTTATAAGCTGGGCAGCCTGACCCTCCCTCTTTTGGGATAGATGCCATAGCAGTAACAGAAGTGATATGAAGTAGACCCAGAGGGTACTAGCAGTAAAGGAGGGTACTGGTAACGTCCTTGCTTCCAGTATTCAGCCAACCTGTATACCCACCAGCAAATAGTTATTTTCAAATATGCATTTTATGTTAAGTACAGTGGAATCTCTAAGCATTAGCATCAGAAGAAAGAACTATTTATAAGCAAACCAGTTATAATAATTTGAGTACCTACTGTAGGGTACCTACTAAACATACAGTATCTTCAATACTTAGCGCAATATTACAAGATGGTTTTTTTTCTTTTCTTTTTTTTTGAGACAAGAGTCTCACTCAGTCGCCCAGGCTGGAGTGCAGTGGCATGATACAGGCTCACTGCAACCTCTGCCTCCTGGATTCAAGCGATTCTTCTGCCTCAGCCTCCCAGTAGCTGGGATTACAGGAGCCCACCACCACGCCTGGCTAATTTTTTTTTTTTTTTAATTTTTTTTGCACACAAAAACAATAAACATTTTCTAAAAATACATACAAACAAAAAGATGCGTATCAAACATATTAGGAAGGTTGCACATGGGAAGACGGGGAATAGAAATGGGGAGTGGGAATCAAAATAAATGAGAGAGGGACTTTATATGGATCAGTGATAATAACTCAATCCTCTATTTGACGAAGAAGGAGAAGGAAGAGGAAGAAAAAGTGGGATAAAGGATCAGAAAGGGAGGAAAATAGAAAAAATTAGAGTATGACTCCAGGATAGACCTGTTTTGTTGTCACTGAGTTGGTTGGTTGGTTTGTCTGTTGTATTTTTCATATGTTTCGCCACGTTGGCCAGACTGGTCTCGAACTCCTAGCCCGAAGTGATCAACCCGCCCCGGCCCCCCAGAGTGCCGGGACCACAGGCGTGAGCCACCACGTCCAGCCCCCAGATTGCTTCTGGCCTCCGTGGTATACCTCCCAGACGGGGCGGTCGGGCAGAGGCGCTCCCCACATCCCAGACGGGGCGGCCGGGCAGAGGCGCTCCTCACTTCCCAGACCGGGCGGCCAACGCCTGGCTAATTTTTTAAAATTTTTAGTAGAGACAGGGTTTCACCATGTTGGTCAGGCTGGTCTCGAACCCCTGACCTCAAATGATTCACCCACCTTGGCCTTCCAAAGTGCTGGGATTACAGGCATGAGCCACCACACCTGGCCAAGATGGTTTTTCTTGTTTCTGTTTTATAGTCAGGAAATTAAGAATTAAGTTTTATAACTTGCCATTGAGTGGTTGGGATTGAAAAACCCAATTCTTCATGAATCCATTGCCCATTCTTTCCCACCTGGACATGTCCAGAGCTGAAATGTAAGGAATTAATTGTCCTTAAAGCTGAGGTTCCTTGGAAGAACAGATGAGACTCACCTTGGAAGGGTCAGGCTCATAGTATAGTTATAGATTTCTGAATCTCAGTTCCAAACATGTCTTGTAATAACTATTTGGTACTTTGTATATAGAACATAATCAGCCTAGTGCTGATACAGTCATTCACTGTAGGCAATGGCTCCTTTCCTCTAAAACAATAAGTTACGTTATTTTTTAATAGTGACAGTCAAGTTTGAGTTTGATTGTTTTTAATTTGATCTAACTCCAGTTATGGTTTGGATCCTAGGTTGAACCAGTAGAGCTTGATTACTGTTAATATTTGATATAATTTACCAAGAAGGAAAACATTAGAGAGAGGGTCACAGTAAAATTCAAGGTGAGGAGCTCCAGAAATAGTATATGTGTACATGTATACTCCTGCCCCAAAGTGTAGAAGTATTAATTTTCATCAAATTCAGCACCTCCTCCGAAGTAAGAAAATTAGAATATAGTGGAGTGCGGTGGCTCACGCCTGTAATCCCAGCACTTTGGGAGGCTGAGGTCAGGAGTTCACAAGGTCAGGAGTTCGAGACCAGCCTGGCCAACATAGTGAAACTCCGTCCCTACTAAAAATACAAAAATTAGCCAGGCATGGTGGTTTGCATCTGTAATCCCAGCTACTCAGGAGGCTGAGGCAGGAGAATTGCTTGAATCCAGAAGGCAGAGGCTGCAGTGAGCTGAGATCCTGCCACTGCACTCCAGCCTGGGCAACAGAGTGAGATTCCATCTCAAAGAAAAAAAGGACAAAAAGAGAAAAAATTAGAATATAAAAGATTACATACTTGTTGCAAAATAAATGAGAAAACACCAAAAAGTAAATAAATAAAAATCACCTGTTATTTCACTAGTGTTAATATTTTGGCATATGTCATTTGAGATTTTTTTTTCCATACTATATATAATTGTAGATATGAAATTGAGTTTAGAAATATAATTATGAATCACTTTTTAATATTAAGGCTTAAAAATAGTCTGGCAAAAATTCTTGATACTTTGGGTAAAGCTTTAAAATAGTAACATGTTCTGGCCTTGTGAAATAGAACTTTTAGTTCTGTTCTGATACAAATAGAAAGGCTGGATGCTATGGCTCATGCCTGTAATCCCAGAGCTTTGGGAGGCTGATGCAGGAGAATCGCGTGAGCCCAGGAGTTTGAGACCAGCCTGAGCAACATAGGGAGACCCCCTTCTCTACAAAAAATTAAAAAATAAATAATTAGCTGAGCATGATGGCATGTGCCTGTAGTCCCAGCACTTTGGGAGGCTGAGGCAAGCGGATTGCTTGAGCCCAGGAGTTTGAGACCAGCCTAGGCAACATAGTGAGACCCCAGTCTTTCTCTCTATATATTACACACAGATAGATAGATAGATAGATAGATAGATAGATAGATAGATAGATAGATAGATAGATAGATAGATAGATAGATAGATAGATAGATAGATAGATAGATAGATAGGATATTACATATATATATATTTAGAGATGAGGGTCTCACTATGTTGAGTATATATGTATATGTATATGTGTGTGTGGGTATAGATACCCACACACATATATGTAAACTATATAGATATATTATAGATAACTATAGCATCTGTCCCAACACTCTCTAATATACATGTATATGATATACATATATACACATGTAGTATACATATATGTATATTAGAGAGAGAGAGCGTTGAAACAGATGCTATAGTTTATATGTGTATATGATATATTGCTTTAGACAAATAACACTTATTTTGTGTATAATCAGAAACAAATTTAGAAAACTTAGAAAAGCATAAAAATAAAGATTGCTTATAATTCTGCAGGTAGATCACCTGAGATCAGGAGTTCGAGACCAGCCTGGCCAACATGGTGAAACCCTGTCTCTACTAAAAATACAAAAATTAGGCCAGGCATGGTGGCTCACACCTGTAATCCCTGCACTTTGGGAGGCTGGGGTGGGCAGATCACCTGAGGTCGGGAGTTCAAGACCAGCCTGACCAACATGGAGAAACCCCGTCTCTACTGAAAATACAAAATTAGCTGGGCATGTGCATGCCTGTAATCCCAGCTACTTGAGAGGCTGAGGCAGGATGATTGCTTGAACCTGAGAGGTGGAGGTTGAGGTGAGCCGACATTGCACCATGGCACTCCAGCCTGGTCAACAAGAGCGAAACTCCATCTCAAAAAAAAAAAAATTAGCTGGGCATGGTGGCAGGTGCCTGTAATCCCAGCTATTTGGGAGGCTGAGACAGGAGAATGGCTTGAACCTGGGAGGCGGAGGGTGCAGTGAGTTGAGATTGAGCATTTGCACTGCAGCCTGGGTGACAAGAGTGAAACTCTGTCTCAAAAACAAACAAAAAAAATATTGTATAACAAAAACTATACCCAAGCCTCATACAGTAGCCTGCTTATTGGAAACAATAACAGTTCATACTAATAAAAATATTGGAGCCAGGTGCGGTGGCTCACGCCTGTCATCCCAGCACTTTGGGAGGCTGAGGTGGGTGGATCATGAGGTCAGGAGATCGAGACCATCCTGGCTAACACAGTGAAACCCCATCTCTACTAAAAATACAAAAAAATTAGCCGGCATGGTGGCAGGCGCCTGTAGTCCCTGCTGCTTGGGAGGCTGAGGCAGGAGAATGGCGTGAACCCAGGAGGCGGAGCTTGCAGTGAGCCAAGATCACGCCACTGCACTCCAGCCTGGGCCACAGAGCAAGACTCGGTCTCAAAAAAAAAAAGTTGACATTTCCTAGAGTATGTTGTCATGCAAATATAACTAAACTAGTTCAGAATCAAGAAAAAAGTGAAAGTTGGTTATCAAATAATGGTAATATCTTAAACTCTTACGTTCTTAAAAGGCTTTTTTTTTTTTTTTTTAAAAGATACAGGGTCTCAGCTGGGCACAGTGGCTCATGCCTGTAATCCCAGCACTTTGGGAGGCCAAGGCGGGTGGATCACCTGAGGTCAGGAGTTCGAAACCAGCCTGGCCAACTTGGAGTAACCCTGTCTCTACTAAAAAATACAAAATTAGCCAGGCATGGTGGCGCATGCCTGTAATCTCAGCTCCTCAGGAGGCTGAGGCAGGAGAATTGCTTGAACCCAGGAGGCGGTGGTTGTGGTGGGCCGAGATCACACCATTGCACTCCAGCCTGGGCAAAAAGAGCGAAACTCCATCTCAAAAAAAAAATTAAAAGATACAGGGTCTTACTTTATCACCCAGGCTGGGGTGTAGTGACGTGATTATAGCTCACAGTAACCTTGAACTCCTGGGCTGAAGCAATCTTCCCGCTTCAGCCTCCTGAGTAGCTGGCACTACAGGCACATGCCACCGTGCCTGGCTAATTAAAAAATATATATTTTTTTGTAGAGATGGGGTCTTGCTCTGTTGCTCAGACTGGTCTTGAGCTCCTTGCCTCAAGTGATACGCTCACCTTGGCTTCCCAGAGTGCTAGGATTACAGACCTGAGCCATCCTGCCTGACCTTAAAAAGACCTTGTGTTTAAGACTACAGCTTTCATTACGTGGGAGAGACAGTCCAGAATAGAGAAGTATGTCAAGGACCTTTATGATTTCATGTTGTTTTATAAACATGGAGAATAAAGGGATTATGTTCAAGAAGTGCATAGCCTTGGAGGTAATAAATAATCAGTAAGTACTGGGAGAGCCGGGTAATGGTGGCTCATGCCTATATTCCCAGCACTTTGGGAGGCTGTGGCAGGAAAATCACTTGAGCCCAGGAGTTTGAGATCAGCTTGGGCAATATAGGGAGACCCCATCTCTGCAAAAAAATTAAAAATTAGCTGGGTATGGTGGCAAGCATGTGTGCTCCAAGCTACTTGGGGGGCTGAGGTAGGAGGATCATTTGAGCCCAGGAGTTCAAGATTACAATGAGCTATGATCACACCACTGGACTCCAGCCTGGGAGACAACGACGAGCCCCTGTCTCAAAAAAAAGAAGAAAGAAAAGGAAAAGCAAAGAAACTGCTGGGAGAGATGGGAGAGATCTATGACCAGAGCCTATCAGATGCTCCCTTAGGCTGTGCTCTTTGAGCACAGGCTCATTATGTAGTCACACTCTAGAATGCTGGGGGTGGGAGATGAGATAACTGGATAAAGAGCCTGTAAAACAGATGATAATTGACTAAGACAAAAAGGTAGCAACAGCACGTTACTCCCTGCAGTGGCCTGACAATTGAATCAGCTCCTTAGCCAGGGTCTCTGCACATTCATCTTTAGATGGAGTTTTTTTCAAGCTGTTCATTCGCAAGGTCACGAAAAATATGCATGCCAATCACCATGGAGGTGAGTGCTTCCTTTCTTTTTGTTTTTTATTCTACATTCACATACTTTGAAAATGAAGAACTTTGAGACATTGACAACTAGGGGTTGCTCCAAATAGGGCAATGATCAGGCCTAGGACTCTTGGATACTTTTGTTGTTACATGACTTGAGGGCATATTATGGCATAGTAAGGGCTGAGATATCCCTAAAAAGTTGAAATTTTGTAAGGAGCCAATTTTACTTTTGAATATCATCCAGATTATGAAATGGCAACAAAGTAGTAACTTTGCCCTATTCCTTCATCTACTTTTTTTTTTTTTTTTTTTTTTGAGACTGAGTCTCACTGTGTCGCCCAGGCTGGAGTGCAGTGGTGTGATCTCGGCTCACTGAAACCTCCGCCTCCTGGGTTCAAGCAATTCTCCTGCCTCAGCCTCCTGAGTAGCTGGGATTACAGGCACGTGCCTCCACGCCTGGCTAATTTTTGTATTTTTAGTAGAGACGGGTTTCACCATGTTGGTCAGGCTGGTCTTGAATTCCTGACCTCGTGATCCGCCTGCCTCAGTCTCCTAAAGTGCTGGGATTTTACAGATGTGAGCCACCATGCTCGGCCTCCCTCATCTACTTTTAAAGTATTGTCTTTTACCCCACCTGTTATATCTCCCTTTTTACCATCCTTCTCCTGACCTCCCCTGGCAGCTTACTGTCTCATCCCCATCCACCTCCTGTGTGTACACACACACACCCACCACCACCACCAGTTACCATCAGTTACCAGGCCTTGGCAAGGTCCTGCTATGCTTAGAGCCAGAGTATAAACTGGTGTTTCCCTCAGTTCTCAGCAGTGGCCAAACTGGAATCTTTAAGCAGGACCCTACTGAAGGTTTGAGTTTGACAGAAGACAGGTTCCAGCAACCAGATTGTCAAGGTGACAAGTTGTTGGACACTCTCTTTTTCTTGGATTTGCCTGTAGTGTCACTCCATATGGCAGACACTTTCTCCTTCTCTCCCTTTTTCTTGCTGCCTCCCCCGCGTTATTCTTTATATCTCTCAAGAAACAAAACATGAGAGATATTGAAAACTCCTTTAGTTCTCTTTAATAATTTATCCACTCCCAGAAGGAAACAAAGTTCTAAAGTTAGTGTACCTTGTTTCTCCTCCAAGTTTTTATACTTTAGTTATAGGCTGGCTGTGCTGGCTCATGCCTGTAATAGCGCTTTGGGTGGCCGATTTGGGACAGTCACTTGAGGCCAGGAATTCAAGACCAGCCTGGGCAAATATGGAGACCCCGTCTCTCCAAGAAATCTAAAAAATAAAAATTAGCCAGGTGTAGCAGTATGCCCCTGTAGTCCTAGCTACTTGGGAGGCTGAGGTGAGAGGATTGCTTGAGCCCAGGAGTTCTATGCTGCAGTGAGCTATGATCACATCACTGCACTCTAGCCTGGGCACTAGAATGAGATCCTGTCTCTAAATATATATGTGTATGTATATGTATATATACATATATATAAATAAACAGAATCTATAGTGTTGCTTTTAAAATATTGGCATAAGTGGTATATTTTTAATATATATCCTTTTGCATCTTGCTCTTCTACATTATTTTTTTTTGAAGATTTTCTGTGTGTATTAATGCTAATAATTCTAGTTTATTTTTATCTGTATGTCATTATATGAATAAATCGTAATTCATTTATTAATTTCCCTATTGATGAATATTTGGGCTGTTTCCAATTTTTTTGACATTATAGAGAAGGTTGTGATGTTTATACAACCTTGAACAACACAGGTTTGAACTGTATGGGTCCACTTATACATGGCTTTTCTTTTCAATACATAAATTGGATTTATTTATTTATTTTTATTTATTTTATTTTTTTAAGAAAGGGTCTTGCTCTTTCACCCAGGCTGGAGTGCAGTGGCAAGTACACGGGTCACTGTAGCTCAAGTGATTTTCCTACCTCAGCCTCTGAGTAACTGGGACCACAGGCATGCACCACCAGGCCTGGCTATTTTTTAAAAATTTTTTGTAGAGACAGGGTCTCACCATTTTGCCCAGGCTGGTCTCAAACTCCTGGGCTCGAGCAGTCCTCCTACCCCAGCCTCCCAAAGTGCCGAGATTACAGGCATGAGCCACCACACACAGTAAGAAAGCTTTTGGAGATTTGTAGCAATTTGAAAAAACCCACAGCGGGGCGGGATGGCTTGTACCCATAATCCCAGCACTTTGGGAGGCCAAGGCAGCCAGATCACCTGAGTTCAGGAGTTTGAGACCAGCCTGGCCAACATGTTGAAACCGTATCTCTACTAAAAATACAAAAAATCAGCCAGGTGTGGTGGCGTGTGCCTGTAGTCCCAGCTACTCAGGAGGCCAAGGCAGGAAAATTACTTGAACCCGGGAGGTGGAAGTTGCAGTGAGCCGAGATCGGGCCACTGCATTCCAGCCTGGGTGACAGAGCAAGACTCTGTCTCAAAAAAAAAAAAAAAAAAGAAAAAGAAAAAGAAAAAAAACTCACAAATTATATAACCTAGAACTATTGGAAACATTCAGAAAAAGTCAGGTACGTCATGATTGTATAAACTATATGTAGACATTAGTCTATTTTATCATTTACTAACATAAAATATACACAAATCAATTACAAAAAGTTAAAACTTATGCACACACTTATAGATCATACATGGCACCATTCGTGGTTGAGAGAAATGTAAACAAATGTAAAGATGCAATATTAAATCTTTTTTTTTTTTTGAGACAGAGTTTCGCTTTTGTTGCCTGGGCTGGAGTGTGATGGCGCGGTCTTGGCCCACTGCAACCTCCGCCTCCCGGGTGCAAGTGATTCTCCTGCCTCAACCTCCTGAGTAGCTGGGATTATAGGCACCCGCCACCATGCCTGGCTAATTTTTGTATTTTTTAGTAGAGATGGGGTTTCGCCATACCGGCCAGGCTGGTCTCAAACTCCTGACCTCAGGTGATCCACCAGCCTCAGCCTCCCAAAGTGCTGGGATTACAGGTGTGAGCCACTGCGCCCGGCCCTGAACAGGTTTTAATGCAGACAAAAGTGCCCTATTCTGGGGGGAAAATAAAAACCTGCCACAAAGGACATATTAGTAAGCAAGAGAAATGAGTACCAGAATTTAAGGCAGGAAGGGATGGGCTAACTCTATTTTGTGTAAATGCGGCCAGGTTTATGATCAGGACTGCCCTATCTTTAAACTTGCAAACCCCTAAGCTTTGAAGGGAAATGAAAAACACCAGCTGCCAGTGTTTTGATTGTACAGCAAGAAGGCCTAGATAGTGAGAACACTTTTTCTGGATTGGTTCCATCTACGCTTTGTCCCTGAAGTCACAAAATACCTTGCCAGTGAAAGACTGCCTTTCAAAGTTCTTTTGATATGGACAATGCCCCTGGCCACCCAGAACCCCAGAACTTCAGTATTGAGTTAAATACTGAAGCTGTCTAAGTGGTCTACTTGCCCTCATACACGGTATTTCTGATTCTGCCTCTAGATCAGGGGGTCATAAGGACGTTTAAGGTTCATTATACATGGTACTTTATGGAACAGATTGTCAATACTGTGGAAGAGAATCCCAATAGATGGATCATAAAAGTCTGGAAGGATTACATCATTGAAGATGCCATTGTTGTTATAGAAAAGGCCAGAGGCTGCCGGGCACGGCGGCTCACGCCTGTAATCCCAGCACTTTGGAAGGCCTAGGTGGGCGGATCACGAGGGCAGGGGTTTGAGACCATCCTGGCCAACATGGTGAAACCCCATCTCTACTAAAATACAAAAAATTAGCTAGGCATGGTGGCGTACACCTGTAGTCCAGCTACTTGGGAGGCTGAAGCAGGGGAATCACTTGAATCCGGGAGGCGGAGATTTCAGTGAGCCAAGATTGTGCCACTGCACTCCAGCCTGGCGACAGAGCAAGACTCCATCTCAAAAAAAGAAAAAAAAGAAAAAGCCAGAGGCCATGTGCAGTGGCTCACACTTGCAATCCCAGCACTTTGGGAGGCCAAGGCAAGCAGATTTCTTGAGCTTAGAAGTTCGAGGCTAGCCAGGCACAGTGGCTCACGCCTGTAATCTCAGCACTTTGGGAGGCCAAGGTGGGTGGATCACCTGAGGTCAGAGTTTGAGACCAGCCCAACCAACATGGTAAAACCCCATCTCTATTAAAAATACAAAATTAGCCAGGTGTGGGGATGCACACCTGTAATCCCAGCTACTTGGGAGGCTGAGGCAGGAGAATCACTTGAACTGGGGAGGCAGAGGTTGCAGTGAGCCGAGATCACACCATTGCATTCCAGCCTGGGCAACAAGAGTGAAACTCCATCTCAAAAAAAAACAAAGTTGAAGGCCAGCCTAGGCTATCGGGAACCAGTCCCCAATATTTCAACGTAGGTTCTTTTCTATTTTCCCTAAGTGTTGGCCGGTCTGAGAAATAAAGGGAAAGAGTACAAAAGAGAGAAATTTTAAAGCTGGGTGTCCGGGAGAGACATCACATGTCGGCAGGTTCCATGATGCCCCCTGAGCCGTAAAACCAGCAAGTTTTTATTAGTGATTTTCAAAGGAGAGGGAGTATACGAATAGGGTGTGGGTCACAGAGATCACATGCTTCAAGGGAAATAAAATATCGCAAGGCAAATGGGTAGGGCAAGGTCACAAGGCCAGGGTGAAACTAGAATTGGTGATGAAGTTTCATTGATAAACATCTTAACAGGGTTAAAGAGCAGAAAACTGGTCTGACTAGAATTCACCAGGCTGGAATTTCCTAATCCTAGCAAGCCTGGGGGCGCTGCAGAAGACCAGGACGTGTTTCATCCCTATCTACAACTGCATAAGGCAGACACTCCCACAGCGGCCATTTTAGAGCCGCCCCCCAACCCCACCCCGCCCCGCCCCACCCCCCGCCCCCGCCCCCGCCCCAGGGAATGCATTCTTTTCCCAGGGCTGTTAATTATTAATATTCCTTACTGGAGAAAGAATTCAGCAATATTTCTCTTACCCGTTTTTGGCAATAAGAGAAATATGGCTCTGTCCTGCCGAGCTCCCAGGCAGTCAGACCTAATGGTTATCTCCCTTGTTCCCTTGAGCATCACTGTTATCCTGTTCTTTTTTCAAGGTGCCCAGATTTCACATTGTTCAAACACACATGCTTTACGAACAATTTGTGCAGTTAACGCAATCATCACAGGGTTCTGAGGCGACATACATCCTCAGCTTACGAAGATGACAGCATTAAGAGATTAAAGTAAGGGCAGGCATAGGAAATTATGAGTATTGATTGGGGAAGTGATAAATGTCCATGAAATCTTCACAATTTATGTTCAGAGATTGCAGTAAAGACCAGCATAAGAAATTATAAAAGTATTAATTTGGAGAACTAACAAATGTCCATGAAATCCACAGTTTATATTCTTCTGTCACGGCTTCAGCAGGTCCCTCCATTCGGGGTCCCTGACCTCCCGCAACACTGGGCAATATGGCGAAACCTCGATGCTACAAACAGTACAAAATTAGCTGAGCATGGTGGCATGCATCTACGGTCCCAGCTACTTGAGAGGCTGAGGTGCGAGAATCGCTTGAGCCTGAGAGGTAGAGAATGCAGTGAGTTGAGATCACGCTACTGTACTCCAGCCTGGGTGACAGAATGAGACCCTGTCTCAAAAAAAGAAAAGGAAAATAAAAATAAAAGGCCTTGAAAGCCATGAAGCTGAAAACAATAAATTTCTGCTGAAGAAAACTGTGTATAGATGTTGTATATGACTTCACAGGATTTACAACAGAGCCAATCAAAGATCATTACAGAGATTATGAATATGACCCAAAAAAGGTAGGTCATAGGATGAAGGATTTCAAGGTACGGATTTTGGAGAAATTTAAGAGCTAGTAGACACCACACCAGAGTAATTAGCAGAAGACAACTTGATGGAGATGAATGCGTCTGAACCAGTGCCAGGCAATGAGGAATATGTAGAAGAAGCAGTGCCAGAAAACAAATTGACATTAGACAGCCTGGCGGAAGGGTTCCAGTTATTCAAGACTGCTTTTCACTTCTTTTATGTCAGGAACTATTCTGTGATACGCACACTTTAACTAAAGTAAACAGTGGAAGAGAAGGATTGGTACTGTATAGAAACATTTTTAGAAAAATGAGAGCATAAAAAGTCAGACAAATTACCATGTATTTCTGTAAAGTTACATCAAGTGTGCCTGCCTCCCCTTTCGCCTCCTCCACCTCTTCCTTCTTTGCCACCCTTGAGATGGCAAGACCAACCCCTCCTGTTCCTCCTTGTTCTCAGCCTACTCAACAAGATAACAAGGATGAAGACCTTTATGATGATCCACTTCCACTTAATGAATAGTAAATATATTTTCTCTGCCTTATGATTTTCTTAACATTTTCTTTTCTTTAGCTTACTTTATTCTAAGAATACAGTATGTCAGTGGTCCTCAACCTTTCTGGCACCAGTGATCGGTTTTGTGGAAGACAATTTTTCCACGTACTTGGGATGGTTTTGGGATGATTCAAGCACATTACATTTATTGTGCACTTTCTATTATTACATTGCAATATATAATGAAATAATTATGCAACTCACCATAATGTAGAATCAGTTGGAGCCCTGAGCTTGTTTTCCTGCAACTAGATGGTCCCATGTGGGGGTAATGGGAGACAGTGATAGATCATAAGGCATTAGATTCTCATAAGAAGCACACAACCTAGATCCCTTGCATGCTTAGTTCACAATAGGGTTCATGCTCCTATAAGAATCTGATGTCACTGCTGATCTGACAGGAGGTAGAGCTCAGGCAGTGCAATGGGGAGTGGCTCTTAAGACAGATGAAGCTTTGCTCTTACCTGCCACTCACCTCCTCCTGTGCGGCTCGGTTCCTAAGAGGGCACAGACTGGTACCAGTCTGTGGCCCAGGTGTTGGGGACCCCTGCAGTATATAATATAACATACAAAATATGTGTTAGTTAGCTATTTATGTTATCAGTAAGGCTTGTGGTCAATAGTAGGTTATTAGTAGTTAAGTTTTAGGGGCGTCAAAAGTTATATGTGGATTTTCGACTATACAGTGGGTTGGCACCACTAACCCTTGTGTTGTTTGAGGGTCACCCGTACATCTCTGCACATGTCCTTTTGTGTATATGACCATGTTTGATAGTTTATTTAGAATATATATATGTGTGTGTGTGTATATATATATATATATATATATTTTTTTTTTTTTTTTGGATACAGGGTCTTGCTGTCACCCAGGCTGGAGTACAGTATTGTGATCATAGCTAACTGCAGCCTTGACCTCCTGGGCTCAAGCCATTCTCCTGCCTCAGCCTCCCGAATCGTTGGGATTACTGGCACATGCCATCACACCTGGCTAATGGTTTTTTTTTTTTTGTAGATATGCGGTCTCGCTATGTTGCCAGGGCTGGTCTCAAACTCCTGGGCTCAAGCGATCCTCTCACCTCAGCCTCCCAAAGTGCTAGGATTACTGGCATGAGCCACCACCACTGCCTTGGTTAAGATCCTTTAGGGGTATAAGGTACAAACCCACCCAATATAGCTTAAACCAGAGGCAATCCAGGGATGTCTCAGAATTTACAAATACATACAGCTAGCACCAGAAATCTAAGGCCCCAGCCTTAGATTATATCTATATGTAAAATTGCTGTAGGGTAAAATTGCTGTAGGGTAGACACCTCTTAACTTTACTAGAAATTACCAAAGTATTCTCCCAGTAGTTGTTCCAGTTTATATGCCTTACCAACAGTATATGTTGATTCTTGTGGGGCACGGTGGCTCACGCCTGTAATCCCAGCACTTTGGGAGGCTGAGGCAGGTGGATCACTTGAGGTCAGGAGTTCGAGACCAGCCTGGACAACATGGTGAAACCCCATCTCTACTAAAAATACAAAAATTAGTGGGACTTGGTGGTGCACACCTGTAGTCCCAGCTACTTGGGAGACTGAGGCAGGAGAATTGCTTGAACCTGGGAAGTGAAGGTTGCAGTGAGCTGAGATCATGCCAGTGCACTCCAGCCTGGGCGGGCGATAGAGTAAGACTCTGTCTCAAAAACAAAACAAAACAGAAAAAACAGTATATGTTGGTTCTTAGTTATTTCTCTGCATCCTGGCCACCACTTGGCATTATCTGACTACATTTTTGCCATTCTAGTATGTATGAAATAGTATTTTATTGAGTTTAATTTCCATTTTCCTGTCTTTTTAGTGAAGGTAATGTCTTCTTACTTTTCTATCGTAGCACCCTACTTGTTTCTTTTATAGCACCTATCACAAGCTATTATTATGGGTGGATTTGTTTCTGTGTTTATTGTGTGCCTCCCTATCTAGAACATAATCTCTGTGAAGACTGGGATCACATTTCTCAGGTTTACTGTTTTATCCCCACAACTCAGACCAGGGTCTGGCATAGAGTGGCATTCAATAAATAGATGTTTAATGAATGAACCAGGGTTGGGAAGTGAATCCTTTAATAAGTCTGACATTACTGTAAGAGAAATACAGAAATAGGAAGTTATTCTTTATCTTCCTCCTATCCGAACCTTATGCTTTATTTATTATATTTTTTTGAGACAGAGTCTCACTCTGTCACCCAGGCTAGAGTGCAGTGGTGTTACAATCTCGGCTTACTGCAACCTCCGCCTCCTGGGTTCAAGTGATTCTTCTGTCTCACCCTCCCAAGTAGCTGGGATTACAGGCACCTGCCATCATGCCTGGCTAATTTTTGTATTTTTGTAGAGACAGAGGTTCACCATGTTGGCCAGGCTAGTCTTGAACTCCTGACCTCAGATGATCTGCCCGCCTCGGCCTCCCAAAGTACTGGGATTACAGGCATGAGCCACCGTGCCTGGCCCATACTTTATTTCATAGACAGTTCACAGTACCTGATTCTAGTCTTCATTTCTTATACTCATTTTTCAAGGCTTTGAATAGACGTGACTAGGAGGTAGTAGTAATAGAAAGTAACAGAAATAGTGAGTCACAGATGGTTTGATTTGATAGGGATGGCTATCGGTTCCAGCCTAGGGCCTGTAATTTGAGATATACTGATGTCCAATTAGCTTAAGATTGTCTTCTGGGGCCCACATCAGAGAAGAAACCAAAGCTCTGATGAGGTCCATTATTAGATAGGAAATTAAACTGGAAGCCCTTTGCCTTTTTTGGGATTCTCATTGGCAGGGTTAATCTTGTGTTACCTAATGTAAGACTTTGTGAGATAGATACAGGCTTCATCAACAGAAATTCACTAGGCTAGGAATGGTAATTTTTTTATTTTTGAGAAATGTAAAACTTGAGCACGACTAGAATAAATCTCAGTTAACTTTTCAGTAGTCTCTTTTTTTTTCCACACAACCACTCTTAGTGCGGCATCTACTCTCAGCAGCTCGGTGCATCTTTTGTCTGCTTTATTCAGTTCCTGAGCTTTGCTCTGGTTACATCTTTAACTTATTGGCTTGGTTAAGATCTTTTAGGAGTAGAGGGTACAAACTCACCCAATATAGCTTAAACCAGAGGCAATCCAGGGATGTCTTAGAACTTACAAGTATACACAGCTAGCACCAGAAATTAGAGTAGTGGAAATGCCTACTAAAATCTCCCAAGTTGATTCCTCTTTTCAAGAGGAGAGCCAAGCTGAAGTTAGAATCTCTTAGTTTCAATTACAGGCCGGGTGCGGTGGCTCGCGTCTGTAATCCCAGCACTTTGGGAGGCGGAGGTGGGTGGATCACGAGGTCAGGAGATCGAGACCATCCTGGTTAACACAGTGAAACCCTGTCTCTACTAAAAATACAAAAAATTAGCTGGGCGTGGTGGCAGGTGCCTGTAGTCCCAGCTACTTGGGAGGCTGAGGCAGGAGAATGGCGTGAACCCAGGAGGCTGAGCTTGCAGTGAGCCGAGATCGTACCACTGCACTCCAGCCTGGGTGACAGAGTGAGACTCCGTCTCAAAAAAAAAAAAAATCTCTTAGTTCCAATTACAAATACCTAGGGAAAGGTGCTGACCCAGCCTGGGTCAGATGCCTCCCAGACTCCAGTAAGCTGTGGCTGTAAGTTTATATTCCACAAACATGGTAGCCAAGACCCACCCCTGTAACGTGTGGATGACACAGAAGGACAGCTCCCAGGAAAGAAGAGATCCTAGGCAGATACACCCATAGGTGTCTGGTGAAATTATCTACTGAAATTCATTATAAATTATCTGAACATGTGTTCAGAAGCTCCAAAACCTCTGACTTTTTACCCAGCAACTTCTTCATATTTTCCGTTTCCTTTTTTCCCCACAAGTCTTACCTGGCTCCTTACCCAATTTGCTGATTTCCTTTCCATAGCCAATTGCAAATGTATTCTCAACAGATCCCTGGGCTCGTAAGTCAGCTTTGGAGATAACAAGGTGTGTTTTGTTCCCTATTTATTTTTCTGGAAGAATTGGAAAGTAGGAATATTATGTATACTCTAGCATCTCTCTGGTATGCATTTATTTTATTTTATTTTATTTTTTGAGACGAAGTCTTGCTCTGTCACCAGGCTAGAGTGCAGTAGCACGATCTCGGCTCGCTGTAATCTCTGCCTCCCGGGTTCAAGTGATTCTCCAGCCTCAGCCTCCTGAGTAGCTGGGATTACGTGCATGTGCCACCATGCCTGGCTGATTTTTTATTTTTAGTAAAGACAGGGTTTCATCATGTTGGCCAGGCTGATCTCAAAGTCCTGACCTCAAGTGATCTGCCCACCTCAGCCTCCCAAAGTGCTGGGATTACAGGTGTGAACCGCCATGCCCAGCCACATGTAATTTATTAATGTGTCCTGCCCCAGCTAGTGGGAAATGGTGGTAAAGCAGGTATTGTGAAACTTTGGCATCCTGGGAAGTTCATTCTACTTTTTCTGAGAACTTACATTCTCTTGTTACAGGAACATGACATAGAAACAACTCATGGTGTGGTCCACGTCACTATAAGAGGCTTACCCAAAGGAAACAGACCAGTTATACTAACGTATCATGACATTGGCCTCAACCGTATGTATTTTATTTTACACCTTCCCTTCTTATCATACTTTATCTTTGTATATTAAAAACCAAACAACAACAATATTCTAATAGAGCAGAGGTTTTCCCCTCTCTGTGGTAACTTTCCCTCCTTGTTCCTACGTTTGTTAATGGTATAAAGTTCCTGGGAAGTGTGCAGGGGAATGTATTTTGGGGATACTGGAATCACATCTCGCCTTCATGTCTGCTAAAGGATTGCAGATTATACAATGAACTGCTTAAGAAAGTAGAACTGAAATCCTTGTTTTCAAGCCTGTACTTTGTTTTTTTTTTTTTTTAATATGTTTCAGGTTAGAAAATTCAGAGTTGGAACTTAACTTTGTTGTGAGCTCTTCAATTAATTAGTAAGAATTCTTGCTAGAGCCTGTCACCAGTGACTTTAAGTGGACTTTTCTAGATGGTAGTGTAAGATTCTAGCCCCAGCCATAGACACACAGAGTCTGCATACATGTGTTTTCTTTCACGCTGCTCTGGCTTTCATAGATGCCCTGCATTTGAGGCCACAGTTGAGTGTTAAAGCTTTTATAGCTGCCTTGGCATGAGAAGTAATTTAAGCAGGTATACAAAGAGGGTAGAAGTGGAAGCAGCAGCCCCTCCCTGCACCCTGGCAATTTTGCCAAGAGACAAACTCCCATGTGGTGAATGTGAACAGCTCAGGACATTCACTCTACCTGTGCTCTTGGGGTATAATCTGTGTCTGTTTGTGAGATAGAGGAATAATGTCCATGAGAAATGACAGCATTATGGGTGTAAGATTATTTTGTGCAATAATCGGAAACCACCAAATATTAACAAAGTAATTTTTACTTTGCAGACATTATTTAGAATTAAGAATTGTTTTCAATATGTATCTCAATATGAGATGTCTTATATTCAGCCTTTAGGGCAGCTTGAATCAGACAGATTGTTCAGACACCTCACTTTGGTGGAATGGTGGTTAAAAAACAGGGAAAGAAGGTGATAATAGGCATTGACTGAATAGAGGAAAATTGGGGAGATATGGAGAGCCTGTGACTTATGGGTATTTTTATTCTTATAGATAAATCCTGTTTCAATGCATTCTTTAACTTTGAGGATATGCAAGAGATCACCCAGCACTTTGCTGTCTGTCATGTGGATGCCCCAGGCCAGCAGGAAGGTGCGCCCTCTTTCCCAACAGGGTAAGGCCATAAAAAGATCATCTGGGAGACGTGCACTCAGTAGAGCAACTGGCTGAGCTCCAGTGGGAGAAGTGATGTGTGCTTCCCTTTGATTTTATTACAGTCTATAGGTTATGCCTATTGACCAACCATCCTCATATTTTCTCTCCTTGGGCTGAGAGGACTGTTATGTACAGTTTTTTGGGGGAAACTGTGTGTTTTCCCATATCCAGGAATGGCTCTCCATAGCAGGTGCCTGCTTTCCTGTAATCTCAAGGCATAAGTGTCTGAAACATCTACTCCTCACTGTCTTTATCTTTCCCTTCCTTATCTGTTTGAAAGCTGTCATTTTTTAGTCAGACGTGGTGACTCACACCTATAATCCCAGCACTTTGGGAGGCCAAGGCAGGAGGATTGCTTGAGCCCCAGAGTTCAAGACCAGCCTGGATAACATAGGAATACCTTGTCTCTACAAAAAATTTAAAAATTAGCCAGCCAGGCATGGTGGCGTTCACCTGTGGTCCCGCCTGCTTGGGAGGCTGTGGTGGGAGGATCACTTGAGCCCAGGAGATTGAGGCTGCAGTGCCTGGATGACTGAGCAAGACCCTGTCCCCAGAAAGAAAACAAACAAAAAAAAAACTGTCATTTTTGTGTCCTTCCTCAAAACTCCCAACTACCTAGGCCCAAATTCAGTTCCCTCTGAGCTTTCCTGGGAGCATCTCCCCATCCTTAGCTCTCAAACTAGTAATAAAATTTGACGATCTGTGTAACTGTTTATTCTGAGAGGCTGTCCTGGCAGATAGAGGTGTGGGGTGATTGATTGGCTTTGGCACTCTCATCTTCCTCCTACGTCTGCTTCGCAGGGCAGAGTTACAGGCTCCCTAACCTGTTTGTTCCCTGGACGGGGTGCTTATTGAGAAGACCTTAGGAGGAGTGAGCACACATTCTGTGGAATGCTAATTCTTCCCCTCTCCTTTCACTCATCTCCAGAGCTGCCTTTGGCCAGTGACTGCTGGGAAATAGACAATTGCAGACAAATAATAGCTAATATTTAAATAGTACTCAAACCGTGTTCCAGACCCTGCTTTAATTGCTTTACATTTGTTAACTCATTTACTCCTCACAACCCTATGGGATAAGTTTACTATTATTCCCATTTTATAAGTAAGGAAACTGAGGCCCAGAAAAATTAAGTAACATGGCTAACATTACATAACAAATAAGTGGCAGAGCTAAGATTTGAACCCAGATAGTCTGGTGCCAGAATCTGACTCTAAAATGCAAATTGGCCAGTGGTCAGTTTATATCCAACAAGATTTGGATCCAGTTCCTTTTTTCTATTTCGTGGACAAATGGTTCCACAGCACACCATCCCTGAAGTGTTCAGGCAGAGGCAGGCTGACTTCCCTGTCAGATGCAGAACAGATCCTGCCTCAGATATAAGTGGTCATCTTAGGATCAATTCCATCTTCAATTCTGTAATACTTTTTTTTTTTTTTTCTTGAGATAGGATAGTGCTTTGTTTCCAAGTCTGGAGTACAGTGGCGTGATCATGGCTCACTGCAGCCTCAACCTCCTGGGCTCAAGTGATCCTCCCATCTCAGCCTCCCTACTAGCTGGGACTACAAGTGTGTGCCAGCACGCCTGGCTAATTATTGTTATTTTCTGTAGAGACAGGGTTTTGCCCTGTTGCTCAGGCTGGTCTCGAACTCCTGGGCTCAAGCAATCTGTTTGCCTCAGCCTGGGCTCAAGCAATCAGCCTGGGCTCAAGCAATCTGCTTGCCTCAGCCTCTGAAAGTGTTGGGATTACAGGCCAACGCTCCCAGTCAGATGCTTACTACTTTTCTAGGAATTCTGATCTGGGTCTGTTCCTGGGCCTGCTCGAACATCTTAGGATCAGATGGTTCATATTATGAACCAAATTCAAATACAATAAAATAACCATGCCAGACACAGTGGCTCACACCTGTAGTTCTAGCACTTTGTTAGGCTGAGGTAGGAGGATCACCTGAGGCTAGAAATTCAAGACCAGCCCTGGCAACATAGCGAGACTCCATCTCTACAAAAAAATTGAAAAATTAGCCAGGCATGGTGGCATGCGTCTGTAGTCCCAGCTACTCAGGAGCCTGAGGCAGGAGGATAGCTTGAGCCTAGAAGTTCAAGGTTACAGTGAGCTATGATTTCACTGCTGCACTCCAGCCTGGGTGACAGAGTGAGACCATGTCTCTTAAAAAATTAATAATAATAATAATAAATTTTTAAAAATAACTATGTTATTCTATGCCTAAGTGAAACAAATAAGCATTCATGCTAAGGGTTTGTAATTGTGTGCCCATACCTAGAAAAGCTTTGTTTATTTTTGCATTTAGTTGCCTAAATATAGCAGTAGACCAAGACCCACTTTCTGAGTTGACTCTTACTGCCGGAGGTTTACTGAGCCTGGACTCCAACTGAAGAGATTGTTAGAGGTTTGGAAATACCCTAAGAGAGAACCATGTTACTAGTTGTTTTCATGTGGCACCCTCTGGTCCCAAGGGCTGCTTGTTAGGATATAGATACAGTGGATTCTTTTACTGTCTCCTTAGCATGGCAGTTGTAGAGAGTTACACAATATGCCATCATTTTCAGGTACCACATCACCTCCTTTGAGCCTTTGGTAAAAGGAAATGCTTTTATCTAAGACTTTTTTTTTTTTTTTTTTTTTTTTTTGAGGCAGAGTTTCGCTCTTGTTGCCCAGGCTGTAGTGCAATGGCATGATCTCCGCTCACTGCAACCTCCGCCTCCCGGGCTCAAGCGATTCTCCTGCCTCAGCCTTCCAAGTATCTGGGATTACAGGCATGCGCTACCACGCCCAGCTAATTTTGTATTTTTAGTAGAGATGAGGTTTCTCCGTGTTGGTCAGGCTGGTCTCGAACTCCCAACCTCAGGTGATCTGCCCACCTCGGCGTCCCAAAGTGCTGGGATTATAGGTATGAGCTACTGCGCCCAGCCTTTTATCTAAGACTTCTGTACCTTTCCAGCTGTTCTAGCAACTGGGAATTGTGAGTGCTTTCTAATTCAGGAGATATCCTTCTGGATTGCAGGTATCAGTACCCCACAATGGATGAGCTAGCTGAAATGCTGCCTCCTGTTCTTACCCACCTAAGGTAGGTTCATTCTGCAGTCTTTCATGCAGTTTTTATTGACTTTCTATGGTGAATTCTTTAGTGTCTGTTTCAGAGGATATGATGGTTAGGAAAAATATTGTCACTGTCCTCCTAGAGCTTAGTGGGGTAACAAGTAAGCAAACAAATAATAAAGTTCTATAAAATAAGTCAGTGGGGGTATTGTGATAGAGAATAAGGGCAGGATCTACATTAGTAAGTCGAGTTAGGGAATTCCTCTCTAGGAAGGTGGCACACACGCTGAGACCTAGAAGATTTAAAAATCTACCTTGAGCTGGGCCCAGTGGCGGGAAGATCACTTAACAACAGCAGTTCAAGGCTACAGTGAGTTGTGATCCCACCCCTGCACTCCAGCCTGAGTAACAGTGACACCCTGTATCTAAAAAATAAAAATAAAGCTGTTTAAATTTTTTTAAAAGGGTTCATCTCACTATGAAGAGAATGGTTTGGAGAAGAATCAGAGAGAGAAAGCAGGGAGAACAGTTAAACTATTAACAATAGTCCAGGCAAGAGATAATGATAGCATGGTACTGGATGCTGCTGTTGGGGGATGATTGAAGTAGATAGCAGTAGATAGATGGATATATTCTGGAGGTAGACTCCGCTGACTTGCTGATGGGTTGGATACTGACAGCTACCAAGGATAACTCCCAGGTTTCAGTTATATATATTTATATATGTATGTGTGTGTGTGTGTGTGTGTACATATATGTGTGTGTGTATATATATATGTATATACACATATATATACGTATATTTATTTATTTATTTGTTTTGAGATGGAGTCTCACTCCATCACCCAGGCTGGAGTATAGTGGTGCGATCGCAGCTCACTGCAACCTCTGCCTCCTGGGTTCAAACGATTTTCCTGCCTCAGCTTCCCATTTAGCTGGGATTATAGGCGCAGGCCGCCATGCCTGGCTAATTTTTTTTCTGTTTTTAGTAGAGACGGGGTTTCATCATATTGGCCAGGCTGGTCTCGAACTCCTGACCTTCAGTGATCCACCTGCCTTGGCCTCTCAAAGTCCTGGGATCATAGGTGTCAGCCACTGCCCCGGCCTCAGTTATATTTTATTTAACCATTAAAACCAACTTGAAAGTAGGTGGTGGGATCCTTGTTTTTTTGTTTTTGTTTTTGTTTTTTGTTTTTTGTTTTTTTTGAGACAGAGTCTCACTGTGTCACCCAGGCTGGAGTGCAGTGGCGCAGTCTCGGCTCACTGCAAGCTCCACCTCCCGGGTTCACGCCATTCTCCTGCCTCAGCCTCCCGAGCAGCTGGGACTACAGGCGCCCGCCACCACATCTGGCTAATTTTTTTTGTATTTTTAGTAGAGACGGGATTTCACTGTGTTAGCCAGGATGGTCTCGATCTCCTGACTTCGTGATCCACTCGCCTCGGCCTCCCAAAGTGCTGGGATTACAGGCGTGAGCCACCGTGCCCGGCTTTTGTTTTTTTTTTTTTAACAGGCGCATGCCACCATGCCCAGCTAATTTTTTGTATTTTAGTAGAGACAGGGTTTCACCATGTTGGCCAGGATGGTCTTGATCTGCTGACCTTGTGATCCGCCTGCCTTGGCCTCCCAAAGTGCTAGGAATACAGGCGTAAGCCACTGCGCCCAGCTGAGATCCTTGTTTTATAATAAGGAACTGAGGCTCAGAAAGTTAGGGGAAAGAAAAAAAACACTTGCCCAAATTCTCACATCTAATAAATATCAGAGCCAGGATTTCAACCCAGGTTGTATGCTTTCAATTATGCAATGCTGCCTGCAAATGAAGTTGACTCTGTCCATTGTCGTTATGTCCCATTCACAGCCTGAAAAGCATCATTGGAATTGGAGTTGGAGCTGGAGCTTACATCCTCAGCAGATTTGCAGTAAGTATGTAGAGGATTAGCCTCAACATCCTTGAGGCAGTGCCTGGGTCACAGCTATTACTGCTCTGTTAGATGACCAGGCAGTATTCTAGGCCTTATGTCAGTTCTTTTTTTTTTTTTTTTTTTTTTTGAGACGGAGTCTCGCTCTGTCACCCAGGCTGGAGTGCAGTGGCGCAATCTCGGCTCACTGCAAGCTCCGCCTCCCGGGTTCACGCCATTCTCCTGCCTCAGCCTCTCCGAGTAGCTGGGACTACAGGCGCCCGCCACCACACCCGGCTAATTTTTTGTATTTTTAGTAGAGACGGGGTTTCACCGTGGTCTCGATCTCCTGACCTCGTGATCCGCCCGCCTCGGCCTCCCAAAGTGCTGGGATTACAAGCGTGAGCCACCGCGCCCGGCCTATGTCAGTTTTTAAAGCCTTGCTTTGTACTTACAATACCTGAAAAATCACAAATAGGGACAGTACGTCATCAATAAAAAGCAAGTCCTAGATGCTGCTTATAATGGAATTTTATACAGCCATTAAAATTAAGTTTACGAAAAGCTTTATAATGATACATGGTTTGCATACATTATAATGTTAACCAAAAAGTTAGAATATAGATTGATATAAAGTTTCTCATAGCCATAGGAAAGGACTGGAAGAAAATGTACCAAAAAATATTAATGGATTGATATGTGGTAAGATAATGTGAAATTTTATTTTCTGCTTTTTATAATTTCTCTGCTTATCAAATTTTCTATCATGAATGTAATCACCGTAGTCAGAGAAAAAAAGTAAGCCAGGGGCCGGGCGCAGTGGCCCATGCCTGTGATCCTAGCACTTTGGGAGGCTGACACGGGTGGATCACCTGAGGTCAGGAGTTTGAGACCAGCCTGGCCAACATGATGAAACCCTGTCTCCACTAAAAATACAAAAATTAGCCGGGCGTGGTGGTAGGTGCCTGTAATCCCAGCTACTCAGGAGGCTGAGGCAGGAAAATTGCATGAATCCTAGAGGCCGAGATTGTAGTGAGCCGAGATAGCATCACTGCACCAGCCTGGGCAACAAGAGTGAAACTCTGTCTCAAAAAAAATTAATTAATTAATTAAATAAGCTAGAGAGCTAGAGTTCCTATTATAAATTTTTTTATTATTTTATTATTTTTATTTTTATTTTTATTTTTTTTTGTGAGGTGAAGTCTTGCTGTGTCGCCCAGGCTGGAGTGCAGTGGCGCAATCTCGGCTTACTGCAACCTCCGCCTCCTGGGTTTAAGTGATTCTCTGCCTCAGCCTCCTGAGTAGCTGGGATTACAGGTGCCCGCCACCACACCCGGCTAATTTTTGTATTTTTAGTAGACATGGGGTTTTACCTTGTTGGTCAGGCTGGTCTCTAACTCCTGACCTCATGATCCACCCACCTCAGCCTCCCAAAGTGCTGAGATTACAGGCGTGAGCCACCGTGCCCAGCCAGACATTATTATCATTATTTCTTTCTAATACGTCGTCAGTGATAGGAGAGTCTTCTGAGGATGATATAAACTGTTTAGGTGGTTTCAGAAAAAAAAACTTTAGAAGCCCCTGTCGAGAACAAAGATATATAAGCGTGGAGCAGCCGCTTGTGCCAAGGGCACTTTCCCAGTGAGGAAGATCCACCATGAATTGAACAACTGCATATAGATCTTTGCAAGACAAGATAATTTGACAGTAAAATAAGTAATTTGATAGTAAAACCAGAAACTGGTTTCCAGATGCTAAGTCAGATTTCAAGAACTATTTTTCCACATGTTCTCCCTCTTTGTAGTCTTACTTTCAAATGTGAGGCATTAAGCCATGTAAGTAAGAATTGATCAACCATGTTCCAACTG
The DNA here is from genome assembly GCF_009828535.3 of Hylobates moloch. Classification (NCBI taxonomy): domain Eukaryota; kingdom Metazoa; phylum Chordata; class Mammalia; order Primates; family Hylobatidae; genus Hylobates; species Hylobates moloch. Next base: position 24,063,079 of record NW_026652296.1, read on the forward strand.
TTTAGAAGAACTGTGGGAGTGTAGCTTTCATACTGTTGTCTTTGCCTCATCTTTCAGCTCAACCATCCAGAGCTTGTGGAAGGCCTTGTGCTCATTAATGTTGACCCTTGCGCTAAAGGCTGGATTGACTGGGCAGCTTCCAAAGTAAGTACCACATGAAGGTGTCCATCGGCTTGTCTTGGCCCATCTCAAAACAGCTTACCAATTTTTCATTGAGGTATATATACAGTTAAGGGTAAAAATGTTAAGTATACAGCTTGAAGAATGTTTACATATAAAATCACCATCCAATCAAGATATAGAACATTCCCAGCTCACTAGGGGATTCCCTTGTATCTTTTCATAATTGATACTTCCTCTCCTTCCCAGAAATTACCTGTTCTGACTGTTGTCACCAGAGATAAGTTTTATCTGTTTTTAAACAGTTTTATCTGTTAAATTGGAATCGTAGAAAATGTATTCTGCTTTTTTGAGATGGAGTCTCACTCTGTCGCCCAGGCTGGAGTGCAATGGTGCGATCTCAGCTCACTGCAACCTCCACCTCCCGGTTCAAGTGATTCTTCTGCCTCAGCCTCCCGAGTAGCTGGGACTGCAAGTGTGTGCCACCACGCCTGGCTAATTTTTGTATTTTTAGTAGAGACGGGATTTCACCATATTGGCCAAGCTGGTCTCAAACTCCTGACCTTGTGATTCGCCTGCCTTGGCCTCCCAAAGTGCTGGGATTACAGTCGTGAGTCACTGTGCCTGGCGGAAAATGTATTCTCTGTCTGGTTTCTTTCTTTCATCACGGTGTCTGTGAAACTCATCCAAGTTGTGTATAGCAGTAGTTCTAAATTACAATTTGGGCTGGGCACAGTGGCTCACGCCTGTAATCCCAGCACTTTGGGAGGCGGAGGCGGAAAGATCACCTGAGGTCGGGAGTTCAAGACCAGCCTGACCAATATGGAGAAACCCCATCTCTACTAAAAATACAAAATTAGTCGGGCATGGTGGTGCATGCCTGTAATCCCAGCTACTCGGGAGGCTGAGGCAGGAAAATCACTTGAACCTGGGAGGCAGAGGTTGCAGTGAGCCAAGATCATGCCATCGCACTCCAGCCTGAGCAACAAGAGCAAAACTCCATCTCAAAAAAATAAATAAATAAAAATAAATAAATAAATAAATTACAATTTGGCCAGGCGCAGTGGCTCACGCCTGTAATTCCAGCAGTTTGGGAGGTCAAGGCGGGCAGATCACTCGAGGTCAGGAGTTCGAGACCAGCATGGCCAACATGGTGAAACTCCGTCTCTACTAAAAATACAAAAATTAACCAGGCGTGGTGGCGGGTGCCTGTAATCCCAGCTACTCAGGGGGCTGAGACAGAATAATCACTTGAACCTGGGAGGCAGAGATTCCAATGAGCTGAGATCACACCATTGCACTCCAGCCTGGGTGACGAGTGAAACTCCGTCTCAAAAAAAAAAAAAAAAAAAAGCATGTGTATACATATGTAACAAACCTGCACGTTGTGCACATGTACCCTAAAACTTAAAGTATAATAAAAAAATTACAATTTAACAGTAGTTCTAAACTTTTCTTTAGTAACCTATTGTGTGAATACACAGAACGAGTTGTTTCTGTTATTTGGATCTTATGAGTAAAGCTGCTGTGCATATTCCTTATGTCTTTCAGTAGACATACACATTTATTTCTCTTGGGTTTATACCTAGGAGTGAAATTGCTGGGTCATAGGGCATTTGTATGTTTAGCTTTAGTAGATATTGTCAAACAGTTTTCCAAAGTATTTGACCAAGGCCAGGCATGGTAGCTCAGCCTGTAATCCCAACACTTTGGGAGGCCGAGGTGGGAGGATCACCTGAGGTCAGGAGTTCAAGACTATCCTGGCCAACATGGCAAAACCCTGTCTCTATGAAAAATATGAAAATTATCTGGGGTGTGGGGCATGATGGTACACATCTGTAATCCCAGCTACTCAGGAGGCTGAGGCAGGAGAATTGCTTGAACCTAGGAGGTAGAGGTTGCGGTGAGCCAAGATCGTGCCACTGCACACCAGCCTGGGCAACAGAGTGAGACTCTGTCTCAAAGAAAACAAAAATAAAAATACAGTAAATGAAAATGTCTTCAAAGTATTTAACCATTTATACAACAGCAGTATGTGAAAGTTTCAGTTGCTCCACATCACCAACATTTGATATTATAAGTACTTTTAATTTTAGTAAAAGACAAGCAGTTTTATTTGTGATATTAGTTTTTGTTTTCCATTACCAAAATAGCTGTAGTCATTAAAATAAGAATTTTTAATTACATCATCTTTTAAATTTTAAGCTATGCTTATAGATAGATAATCCTGTTGTTGTTGTTGTTGTTTATTTGTTTGAGACGGAGTCTCGCTCTTGTCGCCCAGGCTGGAGTGCAGTGGCATGATCTCAGCTCCCTGCAACCTCTGCCTCTCAGGTTCAAGCAACTCTCAGCCTCAGCCTCCCGAGTAGCTGGAATCACGGGCACCCACCACCATGCCTGGCTAATTTTTGTATTTTTAGTAGAGACGGTGTTTCACCATCTTGGCCAGGCTGGTCTTGAGCTCCTGACCTCATGATCCACCCGCCTCAGCCTCCTGAAGTGCTGGGATTACAGGCGTGAGCTACCGCACCCGGCCAATCCTGGGTTTTAATTTGCATCTACCTAAGGGGCAGTGATGTCAAGCATTTTTTCTTGAATATCCTCTTGTGAAGTGTTTGTTCAAGTCTTTTGCCCTCACCCTCATTCCCCTCCCCACTTTAAAAAATATTCTGCATTTGAGTGCTGGGTACATGTGTCTCAGATAGCTTCTCCTAGTCTATAGTTTGCATTTTCTTTTTCTTACTGAATGAAATGAATGAATCACTCCACAGTGAACCCCAACACCTTATCTGTGCTACTCCTTCCAAAGACATGTGGATTGTTAATGTTTGCTAACTGAAAAAGGAAGGAATTTAACTTCTAAAATCCATTCAAGGAGATAGGAAACTAAAGGGAATGCTAATGACTTTACATATATAAGCACTCCCAGTCCCAGTCCCAAACCAGAGTAAAAAATGGGTGATTCTGTTGGGAGAGGACATTTTTTTAAAACAAAAAAGTGGGAATAAGGAAAAAATTATATCCCTTGTGTTATGGGATCTCTGGGGTGTCAATTTTTCTAGCCAGAAACTTCTGTGGCTGCAGCACCTTTGCCCGAGTTCCTGTCCTGCATCCAGGAAGAGTGAGGTACACAGACAAATGAAGGGTGAAGAAGAGTTTTACTTAGTGTTAGAACAGCTCAGAGGAATGGGTAGCTCCTCTCTGTAGGCAGGTGGTCCAGTCGAGTGTTCAGCTCTTGGCAGACAGGAGGCCCTGGAGAAGGTGGCTCCTTTCCACAGGCAAGTCATTCCGACTTCTCTGCAGGTCTCTGAAGCTCTCAGCAGAGAGCTTCGCCCTTTTCTGCCAGCAGGTCGTCTCTGTAGCTCTCAGTGGAGAGTGTATTCCTCTCTGCAACTGGTTGTCCAGTCTCTCTGCCTTCTTCATCCTCTGGCCATCCTCTACCCTATTCTGGCTGAGCCCAGGGCTTTTATGGACCTCAGAAGGGAGGATGTGCATGCTGATTGGTCCATGGGCGGCCATGGGCAGGCCGGGAAGAGGTGCCACAAATCCTGACTCTGGTCTGGGCGACTGGCAATCCAGCCCCTAGCCTTCAGGGCCTCCCTGGCCTGAGGTGGGGCCTTACTGGGAACCCCGCCCCCTTCTGCCCAGGACTCTTGTCTGCCTCCTGCTCCATTCATGGCCCCGGGGCTTGGAGGGGCCCTTCCTGGGGCGCCCAAGGGTGCAGGCTGCAGAGGTGCCACAAATCCTGACTCTGGTCTGGGCGACTGGCAATCCAGCCCCTAGCCTTCAGGGCCTCCCTGGCCTGAGGTGGGGCCTTACTGGGAACCCCGCCCCCTTCTGCCCAGGACTCTTGTCTGCCTCTCGCTCCATTCATGGCCCCGGGGCTTGGAGGGGCCCTTCCTGGGGCGCCCAAGGGTGCAGGCTGCAGAGATGCCCCGGTCCTACGCCTGGGAGGGTGGCTGCAGCTGCACCCGGGAGCTCCCAGCCCGCCAACTCGGAAGGGGCCCGGCTCCCGCTTGTCCCCGGCTCCTGCTAGCTTCCCGGAGTCAGAGGCCCAGGTCTGCAGCCACGGGCACGGCGGCTGCAGCTGTACCTGGGAGGGTAAATCCTGCCTGTTCCCAGTTCCCCCAAGAGCACAGGGAGGCTGAGATCCACAGCTGCAGTTTGGGCGGCTGTAGCCCTGCCCAGGAAGGCGGGGATCCTGCTTGCTCCATAGAGCAGGAGGCCTGGGTCTGCAGCTCTGGTCCCAACCCAGAAGGGGCAGGGCTTCCGCCAGCGCCACGGAGGGTGCAGCCCCAGCCACATAGCGTGATGGCAGCAGCCACTGCCATCACTTGCATTCAACTCACCTATGCTAAAAATAATTCACTGTTAGGCCAGGCACGTGGCTCACGCCCATTATCCCAGCACTTTGGGAGGCCCAGGTGAGTGGATCACCTGAGGTCAGGAGTTCAAGACCAGTCTGGCCAGCATGGCGAAACCCCGTTTCTACTAAAAATAAAAACATTAGCCAGGCCTGGTGGTGTATGCCTGTAATTCCAGCTACTCGGGAGGCTGAGGCAGGAGAATTGCTTGAACCCAGGAGGCAGAGGTTGCAGTGAGCCGAGATCGCGCCATTGCACTCCGGCTTGGGTGACGAGCAAAACTCCCTCTCAAAACAAAACAAAACAAAAAACAAAAAAAACACTTTTTAGGTTAGAAAAGAAACAGTTTTGAACCATTTTCTTGATGAAGTACAAATGTTACATGTATGTTATTTTAATCTAAAACTATGGTATTTTATAATAAATCACTGATTTCCAGAGAGAAAATTAAGGTTTTTTTCCTGCTAAAAGATGCGTAATCTGTTAATCTCATTTTATTATTTTTTTATTTTATTTTATTTTATTCATTTATTTGTTTTGAGACGGAGTCTCGCTGTGTCACCCAGGCTGGAGTGCAGTGGCGTGATCTTGGCTCACTGCAAGCTCCGCCTCCCGGGTTCACGCCATTCTCCCACCTCAGCCTCCCCAGTAGCTGGGACTACAGGCGCCCGCCACCAAGCCGGCTAATTTTTTGTATTTATAGTAGAGATGGGGTTTCACCGTGTTAGCCAGGATGGTCTTGATCTCCTGACCTCGTGATCCGCCCGCCTCGGCCTCCCAAAGTGCTGGGATTACAGGCATGAGCCACCGCGCCCGGCCGTTAATCTCATTTTAAACAAATGCTTACTTCTTAGTACTTTTACATTGCCATAAATGTTCTAATACACCATTGCAGGACAAAGTCTCCAAAATACCACCACCCATCTTGTCAAATATATCAATAGTCTTTATTGGCTGGGCACAGTGGTTTATAAACCTCTGTAATCTCAGCACTTTGGGAGGCTGAGGCAGGAGGATTGCTTGAGCCCACGCGTTTGAGACCAGCCTGGGCAACATAGACCCCATCTCTACAAAAAATTTTAAAAGTAGGCCAGGTGCAGTGGCTTACACCTGTAATCCCAGCACTTTGGGAGGCCGAGGTGGGCAGATCACCTGAAGTCGGGAGTTCGAGACCAGCCTGACAAACATGGAGAAACCCCGTCTCTAATAAAAATACAAAATTTGCCGGGCGTGGTGGCATGCCTATAATCCCAGCTACTTGGGAGGCTGAGGCAGGAGAATCACTTGAACCCGGGAGGCGGAGGTTGCAGTGAGTCAAGATCGTGCCATTGCACTCCAGCCTGGGCAACAAGAGCAAAACTCCATCCCAAAAAAATAAAAAATAAAAATAAACAGTAGCCTGTTGCGGGCCAGGTGAGGTGACTCATGCCTGTAATCTCAGCACTTTGGGAGGCAGAGGCAGATGGATCACCTGAGGTCAGGAGTTCAAGACCAGCCTGGCCAACATGGCAAAACCCCTTCTCTACTAAAAATACAAAAATTACCTGGGACTGGTGGCACATGCCTGTAATCCCAGCTACTTGGGAAGTTAAGGCAGGAGAATCGCTTGAACCCGGGAGGTGGAGGTTGCAGTGAGTCAAGATCATGCCACTGCACTCCAGCCTGGGCAGCAGACGAGACTGTCTCAAAAAAAAAAAAAAAAAAAAAAATCTGGCTGGGCATGGTGGCTCATGCCTGTAGTCCTAGCACTTTGGGAGGCCAAGGCAGGAGGATCGCTTGAGGCCAGGAGTTTAAGATCAGCCTGGTCAACAGAACAAGACTTTATCTCAATAAAAATTTAAAAGGTGGTACATGCTTGTAGTCCCAGCTACTCAGGAGGCTGAAGGGAAAGGATTGCTTGAGCCCAGGTGTTCAAGGCTGCAGTGAGCCATGATCATGCTACTACAGTCCTGCCTGGGTGACAGAGAGAGACCTTGTCTTTTTTTTTTTTTTTCTTCACGCTTAATTCACTTTATTTTTCTTGTATAAAAACCCTATGTTGTAGCCACAGCTGGAGCCTGGGTCCGCTGCACGGAGACTCTGGTGTGGGTCTTGACGAGGTGGTCAGTGAATTCCTGATAGGGAGACTTGGTAAATACAGTCTCCTTCCAGAGGTCGGGGGTCAGGTAGCTGTAGGTCTTAGAAATGGCATCAAAGGTGGCCTTGGCGAAGTTGCCCAGGGTGGCAGTGCAGCCCCGGGCTGAGGCGTAGCAGTCATCGATACCAGCCATCATGAGCAGCTTCTTAGGCACAGGTGCGGAGACGATGCCGGTGCCCCTGGGTGCAGGGATGAGGCGCACCAGCACAGAGCCGCAGCGGCCCTGTCACCTTGCAAGGGACGGTGTGGGGCTTGCCAATCTTGTTCCCCCAGTAGCCTCTGCGCACGGGGACAATGGAGAGCTTGGCCAGGATGATGGCCCCACGGATGGCGGTGGCCACCTCCTTGGAGCACTTAACACCAAGACTGACATGGCCATTGTAGTCCCCGATAGCAACGAACGCCTTGAACCTGGTGCGCTGGCCAGCACGGGGCTGCTTCTGCACTGGCATAATCTTCAAAACCTCATCCTTGAGAGAGGCCCCCAGGAAAAAGTCAATGATCTCTGATTCCTTAATGGGCAGGGAGAAGAGATAGATCTCCTCCAGGGACTTGATCTTCGTGTCCTTGACCAAGCGGCCCAACTTGGTGACGGGCATCCACACCTTATCCTCGGCCTTCCCTCCGCGAGCTCCGCAGCCTCGGCCCCGGCCCCAGACGCCACTGCCGAAACCTCTGCGGAAGCCACCACGGTTCCCCAACCCAGGGCCACCAGGGCCTCCGGGCCCCCCTGCTGCACCGGCGTCATCCGCCATTTGGTGTTTTCTTGGAAAAGAAGCAGAGACCTTGTCTTTAAAAAAAAAAAAAAGCTTTATTGATACTCAAACCATGAGATTCAATAAGTCGATATCTAGGAACTTTTTTGAAAGGTAGTTAGTGATCCTTAAAAAGATTTAAAGAGGCCGGGCGTGGTGGCTCACACCTGTAATCCCAGCACTTTGAGAGATCGAGGTGGGCAGATCACCTCAGGTCAGGAGTTCGAGACCAGCCTGACCAACATGGCGAAACCCTGTCTCTACTAAAAATACAAAAATTAGCCAGGTGCGGTGGCACACGCCTGTAATCCCAGCTACTGGGGAGGCTGAGGCAGGAGAATCACTTGAACCTGGGAGGCAAAGGTTGCAGTGAGTCAAGATCGCACCACTGCACTCCAGCCTGGGTGACAGAGTGAGACTCCATCTCAAAAAAAAAAAAAAAAGATTTAAAGAGATGTATAATAAATGTTTAAAAAATGTAACACCTATGTAGTGCTTACTGTGTACCGGGCACTGTTCTTAAATGTTTTTTTGTCTTTGAGACGGAGTTTCGCTCTTGTTGCCCAGGCTGGAGTGTGCAGTGGCGTGATCTCGGCTCACTGCAACCTCCATCTCCCGGGTTCAAGTGATTCTCCTGCCTCAGCCTCCTGAGTAGCTGGGATTACAGATACGTGCCATCATGCCCAGCTAATTTTTGTATTTTTAGCAGAGACAGGGTTTCACCATGTTGGTCAGGCTGGTCTTGAACTCCTGACCTCATGATCCACCCGTCTCAGCCTCCCAAAGTGCTGGGATTACACAGGCATGAGCTACTGCACCCAGCCAGATGTTTTAGATATACTTAACTTTTCATCCTCAGGACAATCCATTGGTACCATTACTATCCTACAGAGACATTATTTACTTAAAATTAAACTGCTAGTAAGTTGCAGACCCAGAATATTCATTAAAGCATTGTTTTAATGCTTTAAAGTATTCATTAAAGTGGGCGGATCACTTGAGGTCAGGAGTTCAAGACCAGCCTGGCCACGTGGCCAACATGGTGAAGCCCATCTCTACTAAAAATACAGAAACATAGCCAGGTGTGGTGGTGCACGCCTGTGGTCCCAGCTACTCGGGAGCTGAGGTTGGAGAATCACTTGAACCTGGGAGGTGGAGGTTGCAGTGAGCCTGGATTGTGCCACTTCACTCCAGCCTGGGTGACAGAACAAGAGAACGAGACCCTGTCTCAAAAAAAAAAAAAACAAACAAATGATGTCTTTTGTATTCTGTTTTTTTGTAATTTCTTGTGATAAGCATATTTTTATTAAAACTTAAAATATTCCAGTCACCCGCAAACTAGATTCTAAATCACTTATCCATCTCTTCCTAAGTTTACATTTTGGAGAAATGAGGTATTTCTTAGCTAAAACACATGAACAGTGCTATTGCCAGATGCTATGGAAATTCCTTCTTACAGCCTGGCTTATTTAAAATACGTCCTGGCTGGGCACAGTGTTTCACACTGGTAATCCCAGCACTTTGGGAGGGTGAGGCAGGAGAACTGCTTGAGCTCAGGAGTTCAAGACTACCCTGGGCAACATAGTGAGACCTCATCTCTACAAAAATTTTAAAAATTAGCCTGGCGTGGTGGTGCACACCTGTAGTCCCAGCTACTTGGGTGGCTGAGGCCGGAAGATCGCTTGAGCCTGCAGTGTGCTATGATGGCGCCACTACACTCCAGCCTGGGTGACAGAGAGAGACCCTGTCAATCAATCAATCGTGTCCTAATTCTTTCTTAATATGTGGGTACTTTTTTTTGGGGGGGAGGACAGAGTCTTGCTCTGTTGCCCAGGCCGGAGCGCAGTGGCATGATCTCGGCTCACTGCAACCTCCACCTCCTGGTTTCAAGTGATTCTCCTACCTCAGCCTTCCGAGTAGCTGGGACTACAGGCATGCACCACCACGCCTGGCTAATTTGTATATTTTTAGTAGAGACGGGGTTTCACCATGTTGGTCAGCCTGGTCTCAGACTCCTGACCTCAGATGATCTGCTGGCCTTGGCCTCCCAAAGTGCTGGGATTATAGGCGTGAGCCTACTTTTCTATAGTTCATAACCTGTGCATCACTGATAACCTATGCGAAGATTTCAGGACTGCTTTCTTCCTCAGTCTTACTGGAACTATATGATCCTGCTCCAGGCATAGCCATGTCTGTCTCCCTCAGTGCCTCTTCTCCATGCTTACCCCCAATTCAGTACTTCATCCCTGATCAGCAGTACAAGTTCAGCGTAAAACCAAAGAAGAAGGCTTAACAGGAATCAGCAACATAATTTGAGTTGGAAATTTTTCTGAAAATAGACTACAGTATGCAGATTTACACAGATTGCTGCATTTATTAGACTGTGAGATGCATCATTTTGAAATGGGAAAAATTAGGAGAAAAATGTTTAAAACTCAAAAACATTCTGTAAACAACTCATTTCCTCCCACTCCCTGAAATGAAGATAGCAAAAACTGGAAGAAAGAGGAAAAAAATTGTTTTTGTCTCTTGGAAGTCATGGGAGTGATTGTTAAGTTAGTCCTTATCAGCCATAAATCCAGTGTAAATACAGAAATACAGACAGGAATAAAGTAGCAAACAGCCGTGAGGTCTAGGTCTCAGGCTTTCAAAGAAGGAATTGACAGTGTCCTTCCAGTCCCCTATTTCATAGCAGGCTTTATTATTACCCTGGAAAGGAGACTTAGTTTTTTCTGACTTGTTTCTCGTCTCTATGTTTCTTTGAAACCACCATCTCATGAAATGTATAACACTGAATTGTGGGGTTTTTCTTTTTTTTTTTTTTTTTTTGAGACGGAGTCACTGTGTCGCCCAGGCTGGAGTGCAGTGGCGCAATCTCGGCTCACTGCAAGCTCCACCTCCCAGGTTCATGCCATCCTCCTGCCTCAACCTCCCGAGTAGGAGGGACTACAGGTACCTGCCACCACACCCGGCTAATTTTTTTGTATTTTTAGTAGAGACAGGGTTTCACCGTGTTAGCCAGGATGGTCTCAATCTCCTGACCTCGTGATCTGCCCGCCTCAGCCTCCCAAAGTGCTGGGATTACAGGTCTGAGCCACCGCACCTGGCCAAGGGTTTTTCATTTGTTTTTAAAGAGATAACATATATAATTAAGTGCACTCGTTTTAACTGGGCAGCTTGGTAAATTTTTGCATATGCTTACATTCTTAACACAGAGTTTTTACCTTTTCAGCTCTCTGGCCTGACAACCAATGTTGTGGACATCATTTTGGCTCATCACTTTGGGCAGGTAAGTACCTGTTCCACCCAGAAGAGCTGTGTTTATTGGCTTGCATGCAAATTCTTGTTTTACCTCAGGAAAGAAGGGCTGCCTTAGAATTTACCTGATCCTAGCAAATAACAGTTCCAATGTAGTCTGAAAGGCATGTGGCCCTGCAAAGGTGAATCTTTAACCCATTGCCACATGGCTGTTGACACATGGAGCTATGAGAGAAGATAGCATCTCCTGCTACCTGTTCCTGTAAGGAGAATGCCATCTGTTAATGTTTGACATCACGTGCCTCCCCAAGCATCTTTAGAGCCATTAGGAGGTCTGGGAAAGGCTTCACAGAAATAGAAATTTCAGGGGGAAAAACCGTGAAATAATAGTGCTAAAAGAAGCTTAGAGATTATCTTGTTCAAGCCCCGTGTTTTTCAACTGGTGAGGAAACAAGTCTTCACAGAAAGTGGCAGTTATCGTGTACATAATTGCTGGGTAGGGGAGGGAGCTTAACTGGTAGGTGAGGGGGACCCTGGTCTTCAAAGGGAAAGGTGAGTTGGGTGACCGACAAAGGAGTGATGGAGTAAGTGAGCAGTGGGTCAGAGAGCTGTGAGGTGTCTGGAATGGGGAGATGAGAGTCGGTGCTCAGTTGTAATCTGCTTAATTTTAAATATTATCTGAAGGAAAATGGCAGAAGGGAAGAAAACTAGCATTTACCGAGTACTGATTAGTGCAAACCAAGTTGTTTTTACATGGTTCTATTAGTCTGATTTTAAGATAGGGAAACCAAAGACCAGAGAGGCAACATAACTTGCCACCACTATCCAGATGGTAAGTGTGGAGCTGACATCTGAATCCAGGTCAGGCTAAGTCCAAAATCCATAGTCTTTTATTTATCCTAGATAATCTCTAAGATTTTTTAGGCAGACGGAGTCCCGCTCTTTCACCCAGGCTGGAGTGCAGTGGCGTGATCTCGGCTCACTGCAGGCTCCGCCCCCCAGGGTTCACGCCATTCTCCTGCCTCAGCCTCCCGCGTAGCTGGGACTACAGGCGCCTGCCACCTCGCCCGGCTAATTTTTTGTATTTTTAGTAGAGACGGGGTTTCACCGTGTTAGCCAGGATGGTCTCGATCTCCTGACCTCGTGATCCGCCCGCCTCGGCCTCCCAAAGTGCTGGGATTACAGGCGTGAGCCACCGCGCCCGGCCTATTTATCATATTTTTATCAAAGTTACAAATTCACATATATTTTGTAGTAGAGAAGTTCTACAGGGCTTATTACAAAGAATCTGTCACGTACCCCATATTCTGCTTTTTAGTGGCAACCACTTTAATTCTTCCAGCTGACTCCTTTGAGTTTTGCCTCCATCTTGCCCTCTCTTTAATTGAGGTAATACTTATACATAGTGTAATGCACACATCCTAAGTGCACCTCAGTGACCATTTACTGATGTATAGTTTCATGTAACTACCACCCAGAACACAAAACATTTTCATCACCCCACGAAGGTTTCCTCATTATCCTTTCCCACTCAATAATTCCCCACCCCAAACAAGGTTTTCACTATTCTGTTACCTCCATAGATTAATTTTGACTGTTCTTAAACTTCATGTAAATGGAATGACAGAGTGCGTACTTTGTGTCTGGCTTCTTTTGCTTAACATACTATCTTGAGATTCATCCATGTCATTCCATGTGTCAGTAGTTCATTCTTTTTTATTACTGTGTAGCAGCAGTTCATTGTATTAATATACTACAAATTAGGGGTCGGGCACAGTGGCTCCACATCTGTAATCCCAGCACTTTGGGAGGCCGAGGTGAGCAGATCACTTGAGGTCAGGTGTTTGAGACCAGCATGGCCAACATGGTGAAACTCTGTCTCTACTAAAAATACAAAAATTAGTGGGATGTGGTGGTGTATGCCTGTAGTCCCAGCTACCTGGGAGGCTGAGGCAGGTCCCCCATAGTGGTACCCTGTCTTTATAAAAATTCAAAAATCGGCTGGGCGCCATGGCTCACGCCTGTAGTCCCAGCACTTTAGGAGGCCAAGGCAGGTGGGTCACCTAAGGTTGGGAGTTCGAGTCCAGCCTGATCAACACAGAGAAACCCTGTCTCTACTAAAAATACAAAATTAGGCTGGGCACGGTGGCTCATGCCTGTAATCCCAGCACTTTGGGAGGCCGAGGCAGGTGGATCACGAGGTCAGAAATTCAAGACCAGCCTGGCCAACATGGTGAAACCCTGTCTCTACTAAAAATACAAAAAAAATTAGCCAGGTGTGGTGGCACGCACCTGTAGTACCAGCTACTCGGAAGGTTGAGGCAGGAAAATTGCTTGAACCCAGGAGGCAGAGGTTGCAGTGAGCTGAGATCGCACCATTGCACCCCAGCTCTGGGCAACACAGCAAGACTCCATCTCAGAAAAAAAAAAAAAAAAAAAAGAAAATTAGCCAGGTGTGGTGGCACATGCCTGTAATCCCAGCTACTTGGGAGGCCGAGGCAAGAGAATTTCTTGAACCCAGGAGGTGAAGGTTGCATTGAGCCGAGATCACGCCATTGCACTCCCGCATGAGCAACAAGACCGAAACTCTGTCTCAAAAAAAAAAAAAAAAAATTCAAAAATCAACCAGGCTTAGTAGCACAATGCCTGTGGTCCCAGCTACTTGGGAGGCTGTGATGGGAGGATCACTTGAGCCCATAGTTCGAGACCAGCCTGGGCAACATAGCAAAAAGAAATACTTCATATAGGCCTCTGAGGGGAAAGCTAAGGCCAGTATTTAATAATTTCTAAAAAGCAAGAACATCCTCACTATATATATAAAACTCTCGCTATATATACAATGTATCTCTCTCTATATATAACTATGTATATATATAAAACTGTGTATGTACATATATATAAAAATATATGTTTAATTTAAAACATATGAGGTCATAGTGGATTGTCATAAGACTGAAGGGTTCATTTAAAATTTAAACACCCAGGCTGGTCTGAAGGTAGGGAATTATCTGAATTGATTGTTCACAGTTAGTTACAGATTGAATTCCCTGTTCTACTCTTTCCCCTTTCTCACTACTGCTCTTGACCAGTCAAAAAGATAATAAAAATTAAAAATAAATTTTAAAACATGTAAGCAAGTTAATGCTTGTATTAATTTGAAATGGAAACAAACATGGTTTTTAAACATGAATAATTCTCAACTTCACCAATAAGAGAAAAAAATTAAAAATACGTTTGTACTAGCAAGGATGTGGGAAGACAGGTAGTGTAAATAAATGAGATAGCTCTATATATCCGGATAAGGAATGATCTCTACCATATTTTACAAGGGAAAGCAAGTGTAGAACAATGTCTAGAGGAGTATAATTTGTGTTTTTAAAAAGATGAGAGTCTATTTGTTTGTTTGTTGAGACAGGGTCTTGCCCTGTTTGTCCAGGCTGGAGTGGAGTGGTGCCATCTTAGTTCGCTGCAGCCTCAACTTCCTGGGCTCAAGCCATCCTCCTCCTTCAGCCTCCTGAGTAGCTAGTACTACAGGCATGTACCACCACATTAAGCTAGTTTTAAATTTTTTTGTAGAGATGGGGGTCTCACTATGTTAACCCATGCTGGTCTCAAACTCCTGGCCTCAAGAGATCCTCCTGCCTCAGCCTCCCAAAGTGCTGGGATTATAGGCATGAGCCACCACACCTGGCCTGTCATTTGGTATTCACTTTTCTTATTATAATGCCTTTAGAATGAGACTGGGGCTCTCACAAAGTTTTCTAGTAGTGATTCGCGTACCCTTCAGTTTCAGGTAGACTCTTGTCAGTTTCCAACCGTATTCTGGGTTCATTTCATCCACATGGTTGTGAAAATGTGAAGAAATTTTTTCCATATCTTTATTTCTCTAACAAGGCTTGGTGGTGAACTTTACACATTACCCTGGATTAACAGACTTCTTAATTATCTCTGATATATTTCTTTCCTCCAGTGCAATTTCTTTCTGCTTAAAACTGCTTAATGATGTATGTGTGTATGCACACATGTATTTACATGTATGCTTATGTACTCAAGAATCTGGCAGCTGGCTCTGATGACGTCTGAGAAGGCCAGCAACAGAGTGACCATTAAACAGTGGGTGATGGAGAGGGAGACTTTTCACTGTATAGACCATTTTGTTTCTCTCGTATTTTATACCTTTAAAAGTATTGGTAATAAGATTAAAATAAATGAGCCAGGCACGGTTGAGTGTGCCTGTTGTCTCAGCTCCCCAGGAGGCTGAGGCAGGAGGATTGCTTGAGCCCAGGAGTTCCAAGCTGCAGTACATTATGATAGTGCCTGTGAACAGCCACTGCACTCCAGCCTGAGCAGCATAGTGAGTCCCCATCTCTAAAATAAAATTTAAAAGATTAAAATAAATAATGAATTACTAAATCAATAAAGTGTCATAAATGCAATGGAATATATAATTATACAATGTGTAATATTAAATGGTGGTATATATAGATAGGTAACACGGTGATTATATCAGTGAAGATACAGATTTATGGTTATTAAAGATTTGTGGTTATTAAAAGAAATGTAGCCAGGTGTGGCAGATCACTTGAGATCAAGGGTTCAAGACCAGCATGGCCAACATGGTGAGACCCCGTCTATACTAAAAATACAAAAAAATTAGCTGAGCATGGTGGTGCATGTCTCTAATCCCAGCTATTCAGGAGGCTGAGGAGGAGAATTGCTTGAACCTGGGAGGTGGAGGTTGCAGTGAGCTGAGACTGTGCCATTGGTCAGCCTGCATGACTGAGCAAGTCTCCATCTTATAAAAAAAGAAAAGAAATGTTACGTTCCATTTGTTTTACACTTTATGGTTTATATGTTTATATAACTTTTCTTACTTAATCTTTAAAACAGCCTTGTCAGATAGCTGGTTATTGTCTTCATTTTACAATATCTCCGTTTTTTTGAAGAATGGCAGAACATTAAACACACAAAGAAATCAGGGTTCAGAGTGATGAGGTGACCTAAGTTCCACAGCTAGTACTTGAATCCATAATAGGTCTTTTGCTGCCCTCATCTGACACAGAATATGGCACTGAACCAGTCTGATGCAAATAATCAGCCATTCAGCTTGCCAGTACATCAGTAGTCCCCAGGCTCTGCCCCAGTTTCCATCATGAGCCACACGATTTGGCTTGTGGTAATGAAAATGCAAATCAAACAAGATGGACTTATTCTGGAGCTCAGAAGCTTACCCATGTCTTCTCTGAATTGTTCTAGGAAGAGTTACAGGCCAACGTGGACCTGATCCAAACCTACAGAATGCATATTGCCCAAGACATCAACCAAGACAACCTGCAGCTCTTCTTGAATTCCTACAATGGGTATAGTTTTTTCCTGTTTCTTCACTTAAGTGTAAACAGGTCTAAAAAGAGGAGGGTGGGAGAAGGAGAGAGGACTGTATCTAATCTTGGGACCAGCTTCTCCGAGGTGAAAATGTGAGCCCCTTCTGGCTTTCTAGAAACATAGACAAAGATTGAGGAAATGGATCAGCTGTAACTTACCCAAAGTTATACAGCCAGTAAGGAGTAAAGCCAGATTTTGAACCTTGTCTCTGTAGCTCTTTCCTCTATATAACAGAGCCTCCCTATTTTTAGTTGAAATCAGAAAGATTAAGCCCTGTGCTAAACTCAGTTACAAGGAAAACACCCATCTCTCCTCCTCAAAGTGTAAGTCATTCTCTTCTCTTAAGGAATTTATTCCTGTAAATTAAACACTTAGGGCCGGGTGCGGTGGCTCATGCCTATAATCCCAGCAGTTTGGGAGGCCGAGGTGGGTGGATCATGAGGTCAGGAGTTCAAGACCAGCCTGGCCAACATAGTGAAACCCCATCTCTACAAAAATACAAAAATTGGCCGGGTGTAGTGGCGGGCGCCTGTAGTCTCAGCTACTTGGGAGGCTGAGGCAGGAGAATCGCTTGAACCCGGGAGGCGGAGGTTGCAGTGAGCTGAGATCGTGCCACTGCACTCCAGCCTGGGTGACAGACTGAGACTGTGTCTCAAAAAAATAAATTAATTAAACACTTAGGACTTTAGAGTTTCCACTGAAACTGTTGGGTGTTGAGGTTGTCTCCTTGTAGCATCCCAAAGAGTCCTTCAGGGTTGAGCCAAGAGCTTCCTTCCTGCTCCATACCACTCAGGATGCCACTGAAATGGCGACTCAAGAACCAAGTCATAGGGCTGAGAAGGGAAGATAGTTTCACATTCCTTGATAAATTTTGGTGTTTATGACCAGAAAATAACCTGAGTTGCTATGACTTTACCCAAAAAGGGCATTGCTTCTGCTTTGTTTTTCTAGACGCAGAGACCTGGAGATCGAAAGACCCATACTGGGCCAAAATGATAACAAATCAAAAACATTAAAGTAAGTTCCTCGGTTTCCTCAGCTGACTTGCCAAATACAGACTAATTTGGTGTTCATAGACTTACATAGACTAATTTGGTGTTCAGTGGAATTTATGTGCCTATTTGCTGAGTGACACCTCTTACTTTGCCTACCTAGGTGTTCTACTTTACTGGTGGTAGGGGACAATTCGCCTGCAGTTGAGGCTGTGGTAAGTATGTCCTCATGCTGTGAAGATGAATGAGATCAAAATGTAATAAAATGTATAGGCCGGGTGCAGTGGCTCACGCCTGTATTCCCAATACTTTGAGAGGCTGAGCAGGAGGATTGCTTGAGCCCAGGAGTTTGAGACCAGCCTGGGCAACACAGTGGGACCCTAACTCTACAATATATATTTTTTTAATTAGCTGGCATGGTGGCAGCCTGTAGTCCCAGCTACTCTGGAGGCTGAGGTAGGAGGATTGCTTGAGCTCAGGGTCAAGGCTGCAGTGAGCCATGATTGCACCACTGCACTCCAGCCTGGGTGACAGAGTGAGCCCCTGCCTCAAAAAAAAAGTATGTAGCACACTGCTGACACACTAGAAACAGTCGGTAAATACTAGTTTTTGTTCTTTCTGATTGCACATATCAGGGTTTGCTCTTTGTCATACATTTTGGAAAATTAATTCATCGTTAGATTTCATTAGATGGGATCAGTTTTTTTCTTGATTGCTTTGTGTTATGTAGTTCACTTCATGGCAAGTAGTAAAACTAAACACCATTTACTTATTGTCAGATTTCTGACAGTCTCAGCGTTTAATCTGGAATAGATTACTACCATAAATCCAGCAGGCTGGAAGGCCACCTCTGCCTCCTTCTGAAGGACATAGCACATGGATAAAAATGATATATACTCATTGTAGAAAATATGAAAAAAAAATTAAAAATAGAAGGATGAGGGGAAAATCATGATCCCATTACCTAAAGACAGAGTATTATTTTTTGCCTTATGTAGACCAGATTATATTAAATATACAAGATTTGGGGGCCTGACTTAACACTATTGATAGCATTTTTCCATTATAGAATCAGTATGTCTGTAGGTTTACCACTATTTATTTAACTTTGTTCTCATGCTAATTCTGATTTCACATTATTAATAATGTTACTGTTGGCCAGGTATGGTGGCTTGTGCCTATAGTCCCAGCACTTTGGGAGGCTGAGGTGGGTGGATCACCTGAGGTCAAGAGTTCAAGACCAGCCTGGCCAACATGGTGAAACCCCATCTCTACTAAAAATTAGCCGGGTGTGGTGGCATGCACCTGCATTCCCAGCTACTTGGGAGGCTGAGACAGGAGAATTGCTCAAACCTGGGAGGCAGAGACTGCAGTGAGCCAAGATCGCGCCACTGCACTCCATCCTGGGCAAGACAGAGAAAGACTCTGTCTCAAAAAAATAAATAAAAATAAAAATAATGTTACTGTTGAACATCCTTAGGAGATCTTTGAATCTTTGATTATTTCCTTGGGATGGATTTCCAGAAGTGGAATTAATGTGTCCAAAATTATACATCTTTACAAAGTCTTTAATACATTTCGCCAGGTTCTTTTCCAGAAAGGATATACCAGTATATTGCCACCAGCACTGTATAAGCATGCCTGTCTCACTGCACACTGTCTAGCATTGAATCTTTTTTTATTAGTAGTTAATTCGATAGGTTAAAAATAGTATCTCACTGTTTTAATTTGCATTTATTTGATTACAAATGAAGTTGATAGTTTTTCATATGTCTAATTATGTGTTTCCTACAGCATATATAACTTAACTAAATATCTCTGTGAAATTACTTGATTTCTTTGGCTGCCCTAAATAGAGCAAAACATTATGGAGTAAAGCTTTTTGGAAAGGAAGTCTAACAAATAATCAGAGGTGTAGACATAGTTGAGAAGGTTTGTGGAGTGGGGAGATGTTTGCAGGGTGAGAATATGCAGATGTGAAAGGATAACATTCGCATCTCCCTGAACTGCCCTGTAAAACACTACATGTCTGTTGTGAAATACGTGGCATGACTTGCACATAGAGGCCAATAACCCTCAGTTCCCCTTCCTCAAAAAACATTCCCCAGAGGTAAAAAGGTTATAGTGGTGACCCCAATTTATCAAGAAGGAACTTTATAAATGTCAGTGTTTTCTGGCTAAAAAGGTGGAGATACATGCTGCCAAACTTAAAAACATTTTTAAATGAACATATATACTTAATACAGGAAAATATTTTTAGAAAATATTCCTAATCAGAATGTCCTTACAATGCTAAGTATTTCTGTTCATCTTGGATCTAGTTATTTGCCTTTTCTAAATTGTGTAGACTTAAAGCAACCTTTGCAGTTACTTTTCAAGACTGTAATAATTTGGCCATATAGATAAGGCCTCTTCCTCCTTCTGAATTCCACATCTTTAATGTTTATGAAAATTCTGGAGCCCTGTCTATACCACAAGTAGGTGCTCTTTCATACACAGTCAAACCTAGTTCCCCTGCCAGAGCATTTTATCCCACAAGTGTGTAGGGATTAAGAGGAATACCCATGCATGGAAGAGCAAGAAGAAACTACAAATTCTAGTCACTGTCAGTAACTATTCTTGCTTACTTATTCATTCAACATCATATTTTGAGCATCTCCTATTTACTCAGTGCTATGAAGAATATGAAAATGAGTAAGATTGAGTCTGCATTCAGGCAGCCGGGGAGAAAGTAGATGTCAAAAACCAGTGGTTGTGGCTCACGCTCGTAATCCCAGCACTTTGGGAGGCTGAGATGGGCGGATCACCTGAGGTCAGGAGTTCCAACCTGGCCAACATGGCGAAACCCTGTCTCTACTAAAAATACAAAAACGAGCTGGGTGTGATGGCATGCACCTGTAATCCCAGCTACTTGGCGAGAGAATTGCTCAAACCCAGGAAGCGGAGGTTTCGGTGATCTGAGATCATGCCACTGCACCCCAGCCTGGGAGACAGCAAGACTTCATCTCAAAAACAAAACAAAACAAAACAAAACAGTAATTGTGGTTGTTCTACTAAGTATCAAGACTTCTTATAATGTTGTTGAAATTGCAAAGCAGTGAACCAAGGAAAGCATGATTTATTATGTTAAATCCAGATTTGAGAGTTCATTCTTCCAGAAAATATTTATAGTCTATCTACTATGTTCTAAGCACTGTGCCTATCAGTTAGGGATCCAGTTTTTAAATTCTACCTTTTAGAGTTAATGCGCATTCTGTAGTGAACGGGTACATTTGTTTGTCACTGCCTGCATTGTCCTTTGTGTAGAGCAAATCAAAACTCCCATTTGGTGATCCTGACTTTTATATTATCCCTGATTTTAGAAGAGTTTTTTATACCTGCCTACCCGCAATCCCCAGACTAAAAGTTCATCTGGATTACTGGGTCTTGCCTAGGTAGTTTTAACCACTGCTTGCTGCCACTTGCAGTCTATCATGTAGGCCACTCCTCTCCTAAAAACAACTCAAATCCTGTCACTTCAGACACCTTCTGTGGCATCCTACCTTCCACAGTCAGCTCCAGCCTGTGCCCCAGCCTCACCTTCAGTCTACCTCACCTCACACTTGCCTCGGTAGCCATTCCATTCCCACCCCTGGGGCTTTGCTTATGCTTTCGCCTTGATTCTGGAAGTCCTCAAACACTCACCTTTTCCCTTTATCTATCTGTAGAAATCTCACTCCTTTCTGTGTTCACTCAGCTCAGTTGTGAAGTGTTTGCAGTGGTTTCATTTTGCTTTGTATTACATGTTTCACCCTGCTGGATCCAGATTCTAAGCACAGGTTTTATGTGTGTGTTCTTAGCAAACATATAAATGGAGAGATCCAGTTGATCAAAATAGCCCTAAAATAATATGGAACCAAGAGATTGTCTCCCCAAAACATTTTCTTCAAGATCCCTGCCTTCATGAACACAAGGGTGCAGGATATCAGACGTGAATGCACAGGGCCGTGATTCTTTTTTTTGTTTGTTTGTTTGTTTTTTTTTTGAGACGGAGTCTCGCTCTGTCGCCCAGGCTGGAGTGCAGTGGCGCAATCTCGGCTCACTGCAAGCTCCGCCTCCCGGGTTCACGCCATTCTCCTGCCTCAGCCTCTCCGAGTAGCTGGGACTACAGGCGCCCGCCAACACGCCCGGCTAATTTTTTTGTAGTTTTAGTAGAGACGGGGTTTCACCGTGGTCTCGATCTCCTGACCTCGTGATCCGCCCGCCTCGGCCTCCCAAAGTGCTGGGATTACAAGCGTGAGCCACCGCGCCCGGCCAGGGCCGTGATTCTTAATTGAATGACTCCATGAGAGAAAAATGAGAAGAGTTCAACTTTGGACTGGATAGCCAAAGACCTTGAGATAGAAAAGAGTGAGGATATAAAGAATGGCAAACCCACTAAGGAAAGAGGTGAAAAGTGAGGCAAGGGAGGTGCCCAGGGCTTAGTCATTAGAACCAGTTGTACTCAGAAGCCATTGAAAGATCCCAGCAGGAGAGGACCCAAGGTCCAGTCCATTTTTCAAAGTAAGGTAACCTACTTTCATGTTATATAGCTAGTCAGTAGGAAGACTTAGATTCAGCTTGTAGTTTTTTAAAGACACGTAACAGATTCAGAAAATTAAATAAGTGAAATTTTTAGATCTACTCAGAAATATCAAAGTATATCATATAAATATATCTCCCACTATGTATTTTGGTAATCTCTTTGGCTGGTTCAGCCTTCTCCAAACTGAGCTGTTGGTCTTGCAAGATCATTCTCATGCCGAGCTATTTCGTTTTTTTCCCTAGCAACTCATAAAATTATTTTCTCTTCTTTTTTTAAATTTTAGGTCGAATGCAATTCCCGCCTGAACCCTATAAATACAACTTTGCTAAAGGTAATGTGCCTTCTTCCCTCACTTCCAACCCTTATATGTGCTTCAGATTAATCATGTTTTCTGGAATAATTGCCCAGAAAGGAGCAAAGCTTCCCTCTCTTTGGTTATCTCATTCTCTTTTTTTTTCTTTGAGACGGAGTCCCGCTCTGTTGCCCTGGCTGGAATGCAGTGGCGCAATCTCGGCTCACTGCAACCTCCACCTCCCGGGTTCAAGCAATTCTCCTATGTCAGCCTCCTGAGTAGCTGGGACTACAGGCACGTGCCACCATGCCCGGCTAATTTTTCGTATTTTTAGTAGAGATGGGGTTTCACCGTGTTAGCCAGGATGGTCTCGATCTCCTGTCCTCGTGATCCACCCACCTTGGCCTCCAAAAGTGCTGGGATTACAGGTGTGAGCCACCGCACCCAGCCTTCATTCTCTTTTTAAAATAATGCTTTTGGCCAGGTGTGGTGGCTCACACCTGTAATCTCAGCACTGTGGGAGGCTGAGGCAGGTGGATCACAAGGTCAAGAATTTGAGACCAGCCTAGCCAATATGGTGAAACCCCGTCTCTACTAAAAATACAAAAATTAACTGGGCATGGTGGTGCACACCTGTAGGCCCAGCTACCTGGGAGGCTGAGGCAAGAGAATCACTTGAACCCGGGAGGCGGAGGTTGCAGTGAACTGAGATCGCACCACTGCACTCCAGCCTGGGCGACAGAGCAAGACTCCATCTCAAAAATAAATAAACAAATAAATAAAATAAAGCTTTTTTCCTGAATGTGTTCTCATTGTAAAACATTGCAAAAAAGAGGAAAGCATATGCAATAAAATAAATTTAAATTATTTGTAATCCTACCACCCAAACCTCCGGTAAAATACTGCTGGTTTTTTCCTATGCATTTTTACATCATTAAAATTAGAGACGGGCTGGGCACGGTGGCTCACACCTAATAATCCCAACACTTTGGGAGGCTGAGTTGGGCAGATCACTTGAGTCCAGGAGTTTGAGACCAGCCTGGGTGACAGAATGAGACCCTGTCAAAGAGTATTTACAACCCTGTATCTGTTTTCCTCAACTTTATGACATAGCCTTTCCCATGTAACTAAAAACTTTGGCTGGGTGCAGTGGCTTACACCTATAATCCCAGCGCTTTGGAAGGCCGAGGTGGGAGGCCAGAAGTTCGAGAGCAGTCTGGGCAACACAGTGAGACTCTGTCTCTACAAAAACAATAAGAAAATTAGCTGGGCTTGGTGGTGCGCATCTGTAGCCCCAGCTACTCAGGAAGCTGAGGCGAGAGGATTCCTTGAGCCCAGGAATTCGAGGATTTGTGCTCCTGACGCTGCACTCCAGCCTAGGTAACACAGTGAAACCCTGTCTCTAAAAAAAAAAAAAAAAAAAATTTCGTCAACATGATTTAATATTGTGAGAATTAAGATAATGGATGTAAATTCATCCTGCTGTATTGGTAAGGAAGCTTTCAGTAGCAATTCTCATGATGAGGATGGATGCATTTTCTTTCTCTTAGGGCAAATACAGACCAACTCTTACGCCAAATATCTAAAGTTAGTATCAAGTGTCTGCCCTTTTGAGTATATCCGAGGCAAGAGTTTCTGCCTGTCATTGTTTCAACCTAGCTTTTCCTAGAGCCTCTACTAAAGTGTTGAGGTAGCTGACTTTCTAGTTTGAACTTGGGAACTTGGACTACTGTAGATTTCAATGCCGGTCATATGTTGCTTACTGCTACATTTTCAGTCTGAAAGACCTCTGCCGTCTTCCCTTTCCCTTTGAAGTGTGTTTGAAAGGGAAGTGCTGTTACCAGAAACAGCCTGTAGTTCCTAGAAATCTAATGTGAAGTTAATGCTCTGAGGTGACCACATTCAAAATGTTCTGCCCTCCAGGCAATTGATGGGCTGGTCTAAAAGTTTTGGGGAGGGGCTGGACATGGTGGCTCACACCTGTAATCCCAGCACTTTGGGAGGCTGAGGCCAGGAGTTCAAGACCAGCCTGCCCAACATGATGAAACCTCATCTCTACTAAAAATACAAAAATTAGCTGGCCATGATGCTGGGCACCTATAATCCCAGCTACTCCAGAGACTGAGGCAGGAGAATCGCTTGAACCTGGGAGGCGGAGGTTGCAGTGAGCCAAGATTGTGCCATTGCACTCCAGCCTGGGCAACAAGAGTGAGACTTTATCTCAAAAAAAAATTTTTTTTAAGTTTGTAGTTTCAAATTAGTTTCTCACTTCAGGTTTGAATCAATATACAAAAGCACAAAACTAAACCCTACAATAACCATAGACATAGTTATTTTGGGGCAAAAATGCCCATCTACAACACCATAGAATAGAGTGGATAACTCCTATGGCAGACTGAACTGATTCTCAAACCATTTGATAGGTACCCATCTTGGAAATAGTTTCTCCCAGTATTCTCTCTGCATATGGGAACTGTTCTATGTTCTAATCAGGTTTCAGCTCCTAAACTTCATGAAAATACAGCCTGTGGCTCACGCTTGTAATCCCAGCACTTTGGGAGGCCGAGGCAGGCAGATCAAGAGGTCAGGAGATCGAGACCATGGTGAAACCCCGTCTCTACTAAAAATACAAAAAATTAGCCGGGCGTGGTGGCGGGCGCCTGTAGTCCCAGCTACTCAGAGAGGCTGAGGCAGGAGAATGGCGTGAACCCGGGAGGTGGAGCTTGCAGTGAGCCGAGATTGCCCTACTGCACTCCAGCCTGAGCGACAGAGCGAGACTCTGTCTCAAAAAAAAAGAAAAAAAGAAAATACAGCCTGTGCTGGTTTGGTTTTTTGTATATTTGTTAGATTAGATTAAATGTTTGTTTATAATCTTATGCTTAGAATTTTCAGGGGCCTCTCCCTTGTTAATCTCAAACTTCTGTGTCTTCTGTGGCATTCTCCTCAGTAGTAGTCCCCCTTCATAGTAAGTTTTAATGCCAGTGAATTGAAACCATGGGGTTCATGTTCCTTTTTTAAAAAAGCCAGTCAGCCAGAAGGATATCATCTGAGTCCAGAGTGTGTAACAGCTGGAAGAAAGAGAGCAGGCCTATGGCCAACATGCCCTAAAAACACTTTTCTGTGGATAGTAGATTCAAATCACCTGAGATCTTATTAGAAATGTACGTTCTTTTTTTTCTTTCTTTTTTTTTTTTTTTCTGGAGACGGACTCTCTGTCACCCAGGTTGGAGTGCAGTGGCATGATCTTGGCTCACTGCAACCTCCGCCTCATGAGTTCAAGCAATTCTTCTGTGTCAGCCTCCAGAGTAGCTGGGACTACAGGGTGTGTGCCACCACACCCGGCTAATTTTTGTATTTTTAGTAGAGATGGAGTTTCACCATGCTGGCCAGGCTGATCTGGAACTCCTGACCTCAGGTGATCCCCCCACCTCGGCCTCACAAAGTGCTGGGATTACAGGTGTGAGCCACCACACCCAGCCAGAAATGCAAGATCTTGAACCATACCCCAAACCTATCAAATCAGAATCTCTGGGTCAGGAATCCAAGAATCTGAGTTTTAACAAGTCCTTCAGGTAATTCCAGTGCACACTAATGAAGCCGTACCCTAGAAATCCTTGCACACGTAAGAATAACCAGCTGTAAATGTTTATGAAGTGAAAAGCGGCATTACCAAACCCAGCTATTAGAGGAAAGTGGCTGACTGAGTGAGCCGGCTGAATTAGTATCAGCTCCTGATGGCAGAGTGCCCTTACTCACGGAGGAAAGATAATGTAGAGTTGAAATGGGACTTGGACAGCTTGATGCACAGAGAAGTTAGGGTCACACTGTTCGAGGGCTCTGAAAGGAACCTTCTTCAGGTGGTTTTCATGGCTGAGAGTAGTGGTTAACTTCACTATCACCTCAACAGAAAATTCCCACCATGGGCCTGAACGTCAGGGCTTCAGTCTTATTGATAAATAAGTATGTAATAATTATTTCAGATTTTCATCCAAGGTTATAAATGTTTGTATGTAGGTGCATTGAGATGCAAACTTGCAGTTAAATATTAAAACCTAGAATTCGATCTTGTTGTGTTTGAAAGGACTTGGGGTGTTCAGAGCAATTCAGGGTAAGTCCCAGCTGACTTGCATATTTTTCCTTTTCTAGATGGCAGACTGTGGGGGACTGCCCCAGGTAGTTCAGGTAAGGAGAATTTTTTTTTAACACCCATTTAATTCTGCTTCTCTGTCTGTGCAAAGATTAATGCCCTCTTGTTTTATCCCCCCAGCCTGGAAAGCTCACCGAGGCCTTCAAGTACTTTTTGCAGGGAATGGGCTACAGTGAGTAGTACACAACTTTCTATCTAGCAACGATATAGGAATATTGGGGGCCAGTTTCACATCTGGGACCCCACAATTCTTGAAATATAACCTCTGTGGCAGCTAGCTTTAAGCAAAGTAGAAACTGAAATGTTTATGGAACATTCATTTGTCCATATTTATAAGCTAACACACTCAGCACTTACTTTTGTCAGGTACTATATATTCTTTTTTTTTTTTTTTTTTTTTGAGACAGAGTCTCACTCTGTCACCAGGCTGGAGTGCAGTGGTGCGATCTCGGCTCACTGCAACCTCTGCCTCCCGGGTTCAAGCGATTCTCCTACCTCAGCCTCCCAAGTAGGTGGGACTACAGGCACGTGCCACCACACCTGAATAATTTTTGTATTTTTAGGAGAGACAGAGATTCACCATGTTGGCCAGGATGGTCTTGATCTCTTGACCTCGTGATCTACCTGCCTTGGCCTCCCAAGGTGCTGGGATTACAGGCGTGAGCCACCGTGCCCAGCCTATATATTCTTAATCTAAGAGGTCATTCTGTTATTAGTGCCAGTTTATAGAAGAAGAAACTGAGGCTCAAAGAGACTAAGCACATTGCCAAGGGTAAAAATTCAGCTGCAGGGCCATGATTCAAACCCTGGCAGTCTGACTCCAGAGCCCACATTTTGAACCCCTGAAGCTTAGGCTGTCCTAGGTGTGAATCTGAAATTATGATTTGCATTTAAACTCAGCTGGTTAATAACTCCTGACCTAGAGAAATGAAATGGAGACTCCAGGAGAAAAGGGCAGTATCCTTGGTAAAGTCTCCTCCACCCCAGGAGATGAACTTGGGGAGTGTTTTAGAGCAAGTCCAAGGGTGTGTCCATATCATATGCCATTGTCCTAGTCTCTTGTATTGTAAGACCCCTGAGCTTTCTCATGGTCACAGAATTATCTACACTTGCTCCTTTCTTGGAGTTTTTAGAAAAACTCTTTCACCCAGGTACAGAGCTCTTTACCCAGTAGGGTGATTTTTCTCCTGTCTTTCGTATTAGTGTGGATAATGGTCATTTGGTGAGCCTCCTGGTCAGCTGCTCTGGGCAGCTGGGCCCTGGGTGCAGCCCTGTACCTGCCAGGCAGACCGTGTATGTCTTGTCTCAAGTGGCTGTGTCATCCTTGCCTGTGAGCCGCTACCAACCGAGCCCACACCCACAGCCCTGTGGCTCATTGGGAGGAGCAGGAGCCCCTCTCCTAGCCCATTCTTATCCTTTTCCTATGAAATAGCTGATCTTCCAGCCCACTTCTGATCCAAAGCAAGATGACTGTTTATAGCGGAGGGGAAGACAATTGCCTTTGTCTAGTTGAGGAAAGTAACATTTGAGATGTTACTGAAGTATCTGTCAGCCTCACCTCCTCTCTGGGACCTTAAAATAAAATTTTATCCCTGGCTTAGAGTATTCTGTCAGTGTCTACCAGGCAGCTGAGGTTGCCACTTGGCACTCTCGGGTCACTAACTTGCCTTTTCCTGTGTCCATCCTGCTTCCAGTCCCGTATGTGCAGCTCAGTCACCTGAGCACCGAGTCAGGTACCTTCCTCTGTGCTGGCCCTGCCCCGCCTTCCAGTCTCTCCTGGCTGCACTGGCTGCCTGCAGCATGTCCGCGGTCTTCCTGTGCAGTGAGAGCCCAATAGAACGTGGCTCAGTACGCCCCAAGAGATTTAGCCTACAGGTCCAGCCCTGGTCCCCCAGGAGGCAGAAAGGATCTGGTTGTAAGGGGCAGGCCTCCTCTTGTCATCCTAAATCCAGGGTCACAGCAGCAGCTGAAACTTGATAGGCAGGGCCCATCTTCCACCACCACCTACTGATCCTTGAATTAACCTCTAGACACAGGAATCTAAGGGCAGCCTTGGCTCTAAATAGGAGGGTCAGAGCCTATGCCCAGAGAACTCTGCAGATGATAGCACCTTTTGACCCCAGCATTGAAATGACAGCTAGGGGAGTGGCTGCTGCCCAGGAGGACAGGCAGGGAGGCTATGCCAGGTAAGGCCCAGTCCCAGCCAAGCTGGAAGGACCTTAGAGTCAAGCACTGGCAGAACAGGAGTCTGAGTTAAACACCTACTTCTCCGTCCCTGGCAACCTGTACCTCATCCCTGTGTTGAGGTCAGCTCCAAGCCACTCTGCCCTCCCCTTCACCTGCACCATCCTACCCATCTCCTCCCTGGTAGCAAGGTAGCCTGTGGACACGGATGGTAGTCTCGTTGTATCGGGCTTGCACTGTGTTTGTGAAACACCTTCATACTTGTGTGTGTCCTTCTTTTCTTTTGGTTTAGTCTTGCATGCACTGTAGGTTTTGGTTACCTGTTTGGGTTCCCAAAGCCTCCATTCTGTCACTGTCTGAATGGTGTGGGCATAGCTAGGAGGCTATACTCTGGATTTAGGGTTTCCCCTTGTTCTGTGGTGACTGCAGTCAGCTGAGATTCCAACCAGATCTAAAGGATTAAAGTGGCCTCACATATCACCACTCACCTAGAGCAAATAATACAAAACGGGGATGGCTATATCTTGTCCTGGGTGTCATTGTAAATGAGTCGGAAAAGCTAAACATAAAGCCTTTGGTGAGACTCCTAGGTTAGCTGGGCTTAACTGGGGCTTCATCTTCTAGTCCCCTTGGTTCTCTGTTACAGTACCATCTGCCAGCATGACTCGGCTCGCCCGATCACGAACCCACTCAACCTCGAGTAGCCTCGGCTCTGGAGAAAGTCCCTTCAGCCGGTCTGTCACCAGCAATCAGTCAGATGGAACTCAAGAATCCTGTGAGTCCCCTGATGTCCTGGACAGACACCAGACCATGGAGGTGTCCTGCTAAGCAGATGCTCCTCCCCTGGACCATTGCAAGTCCATCCTTCTTCAAATGACCACTCCATAATATAACATTTCATCCAGTAAACTGGCCTCTACTATCTTTAACTCATGCATGGCCACTGAACCTCTCTCTAATAGCCTGGATTTATCATTCTTTCTGCCTGCCCACCCCCTTTTTTGTATAGCCCAAGAACCACTTCCATGCCATACTGTAACATTCCAACATCTTTAGCTGATCAGATCTCTCCATATCCTCTCTTGCCAGCTTTTTCCCGTGCTCCCCCAACTATGTATCGGATAAGATTCTTTGATCCCGACTCTGTGTGTGCGAGCACGCGTGTCTGTGTTTGTGTGTGCATAGTTCTGTGGTTTTAGACATGCTTTCTTGTAGTGCTTCTGCAAAAAACAAAAAAGGGACTTATTTTGCATTCTCAATGGTGTTTTTAAGGGAATTAGGCAGAACAGATTTCTAGGTTGGGTAGGCCACTGCATTCTCTTTTGTTTGCAAATTGGTCAACAAAATTTGCAAAGTGATTTCAGGAGAGAGCAGCTTTGAGGAATGTGGAAAATCATAATTGCCGTCTGGACCATTGATTGATTGTGACCAGTAGTAGAAGGGTGCCTGTTACATAGAGAGGCTCCTTCTGTCCAAATGAATTTCTGTATACTCTTCTGTAAATAAAAGGGAGGAATATATTCTGCTGGAAGCCCATGAACCATCGGTGAGGTTCTGATACAACATAGAGTTTTTTCCAAGGAGTGAATGTGGCTTAATTACTGGACTCTCTTAGCACAGGAAGGTGGAAACAAAATGCCAGGCCTCTGCTCTGAAGAGCAAAACTGCTGTCGCTGCAGTATCTGATACCAGACATCCACATATCCACAAGAAGTGCCTCTTAGGTCTGTGATGGAGAGTGTGTCTCCATTCCTCAGTTCCCAGAAAGGGGGAAGGTATGGCCTAAAAAAGCATGTAGATGGTGGAGAAATGGGTGGGGGGAGAGGAACAGCCATTAACACAGTATCATGTTTAATAAATATAGCCTTGATTTCAGTAGATGTAATCGAAGCCAGATTAAATTGATACATTTCTCAGCGTCTTTTTTTTGAGACAGAGTCTCGCTCTGTCACCCAGGCTGGAGTGCAATGGCACAAACTTGGCTCGCTGCAACCTCTGCCCCCTGGGTTCAAGCGATTCTCCTGCCTCAGCCTCCCGAGTAGCTGAGACTATAGGCACCTGCCACCATACCCAGCTAAATTATGTATTTTTAGTAGAGATGGAGTTTCACCATGTTGGCCAGGCTGGTCTCAAACCCCTGACCTCAGGTGATCCACCTGCCTCAGCCTCCCAAAGTGCTGGGATTACAGGCATGAGTCATTGCTCCCAGCCATCAGAAGGATTGTTAATCCTATGAACTCCCTTTTGTAGGAGGGAAACGGCCAATCTGTAGGGGCAGCCCTGTCCAGGTGAAGTTGTTTTCAGCCTCTTGTCTACTGTTAGGTGAGGGAGTCACAGCCAGACAGAGTATTGCTGGAGGGTGAGAGAACTGTGGAGACCAACTGCCACATAGCAAGAGCCCAGCTCTTGGGAGCATTGAGATGTAAGCTCAGGGTTACACAGTTCCAAATCTTGGGAACGGGCTTTTCAGACACACTGTTTGCTTTCTGCTGAGATAAGGAATGCATCACTCTGCTAGAGTATGACTTTTTACAGATTATTAAATAAAGCTGTATATGTCTCATTGTTACCTGATTGCTGGTGTTATTTCTTTCAAGCCATTCACTGGGGTTCAGGGCAGGACTGAGTTGCTGTATGCTGGTTCTGTGTTGCCATTTTCACGTGATTGCTTATCCACCAAGCGACACTGTCCGTTTATAGGAGGAAATGAAGACTGATGATAAATCATTTGCCCAAGGTCATACAGCCAATAAGTCCAGCCAGGATCAAATCCCAGGGAATTATGCAGAATTCTATCTGATGTGTCTGTATTTCCCTCAAGCCAAAAATCGTGAGAAGCCTGACAGTGTTGTTTGTGATGAAGGAGGAGAAGCTGAGGTCTTGAGAAGGTGGTCCATGTCACAGCTCCACCACCTGTGTGGGATTGCTAGGTTCCACCTCTCATTTAATAATCTGCAACCACTTGTCTGGGTTCCTCTAAGAGACCAGCTTGTTTCTCCAGAAATGGCTATATTTGTACCCATCAAGAATAATTTCAGAGCAAGTGTGGTGGCTCACACCTGTAATCCCAGCACTCTGGGAGGCCAAGGTGGGCGGATCACCTGAGGTCAGGAGTTAAAGACCAGCCTGGCCAACATGGTGAAACCCTGTTTCTACTAAAAATACAAAAATTAGCCAGGCATGGTGATATGTGCCTGTAATCCCAGCTACTTGGAAGGCTGAGGCAGGAGAATCACTTGAGCCCGGAAGGTGGAGGTTGCAGTGAGCCAAGATCACACCCCTGCACTCTAGCCTGGGCTACAGAGCGAGACTGTGTCTCAAAAAAAAAAAAAAAAAGCCAGGTGTGGTGGCTCATGCCTGTAATCCCAGCACTTTGGGAGGCCAAGGCGGGTGGATCGCTGGAGGTCAGGAGTTCAAGACCAGCCTGACCAATATGATGAAACCTCGTCTCTACTAAAAATAAAAATAAAAATAATTAGCCAAGCCTGGTGGCATGCGCCTGTAATCCCAGCTAGTCGGGAGGCTGAGACAGGAGAATCACTTGAACCCAGGAGGTGGAGGTTGCAGTGAGCCAAGATTGCACCATTGCATTCCAGCCTGGGCAACAAGAGTGAAACTCCGTCTCAAAAAAAAAAAGAATAATTTCAGGAGACCACCATTTCAGATGAGTTTTCAGTAACCCGGGGCAAGTGCCAGCAAAAGTGCATGTGGATTGCTACATCTGTGAGAGGCACTCGTAAAAAATGACATGAACCACCGGGCGCGGTGGCTCACACCAGTAATCCCAGCACTTTGGGAGGCTGAGGTGGGCAGATCACGAGGTCAGGAGATTGAGACCATCCTGGCTAACACAGTGAAACCCCGTCTCTACTAAAAATATAAAAAATTCGTCGGGCGTGGTGAGGGGCACCTGTAGTCCCAGCTACTCAGGAGGCTGAGGCAGGAGAATGGCGTGAACCCAGGAGGCGGAGCTTGCAGTGAGCCGAGATCGCACTACTGCACTCCAGCCTGGGCAACAGAGCGAGACTCTGTCTCAAAAAAAAAAAAAAAAAAAAAAAAAAAAAAAATGACATGGGCCCTGCCCATTCTGGCAGAGGAGTTGAAACAAATGCATATGAACAGATAAATATTACCAGGCTGAAGCCTTACAGTGCAGGCCAATGCTCCACAGAATGCTGACATGGGAAGGAATTGATCTGATGGCCTCAGCTGCCCTTTTTTTTGTTTTTTGTTTGGTTATGTTTTGTTTTGAGATGGAGTCTCGCTCTGTCGCCCAGGCTGGAGTGCAGTGGCACAATATCCACTCACTGCAGCCTCCGCCTCCTAGGTTCAAGCAATTCTCCTGTCTCAGCCTTCTGAGTATCTGGGACTACAGGCATGTGCCACCACACCCAGCTAATTTTTTGTAGAGATGAGGTTTCGCCATGTTGGCCAGGCTGGTCTGGAACTCCTGACTTCAAGTGATCTGCCCGCCTCAGCCTCCCAAAGTGCTGGGATTACAGGCATGAGCCACTGTGCTGGGTCTTTTTTTTTTTTTTTGAAACAGTGTCTCACTTTGTCAA
This sequence comes from Hylobates moloch, assembly GCF_009828535.3. Classification (NCBI taxonomy): domain Eukaryota; kingdom Metazoa; phylum Chordata; class Mammalia; order Primates; family Hylobatidae; genus Hylobates; species Hylobates moloch. The sequence goes on from NW_026652296.1 coordinate 24,095,836, forward strand.
CCAAGCTGGATGGCAGTGGTGTAATCATAGCTCACTGCAGCCTCAAACTCCCGGGCTCAAGCCATCCCCCCACTTCAGGCTCTTGAGTAACAGTGACTACAGGCATGCACCACCATGCCTGGCTAATTTTTTATTTTTTGTAGAGACAGCGTATCACTTTGTTGCCTAGTCTGGACTTGAACTCCTGGCCTCAAGTGATCTTGCCTCAGCCTCCCAAAATGCTAGAGTTACAGGTGTGGGAATCAGCCCCTTATTGAGCATCTGTGTATAGGCCAGGCCCTTAATGCCTTCCTATAAATTTCCTTCTGTTGATCCAGTGAGATAGATGCTATTCCCATTTATGGATGCAGAAACGGTCCAGAGACAACTAGTTTGTAAATGGTCACAAAACTAGTAAGTGGCTGTATGGGAAACAGTTTCCTCCACTACACTCAACACTTCCAACACTGCCGTGACCAAACCTGTGAGCTTTTTCCCATATACCAGCCAATTCTCCAACAACACCCCAGACAATGGGTAGGTGTCCTAAGTTATGACACCAGCTTCCTGGAGTTAGTACAGACCCTACAGGTTAAGGGTTCAGGCCCACAAGACTGCCCCTTGCTTCAGATGCCAGGTGCGAGCAGTGGATCCCCAGGTTATTCGTACTTCTGTCCAACCTGGCTACAAATTGGACCCCCCCCCTCAGGTTTGATAGTTCGCTAAGATGGCTCACAGAACTCAGGGAAACACCGAATTTACTGGTTTATTATTCAAAAGGATATGAGGCTGGGTGCAGTGGCTCACACCTGTAATCCCAGCAGTTTGGGAGGCAGGAGGATTGCTTGAGCCCAGGAGTTCAAGACCAGCCTGGGCAATATAGTGAGACCCTGTCTCTATTCTAGAAACAGAAAAAAATAAAAAGGATATGATAGGTCGGGCATGGTGGCTCACACCTGTAATCCTAGCACTTTGGGAGGCCGAGGTGGGTGGATCACGAGGTCAGGAGATTGAGACCATCCTGGCTAACACGGTGAAACCCTGTCTCTACTAAAAATACAAAAAATTAGCCAGGCGTGATGGCGCATGCCTGTAGTCCCAGCTACTCAGGAGGCTGAGGCAGGAGAATGGTGTGAACCTGGGAGGCGGAGCTTGCAGTGAGCCGAGATCGCGCCACTGCCCTCCAGCCTGGGTGACAGAGCAAGACTCTATCCCAAAAAAAAAAAAAAAAAAAAAAAAGGATACGATAAAGGATACAGGTAAATGGCCAGATAAAGAAGTATATAGGAGGCTGTGGCTCAAGCCTGTAATCCCAGCACTTTGGGAAGCCAAGGCAGGTGGATCACCTGAGGTCAGGAGTTCGAGACCAGCCTGGCTAACATGATGAAACCCCGTCTCTACTAAAAATACAGAAATTAGCTGGGCGTGGTGGTGCACACCTGTAATCCCAGCTACTCAGGAGGCTGAGGCAAGAGGATCGCTTGAAGCCGGGAGGCAGAGGATGCAATGAGCCTAAATTGTGCCACTGCACTCCAGTCTGGGCAACAGAGCAAGACTCTTTTTTTAAAAAACAAACAAACAAACAAACAAACAAACAAAAAAAAACGTAGATCTAGGTCTGGAGGGGTTCCAGGGAGTTGGGGTGTGCCACCCTTCTGGTGTGTTGGATGTGTTCACCAACCTGGAAACTCTCTGAACCTCGTACTTTAGGGATTTTTATGGAAGCTTCATCACATAAGCATTATCAATTATTGACTCAATCTCCAGCTCCTCTCCCTACTCCAGAAGATGAGGGTGGGACTGAAAGCTCCAAGCTCATAATGATGGCTTTGTCTTTCTAGTGACCAGTCCCCATCCAGGAGCCCACCAAGTGTTGCCTCATTAGAACAGAAAACACTTCTGTCACTGAGGAAATTAGAAGGGTTTTAGGAGCTCTGGCCAGGAGCCAGGGAGGAACACCAGTGCATATTTCTTAGTGGAAGACATAGGATTTTAAATTTTGTAATTCTTAGGTGCCTCCGTAAGTAGAAAAGGAGAGTTATGCGGTGGGATTCTTTTGAGACCAGAGATTCCCTACTTCCTCCCCCATTCATGAACTGCACCTTGAGGCTTGTTTTGAAGATGTGCCTGTCATAAGAATATGGGCATTAGAGTTGTATGGCAGCAGGAGTAGGAAGGTGGGCTCAAGCTCAAGCCCCTCCCTGCCAAGGCCCACATCCCTGAGTGGCTGTCACCCATTCTAACATCCTGATTAGAACTCTCTTGCAGAAGTGTACCTTCACTCTGGCTCCTTCAGCTTTCTATGCCAAGTGCCTACAAGGATAAAAATCAAACCAGCCTTCCCCAGGATCAAGGGAGAACCTGAGCAGGAGTGCTGTAGCTGGCAAGGCCCCAGAAGGGGCTGCATGGGCTGAGCTGGAGTCAGGAGTCATTTCAGTGCAGTGGGCCCTTTGTCTCCAGGAGTACTAATCCCCCTAATGGGGAAGCAGCGAGAGGGTGTGGTTAAATCTTAATGAAGAGTGGGACTGAAGGTAACACACTGATCAAAGACAATTCAGTTAGAGTCAGATTCTTTATCCTAGACCAGTGATTCTCAAGCTTGGGCATGGACTGTGGCTCATGTTTGTAATCCCAACACTTAGGGAGGTGGAGGTGGGAGGATCAATTGAGGCCAGGAGTTTGAGATCAGACTGGGCAGCACAGTGAAACCGCATCTCTACAAAAAATTTTAAAATAGGCCAGGAGTGCTGGTGCACACCTGTAGTCCTAGCTACTCAAGGCTGAGAAGGGAGGATTACTTGAGCCTGGGTCAAGGCACTAAGCTATGATTGTGCCACTGCACTCTATCCTGGGTGACAAAGCAAGACCCTGTTAAAAAAAAAAAAAAAAAAAAAATCAAGCCTGGTCATGCATCGGAATCACCTGGAGGCATGAAAACAGATTGCTGGGCCTACCCCGAGTGTGATTCCATAGATCTGGGGTGCGGCCTGAGAATTTGCATGTCTAACAAATCCCCGCTGAGGCTGCTGGTCTAGGGACCATACTTGGAGACCACTGTCCAGATATTGCTATTCAAAGTGTGGTCCCCAGACTGGCAACATGGGGGTCACCTGGGAGCGTATTAGAAATGCAAAATACTGAACTCCGCCCCAGACCTTCTGAATCAGAGCCTGCAGTTTAACAAGATCCCCAGGTGCTTCCTATACACATTAAAGGTTGAGAAGGCAGTGCTTCCCACACTCATCAGTCAAGGGGATCTCCTGCCGGGTTTAAAATTTAGATTCCTGGGCTCCCTATCTGGAGACTTGGATTTAGAAGGTTTGGGAGATCCCAGAATTAAGCCCCGCTGAGTGATTATGATGGTCAGGCCAGCATGGGAACTCCTACTCATTTTCCTCAGTCCTGTGTTCCTTGGACAAGACCAAGCCACAAAGCCAGAGAAAAACCTTTTGCTCCAGGATCATGACAAGGCAGCAGCTGCTCCCCTAGAAACAGGAACTCGGGGAAGGTGGCTCCTCGATGGTCTATGATGCCGTCAGAGGAAACGGGTGGTTGTGAGAACCACAGAGTCTGCAGTCGGAGCTAGAGCTCCAAGGACCCCACGCCTGTGTCTCTGTGAGAGAGCTCAAAGGGCCCTGGGCCTTCCCTCCCTGGCTCGGCTGTGCTTGGGAGGGTTCCCCAGTCCAGAATCCCTAAGGAGCATGGGGCAGCTGATCCATCCCTGGTGTACAAACTGCTGACTGCAGACAGATGCTGAGCTACCCAAACCGACACCTAGCCTCTCCCTGAAGATCCTCCCAGGCTGAGAGAGTTCTGGGTATCCTAGGACCAAGGACACTGGCAGACTTCCAGAAGGGCCCCCAAAGCCCTAACCTGTCCAGCCAGAGCATGCGTCTCAGCAGAGCTGTCTTCCCAAGCCTTTGATGACAAACCAGTAAGTATGCTTGCTTTTGTTCTTGGATGGCCTGGAGACAGGTGAGGAAGAATGGTCTCCCCAGCCCAGACTGGGACTGGGCTTTATTTGCCGTTGGGAAAACAACAAGCCCAAGGAGAAGGGGGAGTGGTTCTACTGAGGCTGTAAAGAGGGGTGGTTTCTGGGGGTCCTAGAAGAACCAAGATCCACCTGCTCCACCTTTGACCTCCTCTTGGAGCTTACGCTCTTCCCTGCAGCTTGTCTTCACGCCCGTCTTAGTCCCATCTCAGGTGCGCACTTGCTGTGTGACTTTGGGCCCCTCTCTGCGCTGCAGTCGGACTCCAAAGTCAGGAACGTGAGGGCTATCATCTCTCAAGACATTTCAGCTGTAGAGCCTACAGTGCACTCTCACTCTCAAAGGCATGGTATTTCTCAGTTGAAAGAGAAGGAGAGGTCTCCCTTTAACTCAATCCAAATTCTTTTTTTTTTTTTTTTTTTTTGAGTTGGGGTCTCGTTCTGTTATCCAGGCTGGAGTGCAGCGGCGTAATTATGACTAACTATAGACTTGAACCACTGGGCTCAAGTGATCCTCCCGCCTTAGCCTCCCAAGTAGCTGAGACTACTGGCATGTACCATCATGCCCAGCTAATTTGTTATATTTTTATAGAGATGGGCGGCGGTGGGGGGTGGGGGGGTGTCTCACTATGTTGCCCAGGCTGGTCTCGAACTCCTGGCCTCAAGCAATCCTCCTGTCTCAGCCTCCTGAATTGCTGGGGTTACAGGCATGAGCCACCGTGCCTGGCCAAGTTCATCACTCTTAGCCCCACTGCTGAAAAATGATCTTCAGAAGCACAAAATACACATGATGGCAGGCCCAGCCCTGCACGAGTGGGCTATGTGACCAGAATCACAAGGTTGTCCTCTCAGGGACTTGGTCACTGTATCTGAAATGGGACCCAAGTGAGATACTGAAAAAAAATAAAACAATATTCTGGGCAGTGTGCTGATCTCGGCTGCCGTTGACTAACTTTTTCCTTTCACCCGATGCCTCATGTCCTCCGGAAGGTGCCTGGCACAGAGTAAGTTTTTCAAAAATTTGTATGGTTAATAATTTGATGCTGTCTTATAAAAGGTGCGGCTAATACTCTGCCTCCTCCTAGGCTGGCCCATCGTATGGTCTTTATTTTGCCCCCAGGGGCTTATTGGCCTTGACCTGACCAAGTCCTTGACCAGGTGAAGGGAGCTGCAAAGACTTTGGGGAGGCTTTCAGCCTGAGTACAGCTCCCCTGTCTCCATCTGCCTTTGGGCCCAGCCCCCAGCTCCACCTGCGGCAGGAAGGAGTCGCTCAGTTTATTGCAGGTGGTGACTGTGGTCTTCCTGAAGGAGGGGAAGGGAAACTAAGCCTTACCGAGCACCCACTCTGTGCCAGACTCCTGCAACTCTCCCCACAGCCCTGTGGCGCCTGCAGTGCACCTCGTTCACAGATGAGACGGGGGAAGCTTGCATGCTTTGCCTGAGGCCACACAGCTCCAACCAGGTTCAAGTGGGCACTCATGCTACCCAAGCCAGAGGTTCTCTCCCTGAGGTTTCCTGGTCTTGGGTTTGTAAAAATCCTCAGGAGGATCGCTTGAGCCCAGGAGTTCAAGACCAGCCTGGGTAACCCAGCAAGACCCCAATAATGTAAAACAAAAAAAACCTCCTCAAGAACAGCAGCACCATTTCAGTGTACCCAGGCTGCAGGAGCCTAAAAGGCTGAGCAGGAAGTGGCTGTCAGGACTCATTTCCATGCCATATGCCCATTCTGTGTTCAAGAGCTCCCTTCCAGATGAATGCTGAACTCCCCATACGGAGGGAGCAGCAAGCAGGTATTACGTTTTTTTGGGCGGGAGGGGGGTACAGAGTCTCGCTATGTCTCCCAGGCTGCAGTGCAGTGGCACAATCTCAGCTCACTGCAGCCCCTGCCTCCCAGGTTCAAGCGATTCTTTTGCCTCGGTCTCCTGAGTAGCTGGGATTACAGGTACCCACCACCACACCCGGCTCATTTTTGTATTTTTAGTAAAGACAGGGTTTCACCATGTTGGCCAGGCTGGTCTCAAACTCCTGACCTCATGTGATCTACCCACCTCAGCCTCCCAAAGTGCTGGGATTACAGGCGTGAGCCACCGCGCCCGGCCCAGGTATTGTTATTCCCATGTCAGTGACATGAGGCTGAAGAACAGAGAGGGCTGTTCCATCCTCTAAGGTAGGATCTTTACTCCCCAGACAGGACTGGCCCAGGAGGCCACAGAAATCACTCCATGATATTGATGGACACCCGTCCTCATCCAGGCAGTGTGGGTTTCAAAGGCAAGAAAGGAGCCCACTCTGTCACCACCCCATTCAGTGATCTCCTCCAGAGTAAGGAGCAGGGGTTCCCCTCCAGGGACCACCAGCCCTTGGCAGGTGCCTGACACAGAGCAGAAGCTCCATGAATACCAGCTGAACTGGGCCAGATGTGTAATTGTGCCTTGTCCCTACTGAAAAGAATGAAACCATCTGAAAAGAAATACAAAGCTCTGCCTCCCACTCTCCAAACACTTTAAAATAGCGTTTGGAAAAATCAGCACTACCCTGGAAATCCGGGGATTTAAACTATTCTAACGATGAGACACCTGTCCGAAGAGCTAACAGTCTCATTTAGTTAATGTGAGCTGAGTGATGCCTCACTAAATGCTGAGTAATAGGCAAACAAAAGAAGTCTTTGTCCTCATGCAGTTACAGGATAGTGGCAGATTAAACAAGTAAACTCTCAAATGAATGATGAAAACTTCCGAAGAGAGGCTGGGTCCCATGGCTCACACCTGTAATCCCAGGACTTTGGGAAGCTGAGGTGGGAAGATTGGTGGAGCCCAGGAGTTCAAGAACAGCCTGGGTAACATGGCACGAGCCCGTAACTTAAAAAAAAGGAAAAAGGGCCGGGCGCGGTGGCTCATGCCTGTAATCCCAGAACTTTGGGAGACCAAGGAGGGCGGATCGCCTGAGGTCGGGAGTTCGAGACAAGCCTGACCAATATGGAGAAACCCTGTCTCTACTAAAAATACAAAATCGGCCAGGCGTGGTGGCGCATGCCTGTAATCCCAGCTACTCGGGAGGCTGAGGCAGGAGAATCACTTGAACCCAGGAGGCGGAAGTTGCGGTGAACTGAGATCGCACTATTGCACTCCAGCCTGGCCAACAAGAGTGAAACTCTGTATAAAACAAAACAAAAAAGTTGCAAAGAGGCTGGATGTGGTGGCTAATGTCTGTAATCCCAGCTTCTTGGGAGGCTGAGGTGGGAGGATCCCCTGAACCCAGGAGTTCAAGGGTGCAATGAGCTAGGACCGCACCACTACACTCCAGCCTGGGTGACAGACTGAGACCTCCTGGGGCGGCTCCCAGGAGAGGCCACTGATGAAGTGACATTCAGGACGTGGTAAAGGAAACAGGGGGCTGGCCAGGGTTTTCATGTGCGTTATCTCTTGGACCTGTATGTTGAGTGTTGTTATCCCCATTTTTCAGATGAGGAAAAGGAGGCACAGAGAGGGGAAGTGGCTCAACAGTCAGTCCCCCAAAGCCTTGCAAGTCATCACTGCATCATACAATCCATGGTCCTTTTTTTTTTTTTTTTGAGACAGCGTCTCACTCTGTTGCCCGGGCTGGAGTGCAGTAGTATGATCTTGGCTCACTGTGAACTCCATCTCCCAAGCTCAAGCAATCCTCCCGCCCTCCCACCTCAGCCTCCCAAATAGCTGGGATTACAGGTGTGCACCACCACAGCTGGCTAATTTTTGTGGTTTCTTTTGTAGAGACTAGATTTTGCCATGCCGGCCAGGCTGGTCTGGAACTCCTAAGCTCAAGCAATCCACCCTCCTCAGCCACTTCAAGTGCTGGGATTAGGTGCTCGGCCTCTTAAAGTATCGGGCCTGGTGGCTCATGCCTGTAATCTCAGCAACTCAGGAGGCTGAGACAGGTACTCTTACTTGGCCCTGTGACACCAATAACACTGTATCCGTGTCATCTTGGCTTGCTGTGACACCAGCTCTTAAGCCTGTTCAGATCCCCCTTGCAGACTTTTTTTTTTTTTTTTTGAGAGTGTCTCCCTCTGTCACCCAGGCTGGAGTGCAGTAACTTGATCTTGGCTCATTGCAACCTCTGCCTCCCAAGTTCAAGCAATTCTCCTGTCTCGGCCTCCCACCTGAGTAGCTGGGACTACAGGTACACACCACCACGCCTAGCTCATCTTTGTATTTTTAGTGGAGGTGAGGTTTCAACATATTGATCAGGCTGGTCTTGAACTCCTGACCTCAGGTCATCCACCCGCCTCAGCCTCCCAAAGTGCTGGGATTACAGGCGTGAGCCACCACATCCAGCCCTCCTTGCAGACCTCTGATCCAAGCCACAGGTCCCGGTATGCCTGGAGGGAGCTCACTGTCCTGTCATTGTCCCCTGCCACCCAGTAGCCGAGTGTGATCCCGGGTCAGAGAAAGGGTTCTAAGTGAGCCATAGGAATTCAAAGGAGTGATCAACGAAGGCTAGGGGCTGGGAAGGCTTCCTGGGGAAGGAAGAATGGGATCCAAACAGGACTGAAGGAGAGGAGAGGGCATGACTGCCCTTGGGAGGGACCAAAGTAGAGGCCCAGAAAGAAAAAGTTGAGCTGTTGTGGCATAAAAAAGATGAGATGTGGAGAAAACAGTGTCCAATGTGCAGGAAGCCTTTAGAGGCTGGCAGAGAGGCTGGAGCCTGGTCCCACAGGAGGGAGGTCATTCATATGCTCTGTGAGGAGATAGCCAGGGCCGATCTGGGGAGGGAGGGGTATCTGAGATTGGGCCAGAAGCCTCGGCTCTGTCCCCATCACTGTGTCTCTTTCAGATTTCCCTCAGTGATGTGCTTCTGAGTGCTCTGCTGAGGAACAATGGGAAGTCTGCCCAGCAGAAGAAAATCTCTGCCAAGCCCAAGCTTGAGTCCCTCTGTCCAAGGCCAGGGACCTGTGACCATGGAAGCAGGTAGGCCTCAGGGCCTGTGACAACCAGGCCCTTCCCACACAGTACTAGACTTCACTGCCTCTGTGGGCCTTCCTGGCCAGCAGCTCCAACACAGCATAAGCACCGCTGAGGGCCTGCTGCATACCAGGCCCTGCCTACTGAGCCATACAGCAGTGTCCCTGCTCCTATAGAGCCTACCTTAGCAGTAAGAACAGTAAACAATGGGATAAATGAGAAAACAGGAGAAAGCAACAGGCACTAACCAGAATATTAAACGCATGATAGTCCCCCAGGCGTTTCCCAAGGCTTCCCTTCTTCTCAACCAGTTGTTTATCTAAACACCGAGCTGGCCAGCCCCACCTCCCCAGCCCCCAGAGCTGCACTGTCTATTGCAGTAGCCACCAGACACACGTAACTGCTTAAATTTAACATTTTAGGCCGGGGTCAGGCACGGTGTCTCACGCCTGTAATCCCAGCACTTTGCGAGGCCAAGGTGGGCAGATAACCTGAGGTCAGGAGTTCAAGACCAGCCTGGCCAACATGGTGAAACCCCGTCTCCACTAAAAATACAAAAATTAGCCAGTCATGGTGGTGGGTGCCTGTAATCCCAGCTACTTAGGAGGCTGAGGCAAGAGAATCACTTGAACCCGGGAGGCAGAGGTTGCAATGAGCCAAGATCATGCCACTATGCCACTGCACTCCAGCCTGGATGACAGAGTGAAAATTTGTCTCATACACACACACAAAAAAAGTCTTTGATCACCCCAGCCACATTTTAAGTGCTCAATAGCACATGTAGTAAGTGACCACCTTGTTAGACAGCACAGAATTATAGAACATTCCCATCGTTGCAGAAAGTTCTGCTATACTGTCCTAGTGGACCCGAGAGGTACCGTGAAATTACCTGAAGTGAAATTAGGGCTGTCTTTTTTATTTTTGTGGTAATTGTTTTTTAATACATGGTCTTGCTCTGTCACCCAGGCCGGAGTGCAGTGGCGTGATCATGGCTTACTGCAGCTTCAACCTCCCAGGCTCAAGCAATCCTCCTACCTCAGCCTCCCAAGTAGCTGGGACTACAGGCACATGCCACCATGCCTGGCTAAATTTTAAAATTTTTGTAGAGATGGAGTCTCCCTGTGTTGCCCAGGCTGGTCTTGAACTCTTGGGGTCAAATGATCCTCCCGCCTTGGCCTCCCAAAGTGCTGAGATTTCAGGCATGAGCCACCATGCCTGGCCCTTGCCAGGGCTATCTTAATGGTGGAAAAATAGCATATACAATGCATATGCTGAGTCTATAACCATGATTTTCTAATATAGTCTTGACTAAAACTCCCAGTTTCTTAGACAGTTGAACAATAAAAATATCCTAGCAATTCCAGTTTTTTTTTTTTTTTTTTTTTTGAGATGGAGTCTCGCTCTGTCACCCAGGCTGGAGTGCAGTGGTGCCATCTTGGCTCACTGCAAGCTCTGCCTCCCGGGTTCATGCCATTCTCCTGCCTCAGCCTCCCGAGTAGCTGGGACTACAGGTGCCCACCACCACGCCCGGATAATTTTTTTTTTTTTTTTGAGACGGAGTCTTTCTCTGTCCCCCAGGCTGGAGTGCAGTGGCGCGATCTCGGCTCACCGCAACCTCCACCTCCTGGGTTCACGCCATTCTCCTGCCTCAGCCTCCCGAGTAGCTGGGAATACAGGCGCCCGCCAACACGCCCGGCTAATTTTTTGTGTTTTTAGTAGAGACGGGGTTTCACCGTGTTAGCCAGGATGGTCTCGATCTCCTGACCTCGTGATCCGCCCGCCTCAGCCTCCCAAAGTGCTGGGATTACAGGCTTGAGCCACCGCACCCGGCTAATTTTTTTTTTTTTGTATTTTTAGTATAGACGGGGTTTCACCGTATTAGCCAGGATGGTCTCGATCTCCTGACCTCGTGATCCACCAGCCTTAGCCTCCCAAAGTGCTGGGATTACAGGCGTGAGCCACCGCTCCCGGTCACAATTCTAGTATTTTGATGTTGGAACTGTGGCCCCAGGTCTGTTTCTTTTTCCCCCAAACAGGCCACAAATCCTTTCTCAAGTCACACCTTGATTGGGATTTCGATAATATATTATGGTTCTCCAGAGAAACAGAACCAATAGCTGCTGTGTGTGGGTGTGTGTGTGTGTGTGTGTGTGTAGAGATTTTTTTTTTTTGAGGAGCTGGCTCACACGATTGTGGAGGCTGTAAGTCTGAAATCTGCAGGGCAGACTGGAGACCCAGGGAAGAGCTGATGCTGCGGTCCTAAGTCTGACCACAGTCTGGAGGCAGAATTCCCTCTTCCTCAAAGGACGTCAGTCTTGTTCTTCTAAGACCTTCAACTGATTGCATGAGGCCCACCCACATTATGGAGGGTTATCTGCATTACTCGTTCTACTGATTTAAATTCAATCTCAGCTGACCACAGTGGCTCACACCTGTAGTCCCAGCACTTTGGGAGGCCGAGGCAGGCAGATCACCTGAGGTTGGGAGTTTGAGACCAGCCTGACCAACATGGTGAAACCCCATCTCTACTAAAAATACAAAATTAGCCAAGCGTGGTGCTTCACACCTGTAATCTCAGCTACTTGGGAGGCTGAGGCAGGAGAATCACTTGAACCTGGGAGGCAGAGGTTGCAGTGAGCCGAGATCACACCACTGCACTCCAGCCTGGGCAACAAGAGCAAAACTCCATCTCAAAAAAAATAAATAAATTCAATCTCATTCACGGCAACATCTAGACTGGTATTTGACCAAATATCTGGGTTGTGTGGCCTAGCCACAATGACACATAAAATCAACCAGCACAGATAACAAGATCACACTACTTCATGGTGTATTTACTTGCTCCCCTGGACAGAGCCTAGGGACATGCGCCTTATATGGCTCTTGTGCAAGCTTTGCTACTGGGACTTTGGTTAAATCACCTAAATTGGCTAGGGGCGGTGGCTTACGCCTGTAACCCCAGCACTTTGGGAGGCTGAGGCAGGTGGATCACCTGAGCTCAGGAGTTTGAGATCAGCCTGACCAATATGGTAAAACCCTGTTTCTACCAAAAATACAAAAACTAGCTGGGCGTGGTGGCATGCGCCTGTAGTCCCAGCTACTCTGGAGGCTGAGACAGGTGAATTGCTTGAACCCGGGAGGTGGAGGTTGCAGTGAGCCAAGATCAAGCCACTGCACTCCAGCCTGGCGGACAGAGCAAGACTCTGTCTCAAAAAAACGAAACAAAACAGAAACAATAAATCACCTAAATTCCGCATCTCAAGTTTTTGATTTGTAACGTAGAAGTCTCCTCAACCATGTGATAATTAAAGATGTGAAAATCTTAGCACACTGTTTTACAGAGCTGACTAAAAAAAAGCAAACTTCAGGCCAGGCGCACGACTGTAATCCCAGCGCTTTAAGAGGCCGAGGAGGGAGGATCATGAGATCAGGAGTTCAAGACCAACCTGACCAACATAGTGAAACCCTGTCTCTACTAAAAATACAAAAAATTAGCCAGGCGTGGTGGTGAGTGCCTGTAATCCCACCTATTCCGGAGGCTGAGGCAGGAGAATCACTTGAACCCGGGAGGAGGTGGAGGTTGCAGTGAGCCAAGATCATGCCATTGCAGTCCAGCCCAGGCGACAGTGTGAGACTCCATCTTAAGAAAAAAAAAAAAAGAGGCCGAGGCAAGCAGACCTGAGGTCAAGAGTTCGAGACCAGCCTGGACAATATGGAGAAACCCTGTCTCTCCTAAAAGTACAAAAAAATTAGCCAGGCATGATGGTGTGTGCCTGTAATCCCAGCTACTCAGGAGGCTAAGGGAGGAGAATTGCTTGAACCCAGGAGGTCAAGATTGCAGTGAGCCTAGATCATGCCACTGCACTCCAGCCTGGGCAACAGAGCAGGATTGTCTCAAAAAAAAAAAAAAGCAAACTTCACAGAATATGAGCCTACACCGAAGAAATAACATCAATGTGCCTGCAAATATGTAGCAAAGTTTACAACTGGACATTTCAAACAAGAGTACTGGTCTCAAAACGATTGAAACCTTAGAGGTAGGCCGGGCGCAGTGGCTGACGCCTGTAATCTCAGCACTCTGGGAGGCCGAGGCAGGCAGATCACCAGGTCAGGAATTCAAGACTAGCCTGACTAACGTGGTGAAATCTCATCTCTACTACAAAAAGTAGCCGGGTGTGGTGGTGACGCCTGTAATCCCAGCTACTCAGGAGGCTAAGGTAGGAGAATCAATTGAACCCGAAAGGCGGAGGTTGCAGTGAGCCGAGATTGCGCCACTGCACTCCAGCCTGGGCGACAGAGCGAGACTCCATCTCAAAAACAAAAAAACAAAAAAACAAAAAACAAAAACAAAACACACACACACACCTTAGAGGTAGATCTTGACTAACAGAACAAGGGTCACCTCACTTCTATTTCAATTACAGAAAATGCTGACAAGCAAACACTGATGAGCCAAGACAATTCAGAGCAGATTTACTTACCCCAAAGAAGAATTATTGAGAATTGTGAGTGAATTCTGTCAAACAAGGTATTAATCTGTCACCACTACAGTAAAACAGATTGAAGCACATTTTCTTTCTTTTTTTTTTTTTTTTTTTGGAGACGGAATCTTGCTGTGTTGCCCAGGCTGGAGTGCAGTGGCACGATCTCGGCTCACTGCAAGCTCCGCCTCCTGGGTTCAAGCGATTCTCCTGTCTCAGCCTCCTAAGTAGCTGGGATTACAGGCAGGTGCCACCATGCCCAGCTAATTTTTGTATTTTTAGTAGAGATGGGGTTTCACCATGTTGGCCAGGCTGGTCTGGAACTCCCGACCTCATGCGATCTGCCTGCCTCGGCCTCCCGAAGTGTTGGGATTACAGGCGTGAGCCACTGCAGCCGGTCAGTCTTGCAACCATTTTTTTTTTTCTTTTTTTCTTTTTGAGATGGAGTTTAGCTCTTGTTGCCCAGGCTGGAGTGCAATGACGTGATCTCGGCTCACCGCAACCTCTGCCTCCCAGGTTCAAGTGATTCTCCTGCCTCAGCCTCCCGAGTACCTGGGATTACAGGCATGCGCCACCACGCCGGGCTAATTTTGTATTTTTAGTAGAGATGGGGTTTCTCCATGTTGGTCATGCTGGGCTCTAACTCCCAACCTCAGGTGATCCATGTGCCTTGGCCTCCCAAAATGCTGGGATTGTAGGTGTGAGCCCCCGCGCCCGGTGTCTTGCAACCACTTTCAATCTACCACATGCCAGGCCTTGTGACAGGACGTGGGGACACAGGAGTGGACAAGACTGGCACAGTCCATGCCTTCAGGGAGAGTTGAGCCCCAGGGACAGGTGCTAAACCAATAACCAACTAGAACTGTCTTAGATTTTGGTGGTAGTATGTTTTAAGGAATTCTGACCAAGAGTGTATGCAGAGGTGGCTGGTCAGGGAAGGCTTCCTGGAAGAAGGGATGTTTCAGTCGGGAAATGAAGGATGAAGGTAAGCCAGCCAGGGAGAGTGAGGCCATTCAGGGGGACAGTATAGTGTATGCAGCTGGGTGGCTGCCCCCAGGGGTGCAAGGCCAGGGCTTCCGGGAGGGGAAGGGGCCCTCCCAGGCCACATTTTCCCATTCTCATCAGAGAGCACCTGTCACAAGATGTGCATCATTTGTCCAAGCGTCCAGACATTTCTCTGCACTGTGGAATGGCCAGGGCTTATGCTGCAAAGACCTCAGAGGACAGACCCCTGGGGAGCTTTCCGGGCTGGGTTCACTGCAGGGTCTCCACATGTGTCTGGGAGGATGTGGGGAACTAGTCCATTTCCAGAATCAGCCTCAGTCTTCCCATGCCCACCTGGAGCACAGGCCCTTCAGCCCACACGGTGCCCCCACCCAACACCCCCATCCTTGTCTGCTCGTCTGCTTCCCCTGCCCCACTTCCTGGGGTCCCAGCTCCATCTGAAGGGCACACCAGAGTCCTCTAAGACCTTGCTTCCTACAGGGGCATCTAGGATGCAGATGGACCCTGCTTGCTGACCCTGGCTGCTTCTCATACTTAATGCGTTTGTGTGCTAAGGAATCCTCACAGAAAAAGGACAAGGGGGAAGAAGGGAGGGATGCTAGGGTGCGCTGAAGTGGCCTTCAGCAGCTGCTGAAAGCTGGATTTTCAGGCTACAAGGCTCGGCATTCATAGGGAGTCTGGTTGGCCTGAGCAGGCTGCCCTCTGGGGTGGGTGAGGGCATGGGTCCTGTGCTGAGGATGCCCTTGCTGCCTGATGCCCAGCCTTGAAATTGGGCCTTATGGTCACCACATCCTGAGCCTCATGGCCACCATGTCCTGGGCAACATAGCGAGACCTCATCTCTACTAAAAAATTGTTTTAAATTAGCCGGGTGTAGTGGTGCACACTTGTAGTCCCAGCCACTCAGAAGGCTGAGGCTGGAGGATTTGAGCCCGGAGGTCAAGGCTGCATTGAGCCTAATTTTTAGAGATAGGATCTTGCCCTGTCGCTCAGGCTACGTGCAATGGCGATGGAGCAAGACCCTATCGCTAATTTTTTTTTCTTTCTTTCTCTCTCTCTCTCTCTCTCTCTCTCTGGGCACTGTCAGGGCTCTGCAAAGCTCTGCTGGAAAAGCTTGATTCCAGGGTGGCCCTCTTAGGAAGTGGATGGGACTCCCTCAGGGTGCTTGTGGAGGGCTGATGCTGGGAGCCAGACCCAGGCCAGACTCCACTAGACCTCATGCGTGGAGCAGGGCTAGCTAAGTGGGTGACCATTTCTGTCCCTCCATCTAGAGAGAAGCAAGGCCACTGCCGTGGCCCTGGGCAGCTTCCCGGCAGGTGGCCCAGCCGAGCTGTCGCTGAGACTCGGGGAGCCATTGACCATCATCTCTGAGTAAGTCCATGGGCACTGGATACCTGAATATGCGCTAATAGAGCCAGGCATGGTGGTGCGTGCCTGTAGTCCTAGCTGTTTGGAAGGCTTAGGTGGGAGAATCGCTTGAGCTCGGGAGCTCAAGGCTGCAATGAGCTATGATCAAGCCAGTGCACTCCAGCTTGGGTGACAGCAAGACTCTGTCATCTCTAAAATAAATGAATGGGCCAGGCGTGGTAGCTCACACCTGTAATCCCAGCACTTTGGGAGGCCGAGGCAGGCAGATCACCTGAGGTCAGGAATTCGAGACCAGCCTGGCCAACACAGTGAAACCCCGTCTCTAATAAAAATACAAAAATTAGCCGGGCTTGGTGGCGGATGCCTGTAATCCCAGCTACTTGGGAGGCTGAGGCAGGAGAATCGCTTGAACCCGGGAGGCAGAGGTTGCAGTGAGCTGAGATCATGCCATTGCACTCCAGCCTGGGTGACAAGAGCAAAACTCTGTCTCAAAAAAATAAAGGA
This sequence comes from Hylobates moloch, assembly GCF_009828535.3. NCBI lineage: Eukaryota > Metazoa > Chordata > Mammalia > Primates > Hylobatidae > Hylobates > Hylobates moloch. The sequence continues at coordinate 24,112,100 of NW_026652296.1, forward strand.
AGGAAGGAATAGAGATGCTCTCCCGGGAGAAGGGGCCCTTCCCCCAGGTAGAAAAGCACAAGCCTTTGCTGAAGCGCTCACAGAAACCCTGTGGTGGAATTTCAGGCGACTGGACACCCCCACAGGGAGAAGCAGTGGGTGGGCAGCGCCCTGTAGCAGGGAGCCTGGAATCGTGCCATCTACCACCGGCCCCAGCCCTGACTCAGGAGGTACCTGGACAGGCTAGTGCAGGGAAGCCTGGGAAACAGGCAGGACAGGTGGCCACAGGATCCAGCCTGAGAGGGTCCTTGCAAGCCCTGAATGTGCAGTTCTTGCAGCCTTGGCTCATCTGAAAGAGGTGCCCCCACTCCTTTCTCTCTCCAGGGATGGAGACTGGTGGACGGTGCTGTCTGAAGTCTCAGGCAGAGAGTACAACATCCCCAGCGTCCACGTGGCCAAAGTCTCCCATGGGTGAGTTCCCATCTCAGGCCCGCCTTGCAGAGCTTCCTGCTTTCTCTTCCCACAAGAACTCCACTTTATGCGCGGCTCTGCGCTGAGCGAAGCTGGGGATGGGGGAGAATCGAACCCAGGTCCTGCCCTCAAGAGGGGCAGACAGCTCATCCTAGCACAGGTTGGCCTGTGAGACGTGGGAGCCAGAGGAGGGGCTTGGGAAGGCCCACAGAGGAGGTGTGGAGCTCTGGGCTTTGGAGGTTGCCAGGATCTCGTGGTGCAAAACGCTGAAAAGTCTACATAGGAGATGGGAGCATGCTGCGTGAGGGGCTGGCACAGTGTACACACCTGTAGTCCCAGCTACCAGGGAGGCTGAGGTGGGAGGATCGTCTGAGCCTGGAAGGTCAAGGCTGCAGTGAGCCGTGATTGCGCCACTGCACTCCAGTCTAGGCCACACAGCAGGAGCCTGTCTCAATAAAAAAAGAAAAAAACAGAAGGGCAGCTCTTGGAAAGGTGAGGCTTAGAAAGATGAGTGGATAGAATCAGGGTGCTGGGGGTACTGAGCAGGGATAGCAGAGAGGCTGGAACCAACCCAGGTTACCTGGGAATGAGGCCTCCAGGCAGGGAAAGCTGAGGCTGTCCCCATGAGTTTGTCCTCCCAGGGCCCTGGAGCCAGGACTAGGAGGACAAAGATGGCATGGACCTTGGAGACCCTGAGCCCAGCTCTTTGTGGAGCAGATAGAACTTTTGAAGCCCAGAGAGGGAGGGCCTTGTGAGGGTCACTCAGCGGTGGTAGTAAAATCTTGGCTTCCCTCTTCCTCCAGGCTGACCCTGTCCGTTGTCCCTCTCTCTCGCTCCTCTAGGTGGCTGTATGAGGGCCTGAGCAGGGAGAAAGCGGAGGAACTGCTGTTGTTACCTGGGAACCCTGGAGGGGCTTTCCTCATCCGGGAGAGCCAGACCAGGAGAGGTAAGTAAGCTCAGTGCCAGCCCAGGCCCTCCCTATGTGGAGGTCTCAGAAAGGAGCCCACAGGTATATGGCTGCAGGTGCGGCCCAGGAAATAGGCTTTGCCTGACTCCTCAGTCAACCAAGATTTTCTGAGCCCCAGCTCCGTGTCCTGCCCATATGAGCTATGTGGAGCCCAGGCTGGGGGAGATGGAGACAGGCCATGAAAGCAGAGGAGAGGCAGCTAACTTTGGAGCAATCAAGGGAGGCTTCATGGAGGAGTGGACCATGAGTGGAAACTTGAGGGATATTCCCACAGGATCCCAGGCAACAAGACACAGTGGTGCTGGGGTGGGCCAGCGGGCTGCACCTCGGGACAATAGGAGGTTAGAAGTGAGCAAGGCTCCAGCATAGAGGCCTTGGATGCCGGGCTGAGAAGCTTGGGTTTTCTCCCAAGGCAGTGGGGTTGCTACTCAGCAGAGACACAGTGCTGGGCGTGTGTTTTGGGGGAAACAAGAGGATGCATTACAGGGACTCTCTGAGTGTGTTCTGTGGGCCACCTGCTTAGAAATAGAGGAGATGGGGGGTCAGTTTAGGGGACCTCGAAAATCGCATCCATCTCTGAGAGGTTCACAATCCGTGTTAACACAAGACTTCTTAAGGCGTCACATTTGCCTGACTGGGCATTTCCCAGTGTTTCTGAACCCAGGAGCGTTTCATCACGCAGCACCTGTAACAGTCACTCCACGTTCATTCATTCAGCAAATGCTTCTCCAGCACCTATGATGTGGGGAGGCTTCAGGGAAGGACAGGACCTACTGTATGTGTCAGGCCTTAGGCATCTCTGCTGAGTGAGGTGGCCATGGCCCCTGCTCTCAGGGAGCTCCTGGGTCACCGGAAGCCAGTGTTCCATGGCACAGAGTTTGGGAAACCTCTATTTGAGATTCACAGTGATGCCAGGGCTTGCCCCTCTAATGCCAAGAGCCAAGTGTGATATGACTTGAGGGTGGGGCAGAAGCCAGATGTGAAGGGCTGGAGTTCCTAGCCTTGGTGTCGAGCAGTCTGGCTGTCGTCTGCCATGTTGCTGCCATGAGAGCCTATCAGCAATAGAGCAAAAATATGCATTTCCAAAAATGATACAGGCCGGGCACTGTGGCTCACACCTGTAATCCCAGCACTTTGGGAGGCTGAGGTGGGAGAATCACTTGTGCTCAGGAATTTGAGACCAGCCTAGCCAACATAATGAGACCACTTCTCTACAAAAAAATTTAAAATGTAGTGAGGCATGGTGGTGCATGCCTGTAGTCCGAGCTACTTCAGAGGCTGAGGCGGGAGGATCACTTGAGTCCAGGAGTTCCAGGATGCAGTGAGCCATGATTGCATCACTGCACTCCAGCCTGAGCAACAGAGCCAGACTCCATCTTCAAAAAATAAAAGTGAATGTGAATGGCCCACAATAGTGATCTAGGCTCAGCCAACACATTGGCAACTAGGATTTTTTTTAATTTTTTTTAAATTTTTTTTTATTTTTTGAGATGGAGTCTTGCTCTGTCACCCAGGCTGGAGTGCAGTGGCGCGATCTCGGCTCACTGCAAGCTCCGCCTCCCGGATTCACGCCATTCTCCTGCCTCAGCCTCTCCGAGTAGCTGGGACTACAGGCGCCCGCCACCACGCCCGGCTAATTTTTTGTATTTTTAGTAGAGACGGAGTTTCACCGTGGTCTCAATCTCCTGACCTCGTGATCCGCCCGCCTCGACCTCCCAAAGTGCTGGGATTACAAGCGTGAGCCACCGCGCCCGGCCTAGGATTTTTAATAGAGTATAGTCACAGAATTTCCCTGCGTTGACTAGGAGGTGATTCCTCCCTCCCCAAGACACGACATGATTCTGATCTCTTGGCAAAACGTTAAAATGGTGACAGGATCTCCTGGGTCAGTAGCCAGTCAGAGCTAGAAACCCACTGGAAGTCACCTCATGGATCCTCCTCTCTCCACTGTACAGACTGAAAAACTGGACCAAAGAGGAGTAGGGACGTGCCACATGCACACTCATGTGGGGCTTCTCCCACCCCAGGTGCACGGCCTTTTGCAATCAAAACACAAAATTGATAGTCTCTTTGATGACCCTGCCTCCCTCCGAGCTGCTGACCCTGAGTCCTTTAAGGCAGAGGCAAAGAGGGACGTTGAAGGAGCAGCAGTGCCCACATTTGTGTTAAGCCCTTTAAGTGACTTAAAACAATATATAGGGATTGTACTTCCATTGTCTTCATTTTACAGATGGAAAAACTGAGGCTTAGAAAAGAGAAATAGTTTGCCTGGGGAAACACAGCTAGTAAGTGCAGAGCCAGGATTCAAACCCAGCCACAGCTCCTCTCACTCCAGGCCCCCAAGAAAGGCCCACATGGGGCAGTAATGTTGGCACTGAAAGCACAGTGAGAGACCAAGGAAGGAGGTATCAGGGGCAGACAGACCTCCTGGCGCCCGCCTTGATATGAACCAACTGTGATAGGCGTCAGGACCCTTCGTTCTCTGCCTCAGTCTCCCTCCCAAGACCTTCTCCAGCTTCTTTGCCTCTCCTCTCCTGCCCTTGAGCATTCTTGGGTTGACCTCTCTGAGGCCCCTCCTGCTATTTTCTAGGCAGAATCAGCACCCCCACCTCACATACATCCATGGGCTGGTAGAGGGGCTGGGAAGGCCAGCCCAGCACAGCAGCTGCAAACAGGAAACCACAGCAGCGTTGCGGAGTGGAGCAGGGCCCCAGGGCCCCACTGCAGACTGTCCCCCGGAGCTTCAGAAGCCACAGGAAGTGCTCAGTGCTCAGCTCCCCTCCCCTGGCCCATTCTCTGGCCTGGTTCAGCCCCAAGAATATAGTGGCCGGCCCTTATGGCCACTCCACCCCTTACCTAAGAAGGCACAGATGCAAGAGAAAACCGTGTGAGTGAGAGAGAGGAGAAAGCCGTATGGATCCATGAAGATTTTTTTTTTTTTTTTGAGACAGTCTCACTGTGTCACCCAGGCTGGCATGAAGTGGCATATTTCGGCTCAGTGCAGCCTCTGCCTCCTGGGTTTAAGTGATTCTCATGCCTCAGCCTCCCTGGAAGCTGGGATTACAGGTGAGTGCTACCACACTGGGATAATTATTATTATTATTACGCCCCGGCCTCCAAATGTGTGATTACAGGCTGGGCCAACCCCGGCCCTATTTTGAGACAGAGTCTTCTGTTTCCCAGGCTGGATCACTGCAACCTCCACCTCCTGGGTTCAAGCGAGTCTCCTGCCTCAACTTCCTGAATAGCTGGGATGACAGGCATGTGCCACCATGCCCAACTAATTTTTGTGTTTTTAGTACAGACAGGGTTTCATCATGTTGGCCAGGCTGATCTCAAACTCCTGACCTCAGATGATCCACCCACCTCGGCCTCCCAAAGTGCTGGGATTACAGGAGTGAGGCACTGCACTGGACTATTTTTTTTTTTTTTTT
>NW_026652296.1:24121879-24139379 GCF_009828535.3 Hylobates moloch
AGGCCAAGGTGTGTGGATCACCTGAGGTCAGGAGTTTGAGACCAGCTTGGCCAACATGGCGAAACCCCATCTCTACTAAAAATACAAAAAAATTAGCCGGGCATGGTGGTGGGTGCCTGTAATCCCAGCTACTCAGGAGGCTAAGGCTGGAGAATTGCTTGAACCTGGAGGTGGAGGTTGCAGTGAGCCTGTGCTCCAGCCTGGGTGACAGAGTGAGACTATGTCTCAAAAAAAAAAAAAAAATCCACATAATTACCGGGACTAAGGTCTCCTGGTCCCCATAGTCAATTCCAAAAGGGGGTGGATCAGGATGCAGCTATTGTTATCAAAGAGGAAGATGAAAAATGTTAGTCGGGGGAGAAAAAAAGAAGAAATTTGCCACTTTTCCAGGAAAGGTAAAGTTTTCCTGCAGGTCATGGTCGATTTGTGGGTCAAGAAATCAGTTTAGAGGCCAGGTGCAATGTCTCACATCTGTAATCCCAGCACATTGTGAGGCCAAGGCAGGAGGATCACTTGAGCCCAGGAGTTCAAAACCAGTCTGGGCAACAAAGGGAGACCCCCGTCTCTTAAAAAAAAAAAAAAAATTTTTTTTTTTTTTAAGTTAGCTAGGTGTGGTGGCATGCGCCTGTTGTCTAAGCTACTTGGGAGGCTGAGGCAGGAGGATCACTTAAGCCCAAGAAGTCGATGCTGCAGTGAGCTATGATCACACCACTGGACTCCAGCCTGGGTGACAGACCAAAGACCCTGTCTCTAAAGAATAAATAAATTAATTAATTGATCAACTACTGATGCCTGTACCCCACCTCCAGGGTTTCTGATCTCACTGGTCAGGGATGTGGCCTGCACACTGTAAAAGCTGCCCAGGTGATTCTGGTGGGTAGCCAGGGTCGGAACCCACTAATTTAGTGGGTCTGGACCGGTGCGTGTTTGTAGTGAAATTGAGCAGAGAACATGACCATGGTTGGGGTAAATATCGAGTCATAAAACTTTTGTTTCAGATTTTTTATAAGGTGTGTCCTGGGTCACGGTGTAAACTTTTATACTGTGGTTTGACACTGCAGTGACTCTAGGGGCCCAAGTGACGTCATAGAACAGTGGTTCTCAGACTTGAGTGTACAGGACTCATCAGGGGAACTTGTCGACACTGTAGACTCGTGGACCCCACTGCAGACCTAACTGAATCAGACTTTTGGGGGCAGAGGTCAGAAATCTGCTTCTTGGACAAGCTCTCTGGATGGTTCTACTGTTCTCTTGAGTTTGAAAACAGAGTTCCAAACTAGGGAACCCAGAATGAAGTAATAAGAGACAATGTATTTTACATTATGCTCTTGTCTTATATAATGGGAATTAGCCATGGACCGAGTGAGTGAGTGATGCCAGGATCAGCTTTTCATTGGCCCAAAGGCACCGATTCCACACGGGCTTCAAGCCTGTGTGTGGACCAAGGAGGAAGGCCTGGGGCCCTGAGCTACCAGGAACACTAATCAGAGTCCGAGGCGGGAAGACCCCATCTTCCCAAGTCCTTCTGGCATACCTGGCTATATGATAGGCCTCGGGACAGCCATGGCCAGACTCTAGTCAGGCCCCAAATCTTGGTCCGTGAAGGGGGCCTGGAAGCTTTGTGGAGGTCACAGGATTGTGCAGAGGTCAGCACAGGGTTGGGGACAGGCCCCAGCAGCAGCCCCTCTTGGCTGTCCTGCTGTATATCTGTTCTGTGTCAGGCACTATAAGGGAGACTGATGAGCAAGACGTGGTTCCTGCCCCCGTGGGGCTCACCTCTGTCCACTGTCCGTTGGGAAACACTTACTGAGCATCTCCTCTGAGTCAGGCCTGCTAAGTCATGGCTTTTGTCCTCAGGGTACAGAACAGTGGAGGGTGCAAGATTCAATCCCTAAAGCTTCTCAGAGGCCTCAGCAGAGAAGATTCAGGAGGGTCCTGCTAGGCCTACTTCCCACATGCAGCTCCTGATCTGATCCCTCATCCCCCACTCCCAGCATCATCACTGGAATACCTGACCCCAGAGGTCGTGGAGGTGATGTTGCCTAAGCCTGCTGGAGCTTTCTGAAATTAGGACCTTATACTTTGCCTTTCTTTCTGGTGAGTCCTCCCCTAGGCCCCACGTCCATCCACGGCTTCCACTGTCCCCTCTGGACCCTCTGCCCACCAGCCACTCTGTAAACATACTTTGTTCTTTCTACCAGTGCATCCTTACACATACCCCTCCCTCCGTCTGAAAAGCCCGCCCTCCGCTTCTCCTCGCGGCAAACTCACATTCATCCTTCGCTATTCTTTCCAATGGGACCTTCCCAGACTATCACCTACCCAGACTATCGCCTACCCAGACTATCGCCTACCCAGACTATCGCCTACCCAGACTATCGCCTACCCAGACTACGGCCTTCGCGGACTATCACCTTCCCATACTGTGTCAATTTTTGTTCTGAACTCCTATAGCATATTGAAAATACCTCTTCTGTAGCTATAATAGGTTTATTTCTTTTCTTTTTCTCTTTTTTTTTTTTTTTGAGATGGAGTCTTGCTCTGTCGCCCAGGCTAGAGTGCAGTGGCGGGATCTCGGCTCACTGCAAGCTCTGCCTCCTGGTTTCACGCCATTCTCCTGCCTCAGCCTCCCAAGTAGCTGGGACCACAGGCGCCTACCACCACACCCGGCTAATTTTTTATATTTTTAGTAGAGATGGGGTTTCACCATGTTAGCCAGGATGGTCTCGATCTCCTGACCTTGTGATCTGCCCGTCTCGGCCTCCCAAAGTGCTGGGATTACAGGCATGAGCCACCGTGCCCAGCCTTTTTTTTTTTTTTTTTTTAAGACAGGGTCACCCAAGCTGGAGTGGGGTGCCACTATCTTGGCTCACTGCAACCTCTGCCTCCCAGGCTCAAGCGATTCTCCCACTTCAGCCTCCTGAGTAGCTGGGACTACAGGTGTATGCTACCACACCTGGCTAATTTTTTTATTTTTTTATTTATTTTTATTTTTTATTTTATTTATTTTATTTTTTTATTATTTATTTATTTGCACACAAAACAAACATTTTCTAAAAGTACATACGAACAAAAAGATGCTTATCAAACATATTAGGAAGGTTGCACATGGGAAGACGGGAATAGAAATGGGGGGTGGGAATTAAAGAAAATAAATGAGAGAGAGACTTTGTATGGATCAATGATAATAACTCAATCCTCTATTTGACAAAGAAGAAGGAGAAGGAAGAGGAAGAAAAAGAAAGTGGGATGAAGGATCAGAAAGGGAGGAAAATAGAAAAAATTAGAGTATGACTCCAGGGTAGACCTGTTTTGTTGTCGCTTGGTTCGTTGGTTGGTTTGACAGTTGTATTTTTCATGTTTCGCCATGTTGGCCAGGCTGGTCTCGAGTTCCCAGCCTCAAGTGATCAACTCGCCTCAGCCTCCCGGAGTACTGGGACTACAGATGTGAGCCACCACATCCAGCCCCCACATTGCTTCTGGCCTCTGTGGTAGACCTCCCAGACGGGGCGGCCGGGCAGAGGCGCTCCCCACATCCCAGAAGGGGCGGCCAGGCAGAGGCGCTCCCCACCTCCCAGACGGGGTGGCCGGGCAGAGGTGTTCCTCACTTCCCAGACGGGGCGGCCGCGCAGAGGGGCTCCTCACTTCCCAGACGGGGCGGCCAGGCAGAGTCGCTCCTCACATCCCAGACGATGGGCGGCCGGGCAGAGTCGCTCCTCACATCCCAGACGATGGGCGGCCGGGCAGAGACGTTCCTCACTTCCTAGACGGGGCGGCGGCCGGGCAGAGGCTGCAATCCCAGCACCCTGGGAGGCCAAGGCAGGCGGCTGGGAGGCGGAGGCTGCAGCGAGCCAAGACCACGCCACCGCACTCCAGCCCGGGCAACACCGAGGACCGAATGAGCGAGCCTCTGTCTGCAGTCCCAGCAGCTCGGGAGGCCGAGGCGGGCAGAGCACTGGAGGTCGGGAGCTGGAGACCAGTGTGGCCGACGTGGCGAAACCGCGCCTCCACCCAAAGGAGAAAAACGAGGGAGGGGTGGTGGCGCGCCGCGGCCAGGGCAGGAGAATCATGGGAGCCCGATGCAGGGAGTGTGCAGCGAGCCGAGTTTACTGTAGCCTGGGCGAAAGGAGGGAGGGAGGGAAGGAGGAAGGGAGGGAGGAAGGAAGGAAGGAAGGAAGGAAGGAAGGAAGGAAGGAAGGAAGCAAGCAAGCAAGCAAGCAAGCAAGCAAGCTTTTTTTTTTGAGATGGAGTCTTGTTCTGTCATTGGGCTGGAGTGCAGTGGCACAATCTCGGCTCACTGCAACGTATGCCTCCTGGGTTCAAGCAATTCTCCTGCCTCAGCCTCCCGAGTAGCTAGGATTACAGGTGTGTGCCACCATGCCCAGCTAATTTTTGTATTTTTAATAGAGACAGGGTTTCAACATGTTGGCCAGGATGGTCTTGATCTCTTGACCTTGTGATCCACCTGCCTTGGCATCGTAAAGTGCTGGGATTACAGGCATGAACCACTGGGCCCAGCTGTATTTTTTTTTAAAGATGGGTTTTGCCATGTTGCCCTGGCTGGTCTTGAACTCCTGACCTCAAGTGATCCACCCACCTTGGCCTCCCAAAGCAAAGTGCTGAGATTACAGGCGTGAGCCACCACAGCTGGCTAAATTTATTTCCTAAAACAAAATCATGGCTGGGCACAGTGGCTCATGCCTGTAATTCCAGCACTTTGAGAGGCTGAGGCGGGGCGGAGGGGATCACCTGAGGTCAGAGTTTGAGACCAGCCTGGCTAACATGGTGAAACCCCGTCTCTATTAAAAATACAAAAAAATTAGGCATGGTGGCAGGTGCCTATAATCCCAGCTACTCAGGAGGCTGAGGCAGGAGAATTACTTGAAACCAGGAGGTGGAGGTTGCAGTGAGCTGAGATCATGCAATTGCACTCCAGCCTGGGCAACAAGAGCAAAACTCCAACTCAAAAAAAAAAAAAAAAAAAAAAAATCAGGGTACATGGTCTGATGAGAATAATACAGGAACTAAATACTTGAAATGAGGACCATTAAGGAAAATCTCAGCTGTGGATGTGCTGACAAGACAGCACTTATTTCCCCCGAGTGTGATGATTTCATACCTGTGTCTGGGCCCAGAGCAGAGTGTATGGCATGTAGTGGGTGCTCAGCAGATGTTTACTGAATAAATGAATGAGCAGGTGAGCACACCTATGCATGTTGAGAGGGGGAGAGAGGATGAAGAGCTGGGGGAGACTGCCCCCCAAACAGGAAGATTCAGGCTGTTTGTAGCATCAGTTCCAAGGACAGAACCAAAGTCACCTCCCCATCACCCCTAGTGACCTGCTGTCCCATCAGTCACCTGGACCTGTGTGCCCCACAGCACTCCATCTTCAGCTAAGGGCTGGCTCTGGGTGGGCCCTCTGTCCTCAGGGAAGAGTAGGTCTTAGTAAATGCTCAATATGTGTTTGCTGCAAATCACGCAATGATAGGCCTTCAAGAATCACTCCCAACACCATCTGTGCTCACAGACAGTAGGAGTGGAAATGGTGATGAGCTCTCCTTAAAACTGCTTGTAATCGTGGCTCTGTCCGAGTGTTTATCACAGAGACTCAGTCATTCATTCATTCAACAAATACTGTGTGCTGACTCTGTGCCAGGCACTGTTCAAAACACCAGAGATTCTGCAGTATGAAAAGCAAGATTCCTGCCCACAATCTAGTTGGCAAGGTGGACAGTAAACAAATAAGAAAAGAGTGTGAGAGTGATAAGTGCCAAGAGGAAATAAAGCAGCGTTCAGAGGACACAGAGTGCCAGGGCGTGAGCGTGAGCACAGGCCTCAGGGAGGGGTGTCCTCAGCAGGCGGCCAGGGAAGACAGGACAAGGGGAGTGGGGAGGTGGGAGTCAGGTCACACAGAGCCTTTCCAGGGAGAGGACTTGGGATCGATTTTAAGTGTGACAGGGAGGATTCTGAGTAGGGGAGTGAGACGACCTGACCCCTCCTGCCCGCTGTGAAGAGAGGATGCCGCGCAGGAAGCTGTAGCAGGCTCTGTCCAGGTGAGAAGTGGTTGGATCTTAGCTGTGTTCTGACCACACCCAGCAGGGCTTTCTGTTGGGCTGGATGTGAGGCTGAGAGAGAGGAAGCAATCAGGGATGGATAACTCCTGACCTCTTTATCCCTGAGACCACCAACCAGATCCCAAGTGTACCCTTTCTGATTCTAGTAACTGTGGTGACAGTGGCTGGGGTGGGTGGTTCAAGAACCACGCAAAAGTTATAAGGTCTTGGTCACTAGTTCAGCTGGGTTGGTTGGCCTTCTGGGCCTATTTTCAAATATTTAGCCCATTCCCAACCACAGAATTTTTTCAGGGTTACAGCACAGCTCAAGAAGAGACTCTTCTCAAAGGTACAGAATACAGGCCAGGCATGGTGGTGCACACCTATAGCCCCAGCTACTTGGGAGGCTGAGGCAACAGGACTCAAGCCCAGGAGTTTGAGGCCTGCCTGAGCAACATAGTGAAACTGTCTCTAAAAAAGAAAAAGAAAAAAAAATAAAGGTACAAAGGTCAAAGGGCTCCCAGTCAGGCAAAGAAAACAAAGAAAAGGAAGCAGAGACCCTACTGGGGTCAATATACTTCTCAAAACATATTGACTCTGGGTCACCTTGCTAAATTTACTTTTAGTTCTAGTAGCTTTTTGGCAGATTCCTTACAATTATCTACATATGATTGTATTATCTGTAAGTAAAGGCAGCTGTATTATTTTCCAATCTATATACTTTAAATTTATTTTTCTTGTCTTATTGCACTTGTTAGGACCTTTAGTACAACACTGAGTAGAAGTGGTAAGAACATTATTGCTTTGTTCCCAATCTTAGATGGAAAATAATCACTTTCCTATTAAGTATGCTGTCCATTTTTTTTTTTTTTTTTTTTTTTGAGATGTAATGTCACTCTGTCACCCAGGCTGGAGTGCAGTGGCCTGATCTCGGCTCACTGCAACCTCCGCCTCCTGGGTTCAAACAAAACTCTTGCCTCAGCCTCTGGAGTACCTGAGATTACAGGTACCCGCCATCATGCCCAGCTAATTTTTCTATTTTTGTAGAGATGGGGGTTTCACCATGTTGGCCAGGCTGGTCTTGAACTCCTGGCCTCAGGTGATCCGCAAGCCTTGGCCTCCCAAAGTGTTGGGATTACAGGTGTGAGCCACTGCACCTGGCCTTAGTTGTAGATTTTTCACAGATGCTTTGTATCAGGTACCTTTCTGTGGTAGGCAGAATAACCATCCCCCCAACAATGTTCAGGTCCTGATCTGCAGCACCTATGAGTATGTTACCTTACGTTGCAAAAAGAGTTTGCAGATGTGATTAGGGATTTTGAGGTGAGAAGAGTATTTTGGATTGTCCAGATGGACCCAATATAATCACCAGGATGCTTATGAGAGGGAGGCAGGAGGGTGAGAGTTAGAGACAGGAAGATGCTACTGGCTGTGAAGACTGAGGAAGGGGCCATGAGCAGAGGGATGCATGTGGCTTCTAGAAACTGGAAAGAAAAGGGAATGGATTTCTTCTCTAGAGTCTGCAAAAGGAACATTGCCCTGCTGACACCTTGATTTTTGTCCAGTGAAACTCATTTCAGACTTCTAACCTCCAGAACTGTAAAAGAATAATTTGTGTTATTTTAAGCTGCAGAATTGATGGTAATTTGTTACACCAGCAATAGGAAACTAACATATTCTACTCATCGTTTTCTGCTTTTTTTTTTTTTAATCATGAAGGGTCTTGAATTTTGTCAAATGATTTTTCTGCATTTTTGCAGGTGATCGTGGTTTTTCTTTTTTTTTTTTTTTTTTTTGAAATCAAGTCTTGCTCTGTCACCCAGGCTAGAGTGCAGTGGCACGATCTTGGCTCACTGCCACTTCCACCATGGGTTGGCCAGGCTGGTCTTGAACTCCTGGCCTCAGGTGATCTGCCTGCCTCGGCCTCCCAAAGCCCTGGGATTACACGTGTGAGCCACCGCACCCAGCCAATGTTCAGTTATTGATTGATTGAGACAGGGTCTTGCTCTGTTGGCTAGGCTGGAGTGTAGTGGCACAGTCATGGCTCACTGCAGCCTCAATGTCACAGGCTCAAACGATTCTCCTGCCTCAGCCTCTGGAGTAGCTGGGACCACAGGCATGTACCACCATGCCTGGCTAATTTTAAATTTTTTTGTAGAGAAAGACACCATGTTACCCAGGCTTGTCTCAAATTCCTGGCTGGGCTTAAGTGATTCTCCCACCTCCACCTCAGGTGATCTGCCCATCTCAGCCTCCCAAAGTGCTAGGATTACAGGTGTGAGCCACCATGACCAGCCTTCCCCCCCCCCCCCCCCCCCCGAGTCTCACTCCATTGCCCAAGCTGGAGTGCAACGGCATGATCTCAGCTTACAGCAACCTCCACCTCACAGGTTCAAGCCATTCTCTTGCTTCAGCCTCCCGAGTAGCTAGAATTACTGGCGCCAAGCCTGGCTAATTTTTTTGTATTTTTTGTAGAGATGGGGTTTCACCATGTTAGCCAGGCTCATCTCAAACTCCTGACCTCAAATGATCCGCCCACCTCAACCTCCCAAAGTGTTGGGATTACAGGCGTGAGCCACCATACCTGGCTTCTAGATACTTTTTTCTTTTTTTTCTTTTTTTTTTTTTGAGATGGAGTTCGCTCTTGTTCCCTAGTCTGTAGTGAAATGGTACAATCTCGGCTCACTGCAATCTCCACCTCCTGGGTTCAAGCAATTCTCCTGCCTCAGCCTCTCAAGTAGCTGGGATTTACAGGCATGTGCCACCATACCTAGCTAATTTTATACTTTTAGTACAGACGGGGTTTCACCTTGTTGGTCAGGCTGGTCTTGAACTCCTGACCTCAGGTGATCCAACAGCCTCTGCCTCCCAAAGTGCTGGGATTACAGGCTTGAGCCACTGCACCCAGCCTAGATACCTTTTCCTTATTAATTTCTAATTTAATTCCATTGTGGCCAGACAACATATTTTTAATGATTTCAATCCTTTTAAATTTGTTGGCCAGGCGCGGTGGCTCACAGCTGTAATCCCAGCACTTTGAGAGGCCAAGGTGGGCAGATCACGAGGTCAGGAGTTCAAGACCAACCTGGCCAACATAGTGAAACCCCGTCTCTACTAAAATAAAAAAAAAAAATAGCCGGGCATGGTGGCACGTGCCTGTAGTCCCAGCTACTTTGGAGGCTGAGGCAGGAGAATCACTTGAACCTGGGAGGCGGAGGTTGTGGTGAGTCAAGATTGTGCCACTGACTCCAGTCTTGTTTTTGAATTCTATTGTCTGATATTAATATCCCACTAATATTCTCCCATTAATAAGCCATTATAGCTTACTTATGGTTGTCTGCATGATATATCTTTTTTCCATCTTTTTACTTTTAGCCTTTTTTTTTTTTTTTTTTAGACGGAGTCTTGCTCTGTCACTCAGGCTGGAGTGCAGTGGCGCGATCTCGGCTCACTGCAACCTCCGCCTCCTGGGTTCACGCCATTCTCCTGCCTCAGCCTCCTGAGTAGCTGGGACTACAGGCACCCGCCACCACGCCCAGCTAATTTTTTATATTTTTAGTAGAGACGGGGTTTCACCGTGTTAGCCAGGCTGGTCTCGATCTCCTGACCTTCTCCCGCCTTGGCCTCCCAAAGTGCTGGGATTACAGGCGTGAGCCACCACGCCCGGCCCATTAACCTTTGTTTTAATTTTTTTTTGAGACAGGGTCTCACTCTGTCATCCAAGCAAGCTTTGCCTCCCGGGCTCAAGCGATCCCCCTGCCTCAGCCTTCTGAGTAGCTGGGACTACAGGCGTGAGCCACTCTACCCAGCCTTGTTTATTTATTTTTTTTAATTGAGATGGAGTCTCGCTCTATTGCCCAGGCTGTAGTGCAGTGGTGCAATCTCGGCTCACTGCAACCTTTGTCTCCTGGGTTCAAGTGATTCTCCTGCCTCAGCCTTCCAAGTAGCTGGGACTACAGGCGTGCATCACCACACCCAGATAACTTTGGTATTTTTAGTAGAGATGGGGTTTCACCACGTTGGCCAGGCTGGTCTCGAACTGGGATTACAGGCATGAGCCACTGCCCCCAGCCTGTTTTAATATTTTAAATGTGCTTATATGGCCAGGCACGGTGGCTCAGGCCTGTAATCCCAGCTACTCAGGAGGCTGAGGCAAGAGGACTGCTTGAGCCCAGGAGCTGTAATCATGCCACTGCACGCCATCTGGGCAACACAGCGAGAGCATGGCTCTAAAAATAAAATCTGGGTGGGCACAGTGGCTCATGCCTGTAATCCCAGCACTTTGGGAGGCCGAGGCGGGCGGATCACAAGGTCAGGAGTTTGAGACCAGCCTGGCAAATACGGTGAAACCTTGTCTCTACCAAAAATACAAAAAATTAGCCAGGCATGGTGGCAGGCGCCTGCAGTCCCAGCTACTCGGGAGGCTGAGGCAGGAGAATCACTTCAACCCGGGAGGCGGAGGTTGCAGTGAGCCGAGATTGCACCACTGCACTCCAGCCTGGGCGAGAGAGGGAGACTCTGTCTCCAAAAAAAAAAAAGAAAAGAAAAAAAATTAAAATCAAATAAAAAATGAATAAATGAAACATGCAAAACTGGCGAAACTGTCGCATTCATCAGTGTATGTAATGTATACATGTAGGTTGAGGAGCACTAATAAAACTGATATCCATGTGCCCACTTGCCAGCTGAAATTACCTAACAAGCCCTTTGTAGCCCCCTCTCATGCTTCACTGTGTTATTCAGCTGCTTTTCTTCAGAACTTTGCCGTGCGTGCCTGTGCAACATATAATGTCATGTTGGCTATCTTTGAACTTTAAATAGAATCAGGCTGAATGTATGCTCTGTAATGTTTTTCTGCTTAATTTCCAAGATTTCCTTATGCCTATATGTAGCAGTTATTTTTACTGCTGTATAGCACTACACTCTATAATCCACAATTTATTCTACTCTTGAGCACAAATGGGCTCTTTGCCATTTTTGACTTTTACAAACAATGCCACTGTGCATATCGCTTGTGTGCTTCTGAGGTATTGTGCCTGGGTAGAACTGCTGGGTTGTAAGGTACGTGCATGTTCAGCTTATTTAGTTAATTCCAAACTGTTTCCAAGGTGGCTCGTACTAATTTCTCTTCCACCAGCAGGGTGGGAGGTCCTACTTCTCCACTTCCTTGCCAGCATCTTCTTGACAGTGTTTTTGCATCCTGACGTATCTGCCACCTGAGTCTTTGTAAGAACAGCCAATGCTGAATTGTTCATTCACACGGTGCCAGACCCTGTACTAAAGGCTCTGTGATTTGATTTCACCCTCACAAGACCCCCATCTATTATGAACGTATTATTGATGACCAAGAGAGCAAATCTTTGTCCTGCTTCTGCCCCAGACACTTCCCTTCTGCCAGGGCCCCATGGCCACGTTGCCTATCTTCGTTTCCCAGCCTGGGTGGGGCCGAGTCCCAGCAGGGCCTCAGTGCCACCCCTGGACCCCTTTCTCCTCAGGCTCTTACTCTCTGTCAGTCCGCCTCAGCCGCCCTGCATCCTGGGACCGGATCCGACACTACAGGATCCACCGCCTTGACAATGGTTGGCTGTACATCTCACCACGCCTCACCTTCCCCTCACTCCAGGCCCTGGTGGACCATTACTCTGGTATGGCCTTTCCCTGTCTCCAGGAGTAGGCTGGGATAGTCTGCGGGGAGGAGCAGGCAGTGGTGCCCTTGGATATTTTACCTGCTATGGAGTATTCAGACAGACAGAAGAGCAGCCTCCCCTATTTTCACGCCAGTCCCTATGCCAAGAAATGCAGGCTGGGAGCCCTGTCTTCACCTCGTGCCCTGGCAGAAAAGCCACAGACCTCCTGTGTAGGCTCAGGTCAGTACCTTGCCTACCACTCTGGTTCCGATTCATAGCCCCTGGCGGCAGGCAGAGTTCTCTCCACAGGAACCAGGCCCAGAGCTGCTGCTGTGTGGGATTCAATGCTGACTCTCCTTAGTACTTCCTGGTGCCTGTCCTTCAACAGACACTGGAAGATGCAGTCACTGGGCACAGCGTCAGGGGGCAGAGAGGGAAGAGCACTCTTGTGAAAACTCATTAGGGGTTTTCTACAGGTCACTCCATGTGGAAGTAGACAGTGAGTAGAAGTGGACTGTACACTGAGCATTCCTTAGCTTTCTTCTTCCTGAAGCAATTTCCTAACCAGAAACTTGAGCTCAAGAGGTCCATGAACTCACCCTAAATCATACAGTGATTGTCTCCCAAAAGTTAGCCCAGAAAGACCTTTGACTACATCTGTCTCCATGAAACCAATAGCTTGGGGCTCATGTCCTGTCACTCTTTGGTAACCATGCCCCCTCCTGCCAAGTGCGGAGGGCTGTCAGGGTGAGGGCTGTTGGGGAGAAGTAGGGTGGAGTCAGCCATGTCAGGGATGGAGGTCTCTTCCTCAGAGCTGGCGGATGACATCTGCTGCCTCCTCAAGGAGCCCTGTGTCCTGCAGAGGGCTGGCCCGCTCCCTGGCAAGGATATACCCCTACCTGTGACTGTGCAGAGGACACCACTCAACTGGAAAGAGCTGGACAGGTAAAGTCGGGGACTCCTGGAAACATGAAAGCAGGACCAAGAGTTAGAAGGACCCACCCCTGGGAACCCACAACCCGGAATGTACCTGTCACACTCAGGGATACCTGGCAGCTGGAGCCAGAGTGCACTGACTCAACTCCTGGAGCATGGCCCAGGCTTGGCAGGTGGGGCTGGGGAAGCTGATCTGATAGGGAACAGGGGAGCCCCGTGAGGTCCTCAGCAGGAGTGAGGGCTTTTGAGAACAGTGCAGTTTTATGTGTAGTGAGTACAGGGAGGAGGAAGAGGCTTCTTGACCCAATTATCTTCCTTTGTCCACAGCTCCCTCCTGTTTTCTGAAGCTGCCACAGGGGAGGAGTCTCTTCTCAGTGAGGGTCTCCGGGAGTCCCTTAGCTCCTACATCAGCCTGAATGACGAGGCTGTCTCTTTGGATGATGCCTAGGCCCAAAGGAGAGGCCAAAAGGGAAACCAAGGCTGCACACCTAGAACCCCAATTCAGCCTCCTGAGCATCCCAGAGGCAAGGCTGTGCACTCAGGGAAGGAGGGTGGGACACAGAGGTGCATCCAGGGTCCCACCTGTACCCTTGCTCTTTCCTCTCTTAGCCCTTAGAAGTCACCTATTTCCTCCCAGTGCCATGATCCCACCTTCAACCTCTAGTCCGAGTGCAGAGAAGGTGGGACCAGGGCCAGGGTTCCAAAGAGAATAAGCCTCCTGGGGGTCTGACCTAGTTAGTTCTTGAGTTTGGGGTTTCCAGTACCATCTGGATGCCCTGCCTGTTGAGCCCCATTCTACATCCCCACCGTTAACCAGGCCCTACCCACAAGGTAGAAACGACCCCTAGAGTCAACGAGAAAGTCATTTTCAGAAAATTTACAAGTCTCGTTGAGACCACCACCATACCTCAGAAGGTAGGACTGTGGCCTAGAAGGGAAAGGAAAGCTGAGATGATGTCTTACCGTAGCAGCAGATCTTGGATGGTCCAGCCTCTACGTGACCTCCACAGCAAAGAGAAAGACTTTGGACAGTCTAGGTCCTCAAATGTCCCCCATTGAAGACAACAGCCCTAGCTCTTTTTTTTTTTTTTGAGATGGAGTCTTGCCCTGTTGCCCAGGCTGGAGTGCAATGGCACGATCTCAGCTCACTGCAACCTCCATCTCCTGGATTCAAACAATTCTCCTGCCTCAGCCTCCAGAGTAGCTGGGATTACAGGCACACACCACCATGCCTGGCTAATTTTTTTTTTTTTTTTTTTTCTTTGAGACGGAGTCTTGCTCTGTCGCCCAGGCTGGAGCGCAGTGGTGCAATCTTGGTTCACTGCAAGCTCCGCCTCCTGGGTTCACGCCATTCTCCTGCCTCAGCCTCTTCGAGTAGCTGGGACTACAGGCACCAGCCATCACGCCCGGCTAATTTTTTTTTTTGTATTTTTAGTAGAGACGGGGTTTCACCGTGGTCTCGATCTCCTGACCTCGTGATCCGCCCGCCTCGGCCTCCCAAAGTGCTGGGATTACAAGCGTGAGCCACCGCACCCAGCGCATTTTTTTGTATTTCTAGTAGAGATGGGGGTTTCACCACGTTGGCCAGGCTGGTTTCGAACTCCTGACCTCAGGTGATCCACCCACCCTGGCCTCCCAAAGTGTTGGGATTACAGGTGTGAGCCACGGCACCCAGCCTAGCTCTCAGATCTCTACTTCATTTTGTGGCTTACCATTCCCTAGCACACTGGCCTTGCCATCTTGTGGCCAAATACAAAATAACACCTCTTAAGTCTAGCACACTGCAGTGAGGCCAGGCACCTCAGTGCTGGGCAGGGGCATCAGAAGGTGCTAAGCCCTCTCTCTACAATGCCAAGACGGAGACCACAGCCTACACCAAATCCAGCCCTTGATTTCCCTGCTGCCCCCATAAAGAGAGGTCTGCTGGATCTGCTAAGGGAGCAGGGAGAGGAAGAAAGAGGGATGGGGTGGGAGGCACCACCTCCAGTGCTCCTACTGGTTCCCAAGCTACAGGTGGGGTGGAAAAGGCTTTATCAGGTATCATCAACAGGTTCTCAATTAAAGAAGATTTGATTTATTCAAGTATGTGAAAACATTCTACAATGGAAACTGTTATTAGATGCTGCCTGTACTGTGCGATGGACCACGCACATACAGCCATGCTGTTTCAGAAGACTTGAAATGCCACTGATTGATTGATAGTTTAAAAACTGTACACCTGATGGAGAATCGAGGAAGACAATTTAATGTTTCATCTGAATCCAGAGGTGCATCAAATTAAATGACAGCTCCACTTGGCAAACAGCTGTTACTTGATGGTATCCAACAAGAAATGGTTGGTGATGGATAAATTCAGAAATGCTTCCCCAAAGGTGGGTGGTTTTTAAAAAGTTTCAGGTCACAACCCTTGCAGAAAACACTGATGCCCAACACACTG
Source organism: Hylobates moloch (assembly GCF_009828535.3). Classification (NCBI taxonomy): domain Eukaryota; kingdom Metazoa; phylum Chordata; class Mammalia; order Primates; family Hylobatidae; genus Hylobates; species Hylobates moloch. Next base: position 24,136,933 of record NW_026652296.1, read on the forward strand.
ATTTGCGGTCCAGGAAACATGGGTCTTCCAAGTTCCAAGGGGCTGGGGTTCCCCAACGATCAAGTTCCTGTGCTGTAATCAAGAGGGTCCTTTGGACTGGATAGAGAGCAGTTGGGAGCTGTACACCATCAGTCATAATGGATGGCAGTGTAAAAGATGATCCAAATGACCTAGTGAGGAGACAAGCACTGTTCATAGGTCACCTGGCTTAACACAGGCTGATTCCACAAAACAAAAATGCCAGATGAGAATGTAAACACGGGCACTCTCCAGGGGCTATCCATTGCACAATCTGCTTGGGGGGTCTAAATTATTTCACTGAAATCACGCTGTCACTAACAGAACCCAGGACTGCCCTCCTGCACTTGCAAAGGAACTCCTGATAAGCTCCTCCCCTACCAAATGGCAACCCCAGGCCCAGGGAATTGAGATACAGATGTGGAAATGATTCAAGTAAAGCATACTACACTGCTAGCAGGTGCTGCGACTACCAATGTGAAAATACCATCATAACTTGTCAGCTGCATATCAAAGCAGGGATTCTCAAACCTTGGCTACCCATTGTAATCTCTTGGTTCTTTTAAAAAAACATATAGATGCCCCAGCACTACCTCTCAAGAGATTTTATTGTTGGGTTAGAGTCTGCACACACAAGGTTTTGTGTGGTTTTTTTTTTTTTTTTTTTTTTGAGTCCTGCTGGGACTCAACAGGTGCACACCACCACTCCTAGCTTTTTTTTTTTTTTTTTCCCTATAGAGATGGGTTTCACCATATTGCCCAAGCTGGTCTCAAACTCCTGGACTCAAGCAGTCTGCCTGCCTCAGCCTCCTAAAGTGCTGTAATTACAGGCATGAGCCACCATGCCAGGCCATGAGTATAATTTTAAAAAAAACGGACCAGGTGCAGTGGCTCACACCTGTAATCCCACTACTCTGGGAGGAGGAAGCAGGTGGATCATCTGAGGTCAAGAGTTCCAAGACCAGCCTGGCCAACATGATGAAACCTCATTTCTACTAAATATACAAAAAATATCCGGACATGGTGGCTCACACCTATAGTCCCAACTACTCGGGAGGCTGAGGTGAGAGGATCACTTGAGCACAGGAGGCAGAGGCTGCAGTGAGCCAAGACTGCGCCACTGCACTACAGCCTGGGTGCAAAGGTGAGCCCCTGTGTCAAAAAAATAAAATGTACAGTTGAGAGGTTTTCTGTATGGGAACAGCTGTGCAAACATCACCACTGATTCCAAAACATTACTCCAAAAAGAGCCTGTTTCCTTTATCAGCTACTCTCCCTCCCAGCCACTGGCAACCACTAATCTACTTTTTGCCTCTATAGATTTGCTCATTGTGGAGACTTTGCATATGGAATTACACAATACGTGGTCTTTTGTGTCTGGATTCTTCCACTTAGTATGATGTTTTAAGGTTCATCCATGTTATATAGCATGTATCAGTACTTCATTCCTTTTTTTTTTTTGAGACGGAGTTTCGCTCTGTCACCCAGGCTAGAGTGGAGTGCAATGGCGCGATCTCGGCTCACTGCAAGCTCTGCCTCCCAGGTTCACACCAGTCTCCTGCCTCAGCCTCCCAAGTAGCTGGGACTACAGGCGCCCGCCACCACGCCCAGCTAATTTTTTTAAGCAGAGATGGAGTTTCACTGTGTTAGCCAGGATGGTCTCGATCTCCTGACCTTGTGATCTGCCCGCCTCGGCCTCCCAAAGTGCTGGGATTACAGGCCTGAGCGACCAAGCCCAGCCACTTCATTCCTTTTTAAGGCCAAGTAACATTCTACTGTATGAATATATAGTATCTTATCCATTCATCAAGTGATGGTCATTTGGACTGTTTGTACTTTTTAGCTATTATGAAAAATATTTCCTAGTTTCTTTTTTGAGATGGAGTTTCCCTCTTGTTGCCCAGGCTAGAATGCGACGGCGCAATCTTGGCTCACTGCAACCTCCGTCTCCCGGGTTCAAGCGATTCTCATGCCCTGGCCTCTGAAGTAGCTGGGATTACAGGCGCCCGCCACTACACCCAACTAATTTTTTGTATTTTTAGTAGAGATGGGATTTCACCATGTTGGCCAGGCTGGTCTTGAACTCCTGACCTCAGGTGATCCTCCTGCCTTGCCCTCCCAAAATGCTGGGATTACAGGCGTGAGCCACCATGCTCAGCCCTCCTAGTTTTTAATATCTAGCCAGGGTTGAGAATTAGATGTAGAAACTGATGATGGGCCCTGGATTTACACATTACAGGGGACTGTACAGTATATCAGACCACATCTTCTGGGATGTGGCTCAACACAGGCCATGGCCCTGAGCCTCAGAAGCCTTTAGAAAAATAGCACCCTGCTCACATAGTGTAACTCAATCAGTGGGGCCCCTCCTGTGAATGACACCTCATGAAATGAACAGTACCTGTTGTAAAACTATCAGCTACACATAC
>NW_026652296.1:24145485-24190476 GCF_009828535.3 Hylobates moloch
AATAATAAAATAAAATAAAAAAATAAAAATACAAAAAATAAGCCAGGCATGGGGGCAGGCACCTGTGTAGTCCCAGCTACTTGGGAGTCTGAGGCAGGAGAATTGCTTGAACCTGAGAGGTAGAGGTTGCAGTGAGCCGAGATCACGCCAGTGCACTCCTGCCTGGGCAAAAGAGCAAGACTCCGTCTTAAAAAAAAAAAAAAAAAAAAAGAGAGACCTACGCCAGACATGCTGACTCATGCCTATAATCCCATCACTTTGAGAGGCCAAGAAAGGAGGATCACTTGAGCCCAGGAATTCAAGACCAGTCTGGGAAATGTAGAGAAACCTTGTCTCTACAAAATTTTTAAAAATTAGCCAGGTGTGGTGGCTCACACCTGTAGTTCCAGCTACTTAGGAGGCTGAGGCAGGAAAATCATTTGAGTCCAGGAGGTCGAGGCTGCAGTCAGCTGTGATGGTGCCAGTGTGCTCCCACCTGGGCAGCAAAGTGTGGCCTATTTCAAAAAAACAAAATGGAGGGACCTGAAATAACTTCTACCAAAGCCAAGGTTTAAGACATTAAGCATTGTGCGAGGAACAAGGGAAATGGTTGTCAAATACAGAAGTTCCTACTTCCCAAACTTGCACAGGTACAAAGGTCACAGCAGAACTAGAGTGCATGCCACCAACAAGTAATGTCATGGCCTCTTGCATGAGGTCACTTTAGACCCATGAATGAATGGACTGGCCCAGCCTTCAGGAAGGCAGGAAGGTAACCTGCCTGACCTGAGATGCTCCTGAGGAGTGGTGCACCAGACCCAGGAGTGCCACCGTAGGGCCGCTTCTTTGCTTTAGTCATCACACACACATACAGCTCCAGAGCAGCAATGGCCTTTCCTATAACAGGAAAAAAAGCCTCTATTTAAAAAGAAATGATACCATGAAAATGTAAGATACCCAAGACTTACCCTGCTATTCCCAAGAACCCTCGTAATGGCAAAACTCCCCAAATGACACCCAGGACCACAGCAATGATCTGTCGGAACCAGTAGATCACATCTAAAAATTCATCCTGTAGAAAAGACAGAAAATGCAAGAATTATCTGGGGTGGGTGCCACAGGACAGAAAGAGGGAGGAATATTAAACCTTTATGCTAAACATATCCAGGAAATTTGTTTCCCTCCAAAGGCAACAGTATGTGCTTCCTGTTTCACCTCTTATACTAAAATGTGGTAGAAATGATACGTTTAGACATCATTAAGCGATCACTTCCAGAATCTGTGCTCTAAATCAAAATTCTGAAGCTGCATATATAATATGGCCTGTAATGAAATGACTGTGATAGTAATTGTGCTACTGGCCGCACATACCGATTAGAAGCAAAAATGCTGGAGGCAGGTGCCAGTTTATTTAAGTTTAATGGAAGAACACAGAAGACGACTCAGGTTTCTGATCTGCCCTAGATTCCAGAAACCAGTCCTTATACAAGAAAAGAAAGAAATGACACAGCAGATTAGAGACTGCAGGTTTTGCAAGAGCTGGGCAGGGCTGGGGGCAGAACAAGGGCACCTTCAGGAAATGCCTCCCATCCCCCCCTTACACGAACTTCAGGAAGGAAAATCCACTTCGGCAGCCCAGAAAACCAAAGAAATGACTGCAAATATAATACTCTTTTCAAGCTACCTGGAATCAAGCTGTTTGTGACGGCCCCTTCCAGATCATGGAGAAGAGTTACGAAGCATCCTCCGAATGGGACAAGTAAGAAGATCCTGAAGTCCCAACCAATTCTCGCACATATTTGGTGGCGTTTCTCCACCCTCACACCTCACACACACCCAGTGGGTGGTCTCAGTCTCCCCTCTTGACTCATGCTTATCAAAGTATTCGGTCCTTTACATTCAACAAGCAACAGCAGCTCAAGATTAGCGAGCCCCACTATGTGCAAAAGGCTTTAATGCACCACAGTACCCCACTTCAGAGTTATTCTGAGTTAAATGAGATTCCGCTTGGAGAGCACCTGGCACGTAGAAAGCATTCTCAGTAGAAGTCTGTTATTGTTTGTGCTAGTTAATTCGAAAGAGACAAGTAACCTACTTAAAATCCTACTGCATATAAAAGGCGGAGGCCGAATCGAATTCAGCTCCCTTTGCCGGTTCAAGCACAAGCCCTGCCCGCGAATGACAACGCCTCTCCCCGCTCCTCGCCAATTCCGCATGACTAGGGGGCTTCATCCTTAGGTCACCCTTCGGTGAGCTCCAAGCCCAGCTGTCCGCCCAGTGCCCACCAAGTTTGCTCTGACACCCTTGGGCCACCCGCCCCACTGCCCTACTCGATTGCGCCGGAACGAGGACGAGGGCAGGCCCGCGCCAGCCTTCCCGTTCCCCGAGTCCCAGCCGACTCCTCGCACCCGCGCCCTGTTCAGGCTCCACTGTACCTTGTCCTCCCAGGCCGCGTCGCTCCGCAGCACCTTACTCCAGACGGAGACTTTGAGGGCCCCGTTGGCCAGCTGCGGCTGAGGCGGCTCCTCCTTCCGCCGCCCGCCGCTCATCCTCCCGTCGCGCCGCCCGGGCCGGGCCTGGGGCGCGCGGGCTGAGCCAAACGGAGTCGGGGTCTAGGGTCTCAGGTCACGGTACAGGGCGGTTGCAGGCTCAGCGGTCCGGTCCTGCGGCGCGCTGCGGTCCCTCGCACCCGGCCAAGCTACCCGGCTCCGCGGCCTCTACAGAGCAGGCGCCGCGAAGAGAGGGGCGGTGCAACGTCGCGCGTCCTCCCGCCGACGTGCTCACGCAGCGCCAATCGGCGACCGCGCAGCCGTCCGAGTGAAACAGCGACCCGCGCCTTGGCGCAAGCGCGCTACTCGTTGCGGAAATGACGTCAGCCTCCGCCGGGCTCGCGGTAAGGTGTGAGGGGAGGGACAATCTTGGTAGAACGGTGACATGGGCGCCAGGAGGCGCTGTGGAGACAGAGGAGGTAGGGGAAAACCGAGGCTGGACATCAGCGTCGCCCAGTCGGCCACAGCTGCCCCTCGAGCAGCGAGTGGGGCAGGAGCGGCTCTACCTTTCCTTGCGACCTACTCGCCTGCTGAGCCCAGACCTTGCTCCAGGGTAGCCCCAAGCTGCCCCACAGGATTTAGCCTGCTTATTTTGTCCCCTAACCCTGCAAGTTCTGTAGGGCCTTGTTGAAGATGTTAACCCTTCTGTAATAACTAAGCATTTCATCTTGCCCAGCACCCTCTTTTGGCACACGAGAGCCCTGAAACCCCAAAAGAGGAAATGAGATTCTGAGGCCGTATAGCAAGGTGAACCCAACCGGGGACTCCTGAGCGGCAAATGCAAGGATTGGGTTAGGTGTCAGGATATCTGAGTGTTCACATACAGCGTCCTCACCATGTGCTGCGTCAATGGTTCACAAAGTGAGCTTCCGGATCAGCAGCGGCCGCATCGCCTGGGAACTGGACAGGGGCGCAGGTTCTCGGCCTCCATTCCACGCCTACTGACTCAGAGCCCCTGGGGATGGGGCTCCTTCCGGTGTTTGAACAAGCCCTCCAGGTGGTGCCAGGCGCACTGTGCTGGTAAGTCCAGAGACCATGGCACATCCCTTCTGGACAGTGGATTTTTTTTTTTTTTTTTTTTTTGTGAGACGGCACGGTCTCTGCTCACTGCAACCTCCACCTCCCGGGTTCAAGCGATTCTCGTGCCTCAGCCTCCCGCGTAGCTGGGATTACAGGCGCCCGCCACCACGCTCCACTAATTTTTTTTTGTATTTTAGTAGAGACGGGGGTTTCACCATGTTGCCCAGGCTGGTCTCGAACTCCTGAGCTCAGGCAATCCGCCCATCTTGGCCTCCCAAAGTGCTAGGATTACAGGCGTGAGCCACCTCACCCAGCCTCTGGACAGTGGATTTACAGAGACAAGTAATGTATCTGGTACCTGGGTGTGTCTGACTCCAAAATCTGTGCTCTTAACCGTTAAACTTTAAAGCTGAAAGAGTATCTTTTTTAAAGAGGTTAGAGCATCTTTTGCATACCTATCAACATTCACCTGTAATTCTTCACTTTTTGGGAGTAATAGAACCTCCCTAGGGAGGCCAGGTGCAGTGGCTCACTCCTATAATCCCAGCACTTTGGAAGGCCGAGGTGGGTGGATCACTTGAGGTCAGGAGTTCGAGACCAGCCTGGCCAACATGGTTGAAACCCTGTCTCTACTAAAAATGCAAAAAAAATTAGCCGGGCATGGTGGTGGGGACCTGTAATCCCAGCTTCTCAGGAGGCTCGAGGCATGAGAATTGTTTGAACCTGGGAGGTGGAGATTGCAGTAAGCCAAGATCGTGCCGTTGCACTCCAGCCTGGGCAATAGAGCAAGACTTGGTCTCAAAAACAAAACAAAAAACAAACAAAAAAAGAACCTCCTAGAGAGCTTTTCCAGAATACCATAGCTGCTGTTTTCCACCCCAAGCCCACCCTGACATTGTTTCAGTAGATTAAGTGGGGCTGGACCCCAAAGGTGAAACATACTGTGATCACATTACTGTCTGGAACTGGTGGAAGGGCCGTATACGTTATATCGGTCCACACCTTTTGTCCTAAGTTTCCCCATGGGTCTTGTTCTTTTCAGCCCTCCCACTTTTCTGATCCAGTTTCCCTCCCATATGAAATGGTAAAGCTTAGCCAGTTGAAGGAAATCAAAATATTTTACCCCAAACTATGGCTCCCTAGTATAATGACTATTCTAGTTTGGTTTAGTTTTTGAGACAGGGTCTCACTCTGTTGCCCATGCTCAAATGCAGTGGCATGATCAGGGCTCACTGCAGCTTTGATCTCCTGGGCTCAAGCCATCTTCCCACCTCAACTTCCCAAGTAGCTGGAGCTGCAGGCACAGGCACATGCCACCATGCCTGGCTAAGTTTTTTTTTTTTTTTTGAGACAGAGTCTCACTCTGTCACCCAAGCTGGAGTGCAGTGGCATGATCTCAGCTCACTGCAACCTCTGCCTCCCAGGTTCAACCAGTTCTGTTGACTCAGTCTCCCCAGAAGCTGGGAATACAGATGCGCACCACCACACCTGGCTAATTTTTGTATTTTTCAGTAGAGATGGGATTTTGCCATCTTGTCCAGGCTGGTCTCAAATTCCTGACCTCCAGTGATCCACCTGCCTCGGCCTCCCAAAGGGCTTGGGATTACAGGCATGAGCCACCACGCCCTGACATGTTTGGTTTTTTGTTGTTGTTTTTTTAATTTTCTGTAGAGACAGGGTCTCACTATGTTGCCTAGGCTGGTCTTGAACTCCTGGGCTCAAGCAATCCTCCCACCTCAGTCTCCCAATGTGCTGGGATTACAGGCATGACCCCCTGTGCCTAGCATAATGAATATCTTAACTTAAAAACCTAATCAAGGTGCTGGAAGAGACTTTTCCCCTATCTACATAAAGATATAACTGACCCACCAAGGAGAAGAGTTCTTGTTCCTCTCCCTGTTATCTCACTTTCTTTTTTTTTTGAGACAGAGTCTTGCTCTGTTGCCCAGGCTGGAGTGCAGTGGCGCGATCTCGGCTGACTGCAAGCTCCACCTCCCAGGTTCATGCCATTCTCCTGCCTAAGCCTCTCCGAGTAGCTGGGACTACAGGCGCCCGCCACCACGCCTGGCTAATTTTTTGTATTTTTAGTAGAGACAGGGTTTAACCGTGTTAGTCAGGACAGTCTTGATCTCCTGACTTCGTGATCCGCCTGCCTCGGCCTCCCAAAGTGCTGGGATTACAGGCGTGAGCCACCACGCCCAGCTATCTCGCTTTCTATTGCAGAAGAGAAGACAGTGTAACCACACCTGAACAGACCCTTTTTCAAGGTAGTGACTGTCTCCAAGAATAATTTAAATTCCAAAGATAACTATTTACAGGTTAATTTCTGCTTCTGATCCAGTCATTCTTCCTAATAATCATTTGTTGTCCCTCAGTAAAATTCCTTGCTCCCCCTTCCCATAACCTGTTCTACCAGGATCCAAGCCCCCATTCTTTCTGTAACCTCAAGATGGTACAGAAGCTTCTGTACCTGGCTGGGTGCAGTGGCTCACACCTGTAATCCCAGCACTTTGGGAGGCCGAGGCGGGTGGACCACCCGAGGTTAGGAGTTCGACACCAGCCTGACCAACATGGAGAAACCCCATCTCTACTAAAATTACAAAAAATTAGCCGAACGTGGCATCTGCCTGTAATCCCAGCTACTCAGGAGGCTGAGGCAGGAGAATCGCTTGAACCCAGGAGACAGAGGTTGCAGTGAGCCGAGATCGTGCCATTGCATTCCAGCTTGGGCAACAAGAGCGAAACTCCATCTAAAAAAAAAAAAAGAAGCTTCTGTACCTTATTGGTGAGTTGGGGAGCTAGGTCTTCATTCTGAAGACTCCTGTGTATTCACGTTAAATCAAATTGTATGCCTTTTCTCCTGGTAATCAATCTGCCTCATATCACTGATTTTCAGGGAAACTTCAGGGGGCCAAGAGCTTCCAAACTGATTCGTTTGGAAGTGTACCATTGTTACAAAATCTCTTTTACAGACTCCCTGCTGGCATGTAGTTCAGAAGACAAACCAATGAATCTGTCACAGAATGTTGGAAGAATGACTAGCCCTTGGCCTAGAGGTAAGTTTTCACTCTGCCAGGTCTCCCCTAGTGAAGATGTATAATGGGGAACCTGATCTGGGGGGATTAGGGAAGGCTAAACTCTGAAGGAAGAGATTAGAAGGAAAAGAGGGAGGTGAAGGTGGGAGAGAACATTTAGGGAAATGAAACCATGTGGGCTAATGGTAAGGAATGAAGCCACCAGAGGGGAAGCACAGGGAAGAATTATGCTGAAGAGTTTGCTTCTTATCTAGGGGTAGGGGAAGTCATCAGGTTTGCATCTTAGAAGGATCATGCTTGCTGCTATTTGGGGGACTGGATCAGAATGGGGGACTAGTTAAAAAGCTGTTAAAGTCATTTAGGTGAGAGTTGGTGAGGGCACTGAAGATGCAGAAAACTGGATTCAAAAGTTCTTTTTTTTTTTTTTTTTTGAGATGGAGTCTCATTCTTGTTGCCCAAGCTGGAGTGCAGTGACATGATCTCAGCTCACTGCAACCTCCACCTCCTGGGTTCAAGCGATTCTCCTGCCTTAGCCTCCTGAGTAGCTGGAATTACAGGCGCCCGCCACCACGCCCGGCTAATTTTTTTTGTATTTTTAGTAGAGACAGGGTTTCACCATGTTTGGCCAGGCTGGTCTCGAACCCCTGACCTCAGATGATCCACCCACCTCGGCCCTGCAAAGTGCTGGGATTACAGGCATGAGCCACCATGCCTGGCCCGTTCTTTTTTAAATTAAACATATTACTTATTTATTAATTTTGGAGACAGAGTCTTGCTCTGTCGCCCAGGCTGGAGTGCAACGGCACCATCTCAGCTCACTGCAGCCTCTGCCTCCCAGGTTCAAGTGATTCTCATGCCTCAGCCTCCGAAGTAGATGGGATTACAGGTGTGCGCCACCACACCTGGCTAATTTTTTGTATTTTAGTAGACATGGGGTTTCACTGTGTTACCCAGGGTAGTCTTGAACTACTGAGCTCAGGCAATCTGCCTGCCTCAGCCTTCCAAAGTGCTGGGATTACAGGTGTGAGCCACCACACCCAACCAAATTAAAAATATTTTTAAGGGCCTGGCATGGGGGTTCATGCTTGTAATCCCAGCACTTTGGGAGGCCAAGACAGGAGGATCACTTGAGCCCAGGAGCTCAAGACTAGCCTGGGCTACACAGGGAGACCCCGTCTCCATAAAAAAAAAAAAAGAAAAAAACAATTAGCCAGGCATGGTGGTGCACGCCTGTAGTCCCAGCTATTTGAAGGTTGAGGTGGGAGGCTTGCTTAAGCCCAGGAGGTAGAGGCAGCAGTGAGCTGTGATCATCACACCACTGCACTCTAGCCTGGGTGATAGAGTGAGAGACTCTCTCAAAAAAAAAAAAAAAATTGTTTTTTAAATTTTAGTAAAATATATCTAACAAAGTTTATCATTTCAACACTTATTAAATGTATAGTTCAGTGGCATCAAGTGCATTCACTCTGTTCTGCAGCCATCACCACCATCCATTTTCAGAACTTTGTCACCTTGTAAAATTGAAACTCTGTACCCATTAAAAATAACTCCTCATTCTCCCATTTCTCCAGTCCCTGGAAACCAGTTCCATTCTACTTTCTCTGTAGGAATTTGACTATTCTAATGGATATCTCATATGAGTACAGTATTCATCCTTTTGTGACTGGTTTGTTTCAGTTAGCATTATGTCCTCCAGGTTCACCCATGTTGTAACATGTGTTAGAATTTCCTGGCCGGGCGCGGTGGCTCAAGCCTGTAATCCCAGCACTTTGGGAGGCCGAGGCGGGCGGATCACGAGGTCAGGAGATCGAGACCATCCTGGCTAACACGGTGAAACCCCGTCTCTACTAAAAATACAAAAAATTAGCCGGGTGTGTTGGCGGGCGCCTGTAGTCCCAGCTACTCGGGAGGCTGAGGCAGGAGAATGGCGTGAACCCGGGAGGCGGAGCTTGCAGTGAGCCAAGATCGCGCCACTGCACTCCAGCCTGGGGCACAGAGCAAGACTCCGTCTCAAAAAAAAAAAAAAAAAAAAAAGAATTTCCTTCCTTTTTAAAGCTGTTGTATGTACATACCACATGTTGCTTACCTACTGATAGACATTTGGGTTGCTTACACTTTGACTATTCTGAATAATGCTGCTGTGTACTGGAGTGTATGAATACCTGTTCGTGTCCCTGCTTTGTTATTTTGGGCGTATTCTCAGAAGTGGAATTGCTAGATCATATTGTAATTCTATTTTTAATTTTTTGAGGAAGTGTTGTTTTCCACAGCAGCTGCAGCATTTTACATTTCCACCAGCAGTGGTTTGGAGATACACTTTTTTTTTTTTTTGAGAAGGAGTCTCGCTCTGTTGCCCAGGCTGGAGTGCAGTAGCGCGATCTCGGCTCACTGCAACCTCCGCCTCCTGGGTTCAAGCAATTCTTCTGTCTCAGCCTCCCAAGTAGCTGGGATTACAGGTACCCGCCACCATGCCCGGCTAATTTTTGTATTTTTAGTAGAGACAGGGTTTCACCATGTTGGCCAGACTGGTCTGGAACTCCTGACGTCATGATCCGCCTGCCTCGGCCTCCCAAAGTGCTGGGATTACAGGCGTGAGTCACCGCGCTCAGCCTTTTTCCGCTGTTAATAATCATCCTACTAGGTGCAAAGTAGTATTTTCACTGTGGTTTTGATTTGCACTTCCCTAGTGATTACTAATGATTGAGCATCTCATTAGGCAGTATTTTTTTTTATGTCATATTTGTTTTTTCTTTTTTTTTTTTTTTTTTTGAGACAGAGTCTCGCTCTGTCACCCAGGTTGGAGTGCAGTGGTACGATCTCGGCTCACTGCAACCTCCACCTCCCAGATTCAAGGGATTCTCCTCAGCCTCCCAAGTAGCTGGGATTACAGGTGCCCACTACTACACCCAGCTAATTTTTGTATTCTTAGTAGAGACGGGGTTTCATCATGTTGGCCAGGCTGGTCTCGAACTACTGACCTCAAGTGATGCGCCCACCTCAGCCTTGCAAAGTGCTGGGATTACAGGCATGAGCCACTGCGTCCGGCTCTAGGTCATGTTTGTATTACATTGTGAAGCTCTGACCATTAACTCCAAGAGCCATTATGTTTGCATGGGATTGGGAGAGGTCACAGAAAGTTCCAGTTGGAAGGGTCCTCAAATCCTGCAGTGTAGCCCAAGGTCATAAGGGAAGTTAGAACTTCAACAGTCATCCGAAACCTGATCCCTGTTCCTCCTCTTACCTTTCTAGGAGCAGACAAAGCTAAGCTGGCAGCCTGAGGGGAAGCCCTTGTCTAGAAGGTATTTTTGGGACTCAGACTTGTTCCCTTTTTGCTTTCACCCAAGGCTTTCCTTATCTTAGGAAGCGGGGAATCTGGCTGAATCTCAGTGAATCCATCTGGTTAAAATAAACATCTTGGGTGGTCTGAGATGGAAAATAACTTGATGAAGGGTCAGATTTGGAAGTGGGAGAGACAGATTTGGAAGTAGGACAAATTTTGTCTTTGTGAGTTTGTAGCTTTTTAGTACTAGTTGAACACATGAGCTCGGCCTTAGGGCTATTTCCCAGCTGAATGCCTCGATAGCACTGCCAGCTGCTTGGAGTGGGGTATGGAGAGGAAGGTATGTTCTGAGGGGTAACACTGGCCCCTCACAGGCACTGATGGATCACAGGTATCAGAAATCCTGGGGGCAACCACCAGCCATGGAAAGAGCACCTCTTGTTGGAATGGAGGTCTGAGATTGCATCCTGGTCTTTTTTTTTCTTTTTGGCCTACAATAAATGTCATACTAGCACTTAATGAACCCTCACTAGCTACCAGTCACTTTACTAAATGTTTTACATTCGTTTTGTTTTGTTTTTGAGACAGAGTCTCACTCTGTCACCCAGGCTGGAGTGCAGTGGGACAATCTCAACTCACTGCAACCTCCACCTCCTGGGTTCAAGCGATTCTCCTGCCTCAGCCTCCCAAGTAGCTGGGACTACAGGCACCTGCCACCATGCTCAGCTAATTTTTGTATTTTTAGTAGAGACGGAGTTTTGCCACGTTTGCCAGGCTTGTCTCCAGCTCCTGACTTGGGTGATCCACCCGCCTCGGACTTCCAAAGTGATGGGATTACAGGTATGAGCCACTGCATCTGGCTACATTCATTTTCATCCAAAACCTGGCTGGGCTTTTAATCATTTTTTTTTTTTTTTTTGAGATGGAGTCTTGCTCTGTCGCCCAGGCTGGAGTGCAGTGGCGCAATCTCGGCTCACTGCAAGCTCCGCCTCCCAGGTTCACGCCATTCTCCTGCCTCAGCCTCTCCGAGTAGCTGGGACTACAGGTGCCCGCCACTACGCCCGGCTAATTTTTTTTTTTGTATTTTCAGTAGAGACGGGGTTTCACCGTGGTCTCGATCTCCTGACCTCGTGATCCGCCTGCCTCGGCCTCCCAAAGTGCTGGGATTACAAGCGTGAGCCACCACGCCTGGCCCTTTTAATCATTAACCATTATACTAAACTCTTCTCTTTTTATACCTTTACTTGAAATTTCTCTACATTGAGTGTGGATTACTTTGGTAATTAAAATGGTAGGGCTACACTTGACCTTCAAGTTACCATAGCCTCCTGGGAGCAAAGACATCAGATGGTTCAGAGACCCTTCTTCCTCTCATCTTGTAACTTTGAAAGACAAAGACAAAGAGTTGCTGCTTTCCCAGCCCAGTAGTTTCCTGGGGATAGGTCAGTGTCCTGATAATGAATGGTGAAGGTCTCTGGAGCAAGATCATCAGAATCTCCTGTGGCATCAGTGAAGAATGCAGATTCCTGCCCAGACTCTCTGGGTGTGAGGTCTGGGAATATGCATCTTTGTAAACTTTCCTGATGATCTTGATGGATATTTAGGCTTGAGAATCACTTCTCTGGGTAATTAGGCCTAATTCTGCCACTTAAAAACTGTGTGGTATGGGGTAAGTTATTTTACAGGTTGTTTTTCCCTCAGCTGTGTGCTGAGCAAGGATAGATAGTAACGTATAGATTATCCTATTTCATCCTCCCAAGAGGTGAGTATTACTATTCCCACTTTATTGATGATGAAAACTGAAGTTTGGAGTAGTGAACTGTCTTGCCTGTGGTCACGACAGCTAATCAGTGACAGACCAAGAATTTGAAACCAGGCTTGGGTCATAGAGAAATGCCTTTGAAATCAGTAACACTGACAGTAGTGATGGTTATTTCTGCATCCTTCTTGAGTGCCACACCTTATCCTCTACAGCTCTAGTGCATAACATAGCAAGGATACAGCCATACAAGGCAGACCTGGCCTCTGCCCTATGGGAGTTTTCATGTAGCAGCTTTCTTTTCTTATTTTTTTGAGACGGAGTTTTGCTCTGTCACCCAGGCTAGAGTACAGTGGTGCGATCTCGGCTCACTCCAACCTCTGCCTCCCGGGTTCAAGCGATTCTCCTGCCTCAGCCTCCCGAGTAGCTGGGATTACAGGTGCCCACCACCATGCCAGGCTAATTTTTGTATTTTTAGTAGAGATGGGGTTTCACCATCTTGGCCAGGCTGGTCTCGAACTCCTGACCTTGTGATCTACCCGCCTTGGCCTCCCAAAGTGCTGGGATTACAGGTATGAGCCACCGTGCCCAGCCCATGTAGCAGCTTTCAAGCTAGACTGTGCTTTTAAAATCCAGAGTCCTCAGTCTTACCCCAGAGATGCTTATTCATAGGGCTGAGTTGAGGCAAAAAAAAAAAAAAAGGTTCTAAGCCTGGGGGCCATGGAGAAACTACCATTCAAAAACAGTGGAAAGGAAGAGGACTTCCCTGACCACCGGTCTAGAGGATGGCATATCCCCTCCCCACCAATCACTACCACTACCTTTATTTTATTTTATTTTATTTTATTTTTGAGACAGAGTCTCACTCTGTCGGCCAGGCTGGAGGGCAGCGGCGCCATCTCGGCTCACTGCAACCTCCGCCTCCCTGGTTCAAGTGATTCTTCTGCCTCAGCCTCCCAAGTAGCAGGGACTACAGGCGTGCACCACCTCGCCACCCGGCTACCTTTTTAAACAAAACAAAACAAAAAAAATATTAACGCAAAGTCTAAAATCGATACCCAAAAACTTGAAGCATCATCTTAGCCCTATTAAGAACAAGGGTATAGGCCGAGTGCGGTGGCTCACGTCTGTAATCCCAGCACTTTGGGAGGCCGAGGCAGGCAGATCACGAGGTCAGGAGTTTGAGACCAGCCTGACCAACATGGTGAAACCCCATCTCTACTTAAAATACAAAAATTAGCCGTGGTGCGTGCCTGTAATCCCAGCTAGTCAGGAGGCTGAGGCAGGAAATCACTTGAACCCAGGAGACAGAGGCTGCAGTGAGCCGAGATTGCACTGCTGCACTCAAGCCTGGGCAACAGAGCAAGACTCTGTACCAGACCAGGCAGATCATTAAAATTGTTTGGAAGGGATCCTAAAAAAAAGGTGGGTGTCCTTAGATTTTTTCACTCAGAGGAGCAGTTCACTTTCATTATCTAGAGTGCTTGCTCACTCCGGGGCTCATTTGAAGCTTGATGCAGAAGACACTTTTGGTTTCAGTTCCTTTTATTTTTTTTGAGACGGAGTCTCGCTCTGTCACCCAGGCTGGAGTGCAGTGGCATGATCTCGGCTCACTGCAACCTCCGCCTCCGGAGTTCAAGCGATTCTCCTGCCTCAGCCTCCCGAGTAGCTGGGATTACAGGGGTGCGCCATCCCACCCCACCAATTTTTGTATTTTTAGTAGAGATGGGGTTTCACCATGTTGGCCAGGCTGGTCTCGAACTCCTGTCCTCAAAAGTGATCTGCCCGCCTCAGCCTCCCAAAATGCTGGAATTACAAGCATGAGCCACCACGCCCAGCCGATGTGAATTGAATATTAAACTTACTTTGAAAAGCCGTAACAGCATGTGCCTATTCTGCTGAGCTCCAGGGCCAAGTGTGCAGTTTGAGAGATACTGAGAGAGAAGTGGGGGAAAATCAGGACCTTGGGTGAATGGCTGAGGGGGCTGAGGCTCTTTAATCTGGGAAACTTGAGTGAGGAGGCTCTCTCTCCAAATTCCTAATGGAGAGTGACCTGTAGGAGAGACCACCAAGATTTCGTTCACAGAAGAAACTTCTTGTGCTGAGCCCATAGCACTGTTCTAGACAGCTAGATGATACTACGTTAATGGTCACTATATATAACTGCCCACTATATTACTTCAGATAGGTTCTGGGCAGACCCGAGTAGCCCTGAAGGAAAACAGACTTGAATTTGAATTCGAGCTCCATATTTATATGGGCTATATGAGTTCAGGCAAGTATCTTAAATACCTACTCAGTTTCTCTTTAAAAAAAAAAAAAAAAAAAAAAGATGGTGTCTCATTCAGTCACCCAGGCTGGAGTGCAGTGGTCCAATCACAGCTCATCGCAGCCTCAAACTCCCAGGCTTAAGTGATCCTCCAGCCTCAGCCTTGGAGTAGCTGGGACTGTAGGCAAAAGCCACAGCCCACTCAGTTTCTTTACCTAGGTCATCTTATTTTCATGTGTGTGTGTGTACAAAAATTAAGAAATTAGGGCTGGGCACAGTGGCTCATGCCTGTAATCCCAGCACTTTGGGAGGCCGAGGTGGGAGGATCACTAGGTCAGGAGATTGAGATCATCCTGGCCAACATGGTGAAACCCCATCTCTACTAAAAAATACAAAAAATTAGCCGGGCATGGTGGCGCACTCCTGTAGTCCCAGCTGTTTGGGAGGCTGAAGTAGGAGAATCGCTTGAACCTGGGAGGCGGAGGTTGCAGTGAGCCGAGATTGTGCCACTGCACTCCAGTCTAGCAACAGAGACTCTGTCTCAAAAAAAAAAAAAGAGACTGAACATAGCACAGACCCAGACCCAGGCACACTCAGCCAAACTCAGTTTCCCACTGTTGCAGACCTTGGTTTTTATAGTTTGGGCTGCAATTAGTGTGTCATTTCAGTATGGCAGAAATGTATTAACAGCTAGTTTAAGCAAAAAGGGGAATTCACTAGCTTACATAATAGAGAAGTCTAGAGGTGGTCCTGGTTTCAGACATGACTGGAGCTTCCATCTCATAGCTGCTTCTCTCTGTGCTGGGTTCACGCTGCAGTCATGCTTGTTTCTTACCGAGAGAGGGGGAGGACAAAGTTGCCAGTTCCTCAAGGTTACATCCTCACCACTTAGCAACCCCAGAGCTTAACTGTTGATTCCAGGGAAGATTGGCCCAATGTGAGATGCAAAGGCCCCCTTTACCCTGAGTTGAATGGGATACAGAATGGAGCTGGTGAAAGGGAATGGGGGTACAGCATACACAGAACTCACAGCTGGCTACTAGAGGGAGAGTAAAAGATGTAAAGCAAAGTAAGAAGCCAGTGACTGCTTTGTCTTCAAGCCTGGGCCCTGAGCCCTGGTGGATCAATCAAAAACCCTGTTTCTGCTTAAAAAAACAAAAAAACAATTTTATTTGACAAAAGACAAAAAAGTTATTTACAGTAGTTTTTGCTCAAATAATTCAATGGGACAACTGTGCTTCTCCTCCAGGTTTATCTTACAAACAAACCCAAGCAGAGTCTGCCCCACCCCAACACCCCATTTTACATAATGGGGAAATGCCAACCAGAATTCAGCAGCATGGCTCCCTCACCCCTCACCACCCTCCACTGCTCAGTGCACTGTGGGGAGGGAAAATCCCACCTCAGCCCAATACACTTCCAGAGTTCCCTACTACAGGCATCCTGCAGCAGTTGCACCAGACCTGGGCTCACTGACAGGGCTGGGATGGAAGAGGCTGGGCAAATGGCAGCTTCAGTTAACCTGGACGAAGCCATGTTCGTTCTTCCCCACTGGGCCTCAGGAGGGTGAGGATCCCTGATCCCCCTAGGGCACACGGGGAGAGGGCATGGGAGGAAGAAGCCAGAGGGAGGCAACACAGAGAGCCCAGGAAACTTGCCCACCTAGAGAGAGCAAAGCTTCTTCTCCTTCAGCAATCAGTTCACACTCCCACAGCAACAGATGGGCGACTCAGAAGTTGGGGAGCCTCTGTGATGGCTTCAGGGATCTTCCCAGAAAGTACAGAACACATGTTACTGTCTTTCTCCTGGCTAGACCCACCCAAGTTAGTCAGTATCCAGGAACTTCTCCTTGTGCCTGACCTGGTGATTTCAGGAAACTAAAGGCTGTGGTCCTGATCTATCTTTTGGCCCAGTGACGCTACTCAGGACAAAAATATTTTGGCTAGCAATAACCTAGGATTAGTGTTTCTTAGGATATATAAAGATGGGGCATATTGTTGTTGAACACTGTCAGCAATGAAACAGCAAAAGAGGCTGGGCGTGGTGGCTCACAAGGTCAGGAGTTCAAGACCAGCCTGGCCAAGATGGTGAAACCCCATCTCTACTAAAAATACAAAAACTAGCCAGGCGTGGTGGCAGGTGCCTATAATCCCAGCTACTCGGGAGGCTGAGGCAAATAATTGCTTGAACCCGGGAGGCGGAGGTTGCAGTGAGCTGAGATCGCACCACTGCACTCCAGCCTGGGTGACAGAGTGTGACTCTGTCTCAAAAAAACCAAACAAAAAACAAAACAGCAAAAGAAAAAATGGGGGAGGCGGGGAGCATAAGACCAATTGTGATCTGTTCACTGGGCAGGGGCCTCTGTAACTCTAATTTAAAGAAAGGTGAAACAAAGACAATCCCAGCTAGGAGGCTTCTAACCCTTTTCCAGCCCTGCCTTCTCTGAAGACAGTTCCTCAGCAGCAGTGGACACCATTCCTGCTTTCCCCAAAGTTTCCTGCCACCATTGTGGGAAAAGCTGCCTCTCTGGAGGACTTCCTGGACCAGCAGATGGCTCACTTTTCTCCCAAGTAGGAGGTGCTGGGAGCTTCTGACATATGGGCCCCTCTAATCCAAGTTCCTAAAAGAATTCAAAACTCAGGCTGCAGGGCAAAAGTGTTCAAGAACAAAGGGAAAAACATTAAAGAAAAAAAAATCCTTCGCTTCAGTCTAGTTTACTTCCCCCACCCCCCCAAAAAAACTACAATAAAAATTAAAAGAAAAACCAAACACCTTTTGATCTTACCATCTTTCTCTGCTAGGTGCCTAGAAAGTTGAGTCAGAGTCTGCTGGACTGCCCCCTGCTGTGGCTTCCTACCCTTCTGTGCCTGCAGCAGAAAAGCCAATGCGCTCATACGGTTTTTTTTTTCCTGCCTTTTTTTTGGTAAACCAAACCAACGATAAAACAACCATTTGGAATTTCACACTACTGCAGAGACTTAGCTGGTCCCCAAAATAAAAATATTCCTTTCTTGCAAAACAATCCCCAGTGGCAGTGGTGGGTCCTTCCCAGCTCACCAGAACGCTATCATGCAGTGCACTCTCGTTCCCCACACCTGGGCTAACTACTGCCGTGAATGCAAACCACAGCAAAAAAGGGCAAAAGAAAACAGTTTAGCAAAAATCTAAACATTCAACTGGAGTCGGTTCTGTTACATCCACTGGGTTCCTCTTTTCTTTTGTTCATGAATATGAACTTGGAATGTCCACACCTGGCTTGACAGAAACAGCACAGGGGCAGCTTGGACCCAACATAGGACTGAATTTGGCAGCTTTCCTGAGCCCAGCCCAGGAAACCAGGCTGGAACAAAGGTGTCCCAGGGATTTTCTGGAGAAGCAGCAGCAGCAGCAGCACCATGCTTGTCTCCGATCTCTTGGTCTCATCACTGAGGGGAGGCCTGGAGAAACGGCAGAGTCAGCAGGGGAGAGGGCCCCCAACACAGTGCAGTGATGCCAGCTGGCGTCTTCCTGCCGAAGACCTCTGGACAGAGGAGATGATCCCAATGTTTAGCAGTGATCCATAGAAAACCCTCTGTATGAAACGGAACCAAAACGGAAACCCAGGACAGCTGGCTTGAGCCTTGAGCACCCTTCTTGGCAGATGCCTACTGGGGATTTTCAGAGACTAAAGGGATGGGAGTGTGCAGTAATGGGAGTGATGGGTCCTGCTGCTTCTGAAGCTCCATCTCAGCAGCCCTCTGTAGCGCCACCTCCACCAGCAGCTGGAAGCTGCTGAAGTCCTCTTTGTCCTGCTCTGGGGGTGTGGGTGGTGGCGTGTTGAAGAGTCCACCTGTGGGGCTTCCAGCCTCAGCCCTGGTCAGCAGAGTAAGTGTGCTACCAGGGGTCACCAGGGGCTTGGGAGACTCCAGCTCCCCACGCGGGAAAGGGGCTGCTGGCTTTTCCCCCTGGCCTGAGTGAAGCGGCATGGAGCACACAGACAGGGAGAGCACATTGGTGGGGGCTGGGACAGACACAGCCAGCACTGAGGGGCTGCTGCCACGGGGGAGGGCCACATCTGAGGCCTTACCCCCACGGCGGGAAATGGTAAACTGATTAGGGTCTTTGCCATCCTTCCGAAGCATGTCTGGGAGAAGCCGCCGCCGGGCATTGATGAACCAGTTACATATCTGGAATGAATATACAAGACCGATCAGTTTGCTCAATCTAAAACAGCTATGGGCTGGGCACAGTGGCTCACACCTGTAATCCCAACACTTTGGGTGGCCAAGGCGGGAGGATTGCTTAAGCTCAGGAGTTCGAGACCAGCCTAGGCAACACAGGGAGACCCTGTTTCTACAAAAGAAGTTAGCCAGGTGTAGTGGTGCGCCCCTGTGGTCCCAACTACTTGGGAGGCTGAAGTGAGCTATGATCGCACCACTGGATTCCAGCCTAGGCAATAGAACAAGACCCTGTTTCAAAACAAACCAAAACAAACAGCTATGAAGCACTTACTATGTCCCAGGACCCCAGAACACGGCAGAAAACACAGAGGTTCATAGTGGGAAGACAGTTAAATAAGAACACGCACCAACCTGGCCAACATGGTGAAACCCTGTCTCTACTAAAAATACAAAAATTAGCTGGGCATGGTGGCAGACGCCTACAATCCCAGCTACTTAGGAGGCTGAGGCAGGAGACTTGCTTGAACCCGGGAGAAGGTGGTTGCAGTGAGCTGAGATTACACCACTGCCCTCTAGCCTGGGTGACAGAGCAAGTTTCAAAAAAGCAAACAAACAAACAAAAACCCCATGTGGCTGGGGCTTAGAATGGTAACTGAAGGTTAGCTCTTAGGGGGAGGATTTGCTTCTTTATTGTTAAGGGTACTGAGGAGTTATATAAGGGTTTGACGCAAGGAGCAACCTATGATGTGGAGAACAGACTGGAAGCAGGGAGACAGGGTACTGCTAGTAGTTCAGGTTACGTTAAGGGAGATGGCGAGAGAACAAATGTTTGCTGCGTTTAAGATATTGGAATGGTAGGACCTGCTGCCTGGGTGGATATGGGTGGATGAAGAAGAGAGGAATTGATGCTAAGGGCAACTCATTCCCAAGTTTGTAGTGCAGAGTTTCGCTGCAGGCTGGAGAAAGCCACAAAGGCACAAGGGAGCTGTCAGGAAGAAAGTTATTCTTTATTTTTTCCTTATTACTATTTTTTTTTGGTAGAGATGGGTTTTTAGCATGTTGGCCAGGCTGGTCTAGAACTCCTGACCTCAAGTGCTCCGCCTGCCTCGGCCTCCCAAAGTGCTGGGATTACAGGCATGAGCCACTGCGCCTGGCCTGGAAGAAAGTCATTCTTATTTCTCAGCAATACCAGGAGTAGTAGCCTCAGCAGAACATGCGCTCAACCAACATCCTTGACTTTTTTCCACATGCTGCTGAGAAAGCTACCACTAACTCTGACCCCATTCCCATCTAGCTGATTGTTGAGAAGCATAAAATTTCTCACCATTAAGTGATATGCATGTGGTTTGGGGGACACCTCTAGCACCCTGCCCCCTATCTCTGGACTCTCTTGAATAGCCCCCAACTTTACAGCTTTCCAGTCTAGCCTCTTTACTGGTTTTGTGTTCTCTTTCTAAAATGCCATGGCTATCATTCCTGTTCTAGAAAACTGCCATTTGTCTCCTACTGCCTACAGGATCAAGTCCAGACTCCAGAGCCTGGACATGAAGACCCTCCCCTGGCTGGGCACGGTGGCTCACACCTGTAATTCCAGCACTTTAGGAGGCTGAGGTGGGCAGATCACTTGAGCCCAGGGATTCGAGACCAGCCTGGGCAACATGGTGAAACCACATCTTTACAAAAATACAAAAAAATTAGCTGTTGTGACAGCACTTGCCATATAGCCCCAGCTACCCAGGAGGCTGAGGTGGGAGGATCACCTGAGGCCAGGGAGGCTGAGACTGCAGTGAGCCGTGATAATGCCAGTGCACTCCAGCCTGGAGAATCAGGCTGGGTGCTGCAGCTCATGCCTGCAGTCCCAGTACTTTAGGAGGCCAAGGTGGGCGGATGGCTCTCACTCAGGAGTTCCAGACCAGCCTGGTCAACATGGCCAAACCCTGTGTCTACAAGAAGTACAAAAATTAGCTGGGTATGGTGGTGCGTGTCTGTAGTCTCAGCTACTTGCGAGGCTGAGGTGACAGGATCAATTGAGCCCAGGAGTTTGAGGCTGCAGTGAGCTGTGATTGTGCCACTGTACTCCAGCCTGAGTGACAGCGTGAGACCTTGTCTCAAAGAAAAAAAAAGTCGGTCGAGCGTGGTGGCTCACGCCTGTAATCCCAGCATTTTGGGAGGCCGAAGTGGGCAGACCACGAGGTCAGGAGTTTGAGACCAGCCTGGCCAACATAGTGAAACCCCATTTCTACTAAAAATACAAAAATTAGTCGCGTGTGGTGGCACGCGCCTGTAGTCCCAGCTACTTGGGGGGCTGAGGCAGGAGAATTGCTTGAACCTGGGAGGTGGAGGTTGCAGTGAGCCATGACCACGCCATTGCACTCCAGCCTGGGTAACAGAGTGAGACTCTATCTTAAAAAAAAAAAGTAAAGTTAGAGCTTCTCACCTTCCTGCTACTCTTCAAGGCTTCTTGCTCATTCAAATATTATTTGAGTGCCTGGCATATTGGGCCCAGTTCTCAGTGCTGGGATGCCTTTGTGAATTAAACAGACATGCACTCCACCCTGTGGAGCTTACAGTGCACCTAGTCATGGAGCCTGACGATCAACCATTAGGTGAATAACCACCAATAAGCGCCAAAAAGAAACAAGAATAACGGGGGGATTATAAAGATAAGAGAAACTCCCATAGCTAAGGGTTCCGGAAGGCTGAGACGTAAGGATAAGGAAGAGCCAGCCGTACAGAAAGCTAAGAATGTTCTAGACAATTCCAAGGAAAGGCCTTGGCTGTGGGGTTCTCATCTGCCCTCCTTCACCTCTATGGTCCTCCAATGCAACGGAACTGAGGCAGGAAAGGGTTGGCTTAAGGAACCGGTGAATGGTAGCTGATGAGCTCAGAGGTGGACAGGGCTGACAACCAGGCCAGAGCACCAAGGAAAACCATTAAGTGGTCTAAACAGTGGCTTGACTGAAATTTCACACTCTAGGTCCTTCTTCTGGTCCTATCTTTTCTCCTAACCTAGCTAACTGCAGCTGCATCTATTCCACAGGTGACTCAAAGACAGCACCAGGCTGTCAGGCTGGAAGGCTCATAGGCAGGGTAGAGCCAGAGGCTTCTGTGGCCCTTCTCTCCCATTCCATTCCAGCCAGGAGGGGCCCTGGCTCTGGGGTTCTTATTTGCCCCTCTTCACCACTATGGTGCTCCAATGCACACACATACCAACAGGCTTCAGTGGACGCTGGCTGAGCTGAATCCTGACTAGGGCTGTAGGAAAACCCTAAAGAGAGGAAGGGCTTAGCAGGGTGTGGTGGCGTGTGCCTGTAGTCCCAGCTACTCAGGAGGCTGAGAGAACTGCTTGAACCCACGAGGCAGAGGTTGCGGTGAGTCGAAATTGCACCATTGCACTCCAGCCTGCGTGACAAAGCAAGACTCCATCTCAAAAAAAAACAAAAAAAAAAACAAAAAAAGGAAGAGCTCAACAGCTGGGTGGGATGAAGGAAGGGAACAAACTTATTCAAACACCTTTGATAGCAGTATCATGCCAGCCACCTCACTTGCATTATGTTTAATCTGCATACAAGCCTGGAGGGTAGAGGGCAGTCTCCCCAAAGTACTAGAGAGAACTGAGCTCAAAGAGAAGAAAGCTCTTGTCCAGTCACACATCCTCCCACTGCAGAGCTGGGATTTAAAACCAGGCCTCCTGGCTTTAGGGCCTCCACTGCTTTGCTGTGCCTTTTTTTTTTTTTTTTTTTTTTTTTTAAAAGACAGGGTCTCACTCTGTCACCCAGGCTGGAGTGCAGTGGTGCAATCACAGTTCACTACAGCCTTGACCTCCTGGGTTTAGGTAATTCTCTCACCTCAGCCTCCCAAGTAGCTGGGACCACAGACATGTGCCACCACGCTCAGATTCTTTTTTTTGGTATTTTTTTGTAGAGATGGGGTTTCACCATATTGGCCAGCTGGTCTCGAACTCCTGGACTCAAGCAATCCGCCTGCCTCAGCCTCCCAAAGGTATGAGCCACCGCGCCCAGCCAGCTTTGCTGTTACCTTTCCAGAGGAACAAAGGGGATAGCTGAGTAATAAACATCATGATCCTGATAGCAAACATTTGAACACAAAACACATCAGGTGCTATTTTTTTTTTTTTTTTTTTTTTGAGACAGTCTCACTCTGCTGCCCAGGCTGAGTGCAGTGGCGCGATCTTGGCTCACTGAAACCTCAGCCTCCTGGGTTCAAGAGATTCTCCTGCCTCAGCCTCCTGAGTAGCTGGGATTACACGTGCCCGCCACCATGTCTGGCTTTTTTTTTTTGGATTTTTAGTAGAGACGGGGTTTCACTGTGTCAGCCAGGACGGTCTCAATCTCCTGACCTCGTGATCCACCTGCCTTGGCCTCCCAAAGTGCTGGGATTACAGCCGTGAGCCACTGCGCCAGGCTTTTTTTTTTTTAAGTAGAGATGGGGTTTCCCCATGTTGGCCAGGCTGGTGTCGAACTCCTGAACTCAGGTGATCTGCTCACCTCAACCTCCCAAAGTGTTGGGATTATAGGTGTGAGCCACCACGCCTGGCCTCAGGCGCTATTCACATTTCGTATCTAATTATTCATTCAATCTCAGCCTATCAGACAGGTTATATGATGATCTCCCCTGAAGAAACAGATCGGAGAGGTTCAGAAACTTGTTCAAGGTCACAAGTGCAAAAGCTGGGTTTGATCCAGACAGCCTGGTTCTGGGCAGCCACCCCACTACCAGCTGAAGAGTGAGAGGGAGACTTCCTTGCACAGGAGCAGTTTCTGTGTCCTTCTCTCCCTCCCTCCCACAGCTGCCTTCTCCCATACCTGTGCTGCAGGGGAAAAATGGTCAGGTCACAGTGACCTGGGTCAAGCAAAGGAGTGTTGTTGAGCAGGCGGTCTCAGGGAGGGCAGCCTGGGCATTCCTCAGCATCTGTTTGGGCACCTAGCCCCTAAAGGCACGTCCCACTTTGGCTGAGGGTTCAGAGAACAGAAAAACACCCCTCCACACGCTCCCCCACAAGACTGTCCTGTCCAGAGCACTTGGCAGCCTAGCATCTGTCTGTTTTTTCTTCTTAGCCCAGAAAAATGCACAGCTGGACAAGGCAAGGTGGGGGGACTGAGTGGCTGCCAGTGCCCCTTCTGCAGCCCCTTCCAGCTGCCTAACCTGTGCTTAAGTCAGGAAAAGAACCTGTGACTTGTCCCCACTCAAGGTCCTTGGGGAGATGGTAGGAAGAAGGTCAAAGTGAACTCTGTGATATATATGGCAGAACATAGGCTGGGGACCTGAAAGCCGGTCTCTACCATAAAACAGGGCTCTATCTGAAAGGCTACTGAGGGACAAGGGAGGAATCACTGTGGCAAATGGGGGTGGGAGGAACACCAGGAGGCTGACAAAGGCTGTGATGCTGGGAGCAGCAGCTAATGAATGCAGGCAAAAACCCTCTCATTTTCGTGTCAAGGAAGCGAAGGCACTGAGGCGCCCTTCCCAAACATCATGGTACAACCATTCACGCTGGGACTGCCATGTCCAGGTGCTCTTGAAGGCAGCTCTCTGTTAGAATCACCTTAGGGGAGATTTTTTTTTTTTGGGGGGGGAGATGGAGTCTCACTTCTTTGCCCCAGGCTGGAGTGCAATGGTGCGATCTCGGTTCACTGCAACCTCCGCCTCCCGGGTTCAAGCAATTCTCCTGCCTCAGCCTCCCAAGTAGCTGGGATTACAGGCACACGACAACATGCCCAACTAATTTTTGTATTTTTAATAGGGACAGGGTTTCACCATGTTGGCCAGGCTGGTCTCAAACTCCTGACCTCAAGTGATCCGCCCGCTTTGGCCTCCCAAAGTTCTGGGATTACAGGCAAAGCAACCACACCCAGCCTGGGGGAGATTTTTAAAGACTGTTAAATAGTGATTTCCCCCTCTGCTTTATTGATCTAGTGGGGGTGAGGGGTGGAGTTGGCAGTGTGTTTTCAGACCAGCTACCCAGAAAGTCTGGCCACCCAGACTTAGGAACCAATGGTTTAGCCTACTGGTTACTTGTCCTTGCAGGCCAAGCCCTTTATTTAAGCCAAAAAGCTTACACAGAAGTTCAAAAAACATACACACAGATGAAAGGCCTTGAGATGGGGAAAAATAGAAGTTGCTTGTGGGAAGAATCAGAGGGCAGCTAGCTTTGGAGCCAGAGGAGAGCAGCTCCTACATCCCTGGCTGCCCTGGGGGCCAGGCCAGGACACTCCTCCCCCACAGCTGACCACTACAGCCTCTGCACCAGGTTCCTTTCTCACCCAACAGCCCTTGCCAGGGGGACTGCTGCCCCTGCCCTGGTATGGGCTTTGGGAAGGCTTCCCTCAGGAAGCTGCCCATTCTACCACTGTGTACCCAACACAGAGTCCCAGGCCTGGCACGTGGTATATCCCCAACCATTGTTACAGTAAAGGAATGGAAGAACCAGAACCCTGCCAGGTAGCCATAGATCTAGTCCAACCAATAAATTGGGCTTAGAGGATGTCGAAGGGACCTGTGAAAATCCTTTACAAACGACTTCTTTTTCCCTAACCCTCCCAACTGCTTAGCCCCAGGGAAGTACCAGCAAACCAGTTAGTTGAGTCATTGACTTGCTAATGAATTGCTCCTGGGAGGGTTAAAGGAGACAATCAAAAGAGATGCCCCCAGGGAGAGATAAAACAAGCTTGGCAAAATGTTGATACTTGTTCATGCCGAGTGACTGGTGCTGGTGGTTGATTATTATATTCTCTTACTTCTGTGGAGTTTTTTTTTTTTTTTTTAAAGACAGAGTCCCGCTCTGTAGACCAGGCTGGAGTGTGGCATGATCTTGGCTCCCTGCAACCTCCACCACCCTCAGGTTCAAGTGATTCTCCTGCTTCAGCCTCCCGAGTAGCTGGGACTATTTTTAGTAGAGACGGGGTTTCACCACATTGGCCAGACTGGTCTACAACTCCTGGCCTCAAGTGATACACCCGCTTCAGCCTCCCAAAGTGTTGGGATTACAGGCGTGAGACACTGTGCCTGGCTTTTTTTTTCTTCTTTTTGACAGAGTTTCACTCTTGTTGCCCAGGCTGGAGTGCAATGGCACGATCTCGCTCACCACAACCTCCGCCTCCTGGGTTCAAAAGTGATTCTCCTGCCTTAGCCTCCTGAGTAGCTGGGAGTACAAGCATGCGCCACCACGCCCAGCTAATTTTCTATTTTTTAGTAGAGATGGGGTTTCTCCGTGTTGGTCAGGCTGGTCCTGAACTTTCAACCTCAGGTGATCCGTTCGCCTTGGCCTCCCAAAGTGCTGGAATTATAGGTGTGAGCCACTGTGCCCAGCCTGCGTTCAGCTTTTATAGATATTCTTAAATGTCCTTAATGGAAAATGAAATTAATTAAATACAGGAGGCCGGGAGCAGTGGCTCACGCCTGTAATCCCAGCACTTTGGGAGGCTGAAGCGAGCAGATCACCTGAGGTCGGAAGTTCGAGACCAGCCTGGCCAAGATGGTGAAACCCTGTCTTTACTAAAACTACAAAAATTAGCTTGGCCTGGTGGCAGGCGCCTGTAATCCCAGCTACTCGGGAGGCTGGGGCAGGAGAATTGCTTGAACCTGGGCGGCAGAAGTTGCAGTGAACTGAGATTGCGCCACTGCACTCCAGCCTGGGCAACAGAGTGACTCCGTCTCAAAAAACAAACAAACAAACAAACAAAAATTAATAAATACAGGAAAAAATGATGCTCCCAGGCTTTAGGCTATTTTTCATGATTAGGAGCCATTACATTTCCTTACTTCTGTGGTCCTGCCTGTTGACCCTTCTAACACTTTATAGTCCTTTTCTGCCACTTCAACGTTATTTACTGAGCACCTACTTACCAGATACCAAGCACTATGCTACACTAGGGCTGTAACTATGAACAACACTAGGTCAGTGCTCTCCACACCTCTAGAATTTGGTGCAATTACAGTTTAGTGTCCCAGTGCTCTGACCTCATCTATCTGCTGTGAGAGCATACGGCTCCTTTAGGGACTGGGAGCCTCCTGGTCAGGGGTGGGAGGAAAATGATCTGGGGAGGTGGATCAATGTAGTGGGAATGTGGGGGACCAGGGTTGAGGTTCAAGATGTAGACACGGGCAGGTGATGTCATTAGGCTGGCAAAAGCCATTGAAGGTTTTTTTTCTTTTTTTTGAGATGGACTCTCGCTCTGTTGCCCGGGCTGGAGTGCAATGGTGCAATCACAGCTCACTACAGCCTCCGCCTCCCGAGATGAAGCAATTCTCTTGCCTCAGCCTCCCAAGTAGCTGGGATTACAGGTACCCGCAACCACGTCCAGCTAATTTTTTTTTGGAGACAGAGTCTTAGTCTGTTGCCCCGGCTGGAGTGCGGTGGTGCAGTCTCAGCTCATTCCAACTTCCGTCTCCCAGGTTCAAGTGATTATCCTGCCTCAGCCTCCCAAGTAGCTGGGATTACAGGCACACAGCACCACTCCTGGTTAATTTTTGTATTTTTAGTAGAGATGGGGTTTTGCCATGTTGGCCAGGCTGGTCTCAAACTCCTGACCTCAGGTGATCCACCCACCTCAGCCTCCCAAAGCGCTGGGATTACAGGCGTAAGCCACTGTGCCCGGCCTAATTTTTTTATTTGTAGTAGGACAAGGTTTCACCAAGTTGGCCAGGTAGGTCTCCAACTTCTTACCTCAGGTGATCCACCCGCCTTGGCCTCCCAAAGTGCTGGGATTACAGGCGTAAGCCGCCGCGCCCAGACTTTTTTTTTTTCTTTCTTTTTAGAGATAGGGTCTCGCTCTGTCACCTAGGCTGGAGAGCAGTGGCATGATTGATCATAGCTCACTGCAGCCTTGAACTCCTGGGCTCAAGAGAGTCTCCCATCCTAGCCTCCTCCCAATGTGCTGGGATTACAGGTATGAGTTACCCTGCCAGCCCATTGAAGGTTTTTTTTTTTTTTTTTTTTTTTTGAGACAGAGTTTTGCTGTTGCCCAGGCTGGAGTGCAGTGGCACGATCTCACTGCAGTCTCCTCCTCCTGGTTCAAGTGACTCTTGTACCTCAGCCTCCTGAGTAGCAGGGGTTACAGGCATGTGCCACCATGCCCGGCTATTTTTGTATTTTTAGTATTGAAGAGGTTAACCATGTTAACCAGGCTGGTCTCAAAACACTTGGCCTGGCCTCAAGCGAACTGCTTGCCTCAGCCTCCCAAAGTGCTGGAATTACGGGCATGAACCACTATGCCTGGCCTGAAGGGTTTTAAGTTGGGGAGTGATAAATGATTGTGATCAGATAATGATGGTTTAGATGAGGGTAGGAAAGAAGCCAAAACCCTGAAATATTTAAGGGGTATATGTACAGGAGCTGGTAATTGACCAAATGAGCTGAGGGGCAATGAGCTAACTGGGAGGAGTTACCAGAGAGGTGTGCAGCTGGGGCTGACATGGGATTCATGGTCAGTTTCCATCAAGGAGGGCTGGGTGGTCCCCACTGCTCTTAACTCTTGGCATGACTCTAGAGCAGGTGGCCACCATGGGTCCCCTCCCTCCAGGTGATGCCCAGTCTCCTTTCCTTACACTCACATTTCTCCAGGTGGGACCTGTGGATGTGTCACCTTGAGGGGTTTGCCAGTTCTCTAGAAGGATGTTTGGCTTTGGGTTTCCATTTTCATCACCAGTAGGAGCACTGGGGCCTAAGACCATCCAGATCTACTCTGCTGAGTCTGTGCCTTTGTCACACCACATCCTGCAGTGCAGTCAGCAAAGCACCACCCACCATTTTCAGTTAATACAGTCAGGTGGAATGTCACGGTTTTTACATTTATCTACTTTGGAAACAGTTTGATTTTAAGGTTAGGTATAAGAACAAAAGCAAAAAGAAGTGTTTTTTTTTTTTTTTTAATACCCAGTTTTATGTTTTACCTAAGTGATGTGATAAAAATGATTCAAGTTAACATCTTGCGGGGAGATGGGTCCATGAAAAATGTTTTATTTTTTTATTTTTTGAGACGGAGTTTCACTCTTGTTGCCCAAGCTGGAGTGTAATGGCGCGATCTCGGCTCACCGCAACCTCTGCCTCCTGGGTTCAAAAGTGATTCTCCTGCCTCAGCCTCCTGAGTAGCTGGGAGTACAGGCATGCGCCACCACACCTGGCTAACTTTGTATCTTTAGGAGAGATGGGGTTTCACCATGTTGGTCAGGCTGGTCTCGAACTCCTGACCTTAGGTGATCTGCCTGCCTCGGCCTCCCAAAGTATTGGGATTACAGGCATGAGCTACCATTCCCGGCTGAAAAATGTTTTCTTTAAAAAGATAGGCCAGGCACGGGGGCTTACGCCTGTAATCCCAGCACTTTGGGAGGCTGAGGTGGATGGATTACTTGAGGCCAGGAGTACAAGACCAGCCTGGCCAGCAAAAATTAGCTGGGCGTAGTGGCATGCGCCTTGTAATCCCAGCTACTCAGGAGGCTGAGGCAGGAGAATCACTTGAACCCGGGAGGCAGAGGTTGCAGTGAGCTGACATTGCACCACTGCACTCCAGCCTGGGTGACAGAGCAAGACTCCATCACACACACACACACACACAAATAAATAAATAAAAGGAGTTAGTATATTTCTCAGGTTTGAGAAAAGTGTCCCTGACAAAAAGCAATTCCAATAGAGTATAACAAGTGGTTTGACAGGACAGGGTGAGGTGCACTGGGAATATAAGCAGCAGCCCCAAACCTAGGCTGTAGATCAGTTTGGACTCTATCCTGAGGGCAGTAGAGTCCAGGAGTGCCTGGCCCTATCAGATTTGGGCTTTTGTGTTCAAAATAATGGATTAAATGAACAAGGCTGAAGGCTGAAGGCAGGGAGACCCATAAAGAGGCTGTCTAGACACTCCTCGAGGGTAAGAATGTGTCTGGATCCTCTCTGGGATCCCAACTCCGCACAACTCCATGCTGAGGAGGTACACTGTGAGATGCCATGCACTGCTGGGCACCCAGGATCAGCCCAAGACTTTGTGCCTTAGGCAGAGAGATGAAGCTGAAAACAGTAGAAACACCCACTGTATGCCAAACACTGACCAGTAGGTGTTTTTTGTTTTTTGTTTTGTTTTGTTTTGTTTTTGAGACGGAGTCTTGTTCTTGTTGCCCAGGCTGGAGTGCAATGCCACCATCTCGGCTCATCGCAACCTCCGCCTCTCGGGTTCAAGATATTCTCCTGCCTCAGCCTCCCGAGTAGCTTGGATTACAGGCGTGCAGCACCACACCTGGCTAATTTTTTTGTATTTTTAGTAGAGATGGGGTTTCTCCATGTTGGCCAGGCCGGTCTTGAACTCCCGACCTCAGGTGATCCACCCGCCTTGGCCTCCCAAAGTGCTGGGATTACAGGCGTGAGGCACTGTGCCTGGCCTTGTTTTTTTTTTTTTTTGAGACAACATCTCACTCCATCGCCTAGTCTGGAGTGCGGCGGTGCGATCATAGCTCACTGCAGCCTCCACCTCCAGGGCTCAAGTAATCCTTCCTCCCACTTCAGCCCCCCAAGTAGCTGAGACTACAGGTATGTACCACCATGCCCAGCTAATTTTTTTGTTTTGTACAGATGGGGTCTCCCTATGTTGCCCAGGCTGGTCTCAAACTCCTGGGCGCATGCGATCCTCCTACCTTGGTCTCCCAAAGTGCTGGGATTACAGGCGTGAGCCACTGTGCAGGGCCCCAGTGAGCCTTGAATTCTTCTTCTCGTCCCTTCCTCCCTACACTCATGAAAGCGCTACAATCACCTCCCTTTTTTCAGATGAGGTAATAATGAGGCTCAGAGAGAAGGCAGTGACTTGGCCAAGGTCCAGGCTTCCTCTTGTGGAGAAGATGGAATCTGAGTCAGGATCTGTAACTTTAGAGCCTTTCTCATACAGATACTTGGATTAACCATTGCCCAGAGTATAAAGTCAGGTGACAGGAGTTCTGAGGGCTGAAATACTTACCATGTCTCTACATGGAAGAAAGATAGGAGCTGGGAAGACGTGGGAGGTTCAGAGTGGGATAAGGGAAGGAGGGAGAGACAGCACCAAAGGTTGGAGTAACAAGCTATGAAAGGACAGAGGGGGAAAGAGAAACAGGGGAGCTTGTGGGAGAGGTTTGACTGGCTCAGGAAGGGAGCAGTGGGGGCCAGCAGGGCAGGGCTGGGCCTCTGGTATTAGGCTAAGGGCCTACTGTGTGTCTCCAGAAGGGGAGAGGCGAACTGGAGCCAAAGCAATGGTGGTCCAGGGTCCCCCGCCTCTGCTCCAGGAAAGCAGAACAAAGACACCTGCGGGTCAGCAATAGGCACGATTCAAAGGGGACAGTACTTTGCACTCTGACAAAAAGGGGATAAGGCTATCTTTTGAGCGTGTTCATGTGCATGGTTTGCAAAGCACTTTCACATCCAGTTCTGAATCTATTTGTCACAACAGATCCACCAGGCAGGGGAGGACTCTGTGCACCCCCTGCCCCTTTACAGATGAGGAACTCAAGACGTGAGGCAGAACTGGATTATGAACATAGAACCTCTGACTTCTGCCCTTTCCTGGACTGTGATCCTGCCCCATCTCTTAACAACACTGCAAATCACAGCTGCCCCTTTCAACCAAGTCGCCGTCCAATACTGTGCTGGGGCTGGGGGCCGAATCCTAGATGCTCGATGCCTTCTCATCTTCCCTTGGCCTCCAAAGTTAATGATGACACCTAAACATTGACAACATTAAATTCCTTGCCTCTTCAGAACTATCCAAAGTCTGGGCCGGGCGTGGTAGCTTACGCCTGTAATCCCAGCACTTTGGGAGGCTTAGGCGGGCGAATCACAAGGTCAGGAGTTCGAGACCAGCCTGGCCAACATGGTGAAACCCTGTCTCTACTAAAAATACAAAAAATTAGCTGGGCATGGTGGCAGGCACCTGTAATCCCAGCTAGTTTGGGAGGAGAATCGCTTGAACACGGGAGGTGGAGGTTGCAGTTAACCAGATCACATCATTGCACTCCAGTCCGGGTGACAGTGCAAGACTCCGTCTCAAAAAAAAAGGACTATCTAAAGTCTGAAATTGACTGCAGCGACCCTATTTCATTGTCTTCCCTTGAGACAGGGAGAGTGGGTGTTCTCCCCTAACCCAAGAAGAAACCGAAGCCCAGACAGCGAAAGTGAGTGGCCCAAGACCACAGTGAGTCAGTGACACGGCTGGAATAGGACTAGAACCCAGATCCTCCTGCCACCCCCTTATCCAGATCCCCTCCTTACTTGCAGCACTGACAGGTTGGTCTGTCCAGAAAGGCTCAGCTTCTCCTGCTCTGAGGGGTAGGCGTTGTAGCGGTGCAAGTACAGCCAGTCCCGGAGGATCTTCACCGACTCCTTGGGCAGGTTCCCCCTGCGCTTCCTTTTGCCCGCCAGGGAGAGGAGGCCTTCGTCCTCACCTAGATCACTGTCCGACATGGTGCCTAGGGGCTAGGCTGGACCTTGGGTAAACCTGGGACAAGGGACACAAGGGATGGGAACATCATTAGCATGTACCGCCTTTTCCTAGTCTCCAAACACGCTCAGCATTACCTGAGCCTGCGACACCAGAAATGGGGTAGTTGCAATTCAGAATCTCAGGCCATAACACAGCCCGAGCAAGCTAGAAGAGATGAGTCCAAAGTTCCTCCACTTCATGGAACAGGTAGGTGACTACCGAATGGCAGCTCATTCACAAGCAGGACTCAGACTGGAAACAATTACAGCTTCTACTGAGGTCTACTGTTCTCCATGTTCGGTACTAAGCATTTGGTTTTTCCTTTTTTTTTTTTTTTTGAGACAGGCTCTCACTCTGTAGCCCAGGCTGGAGTGCAGTGGCGCCATCTCGGCTCACTTCAACCTCTGTCTCCTAGGTTCAAGTGATTCTCCCACCTCAGCCTCTAAGTAGCTGGGATTACAGGCATGCACCATCACACCTGGCTGACTTTCTGTATTTTTTGGTAGACACAGGGTTTCATCATATTGGCCAGGCTGGTCTTAACTCCTGGCCTCAAGAGATCTAGCAGCCTCAGCCTCCCAAAGTGCTAGGATTACAAGCGTGAGCCACCATGCCTGGCCTGTACTGAGCATTTTACATGTTATCTCATTTAATCATTACAATTCCCCAATAAAGGAGAAGCTATTATTATCATCATTTTATAGAGACTAAGAAAGCTGCCCAAGGCCTGCGCAGTGGCGCACACACACACACACACAAAATACAAAAATAAGCCAGGCATCATGTTGTGCACCTGTGGGCCCACCTACTTGTGGGACTGAGGCAGTATTGCTTGAGCCCACGAGGTCAAGGCTGTAGTGAACTGTGTTTGTGCCACTGCACTTCAGCCTGGGTGACAACAAAATAAAAAAGGTCTCAAAAAACAAAGGCCGGGCACAGTGGCTTATGCCTGTAATCCTAGCACTTTGGGAGGCCGAGGCAGGCAGATCACAAGGTCAAGACATTGAGACCATCCTGGCCAACATAGTGAAACCCCGTTTCTACTAAAAATACAAAAATTAGCTGGGCATGGTGGCGCATGCCTGTAGTCCCAGCTACTTGGGAGGCTGAGGCAGGAGAATTGCTTGAACCTGGGAGGCGGAGGTTGCAGTGAGCCGAGATCGTGCCACCGCATTCCAGCCTGGTGACAGAGCGAGACTCCATCTCAAAAAACAAACAAACAGCCGGGCGCGGTGGCTCACGCTTGTAATCCCAGCACTTTGGGAGGCCGAGGCGGGCGGATCACGAGGTCAGGAGATCGAGACCACGGTGAAACCCCGTCTCTACTAAAAAAAATACAAAAAATTAGCCGGGCGTGGTGGCGGGCGCCTGTAGTCCCAGCTACTCGGAGAGGCTGAGGCAGGAGAATGGCGTGAACCCGGGAGGCAGAGGTTGCAGTGAGCTGAGATCGCGCCACTGCACTCCAGCCTGGGCGACAGAGCAAGACTCCGTCTCAAAAAAAAACAAAAAACAAAAAACAAACAAACAAACAAACAAAAAAAAACAAAGGCGAGGCACGGTGGCTCACGCCTGTAATCCCAGCACTTTGGGAGGCCGAGGCGGGTGGCTCACCTGAGGTCAGGAGTTCGAGACCACCCTGGCCAATATGACAAAACCCCGTCTCTACTAAAAACACACACACAGACACACACACCCCCACACACAAAATTAGCTAGGTGTTGTGGCACACACCTGTAATCCCAGCTACTCGAGAGGCTGAGGCAGGAGAACTGCATGAACCTAGGAGGTGGAGGTTGCAGTGAGCCGAGATCATGCCATTGCACTCCAGCCTGGGCGACAGAGTGATTCTCTGTCTCAACAACAACAAAAAAAAATAAAATAAAATAAAATAAAATAAAAATTAGCCCAGTGTGGTGGTGTGCCAGTAGTCCCAGCTACTCTGAGAGGCTGAGGTGAGAGGATCCTTTGAACCCAGGAGTTCAAGGCTGTAGTGAGCTATGATCACACCAGTGTATGTCAACCTGGACAACACAGTTAAGAACCCGTTTTCAAAAATAAAATAATAAAAAAAAATGCCATGTGCTGTGGCTCACACCTATAGTCATGGCACTTTGGGAGGCCAAGGCAGGTGGATCGCTTGAGCTCAGTAGTTCAAGACTAGCCTGGGCAACACGGTGAAACCCCATCTCTACAAAAAATACAAAAATTAGTTGAGCATAGTAACACATGTCTGTGGTCCCAGCTACTCTGGGGGCTGAGGTGGGAGAATCGCTTGAGCCCGGAGGCAGAGGTTGCAATGAGATGAGATCACACCACTGCATTCCCGTCTGAGAGGCAGAGCAAGACCCTGTCTCCCTATCCCCCCCAAAAAGTCCTAAAATTGATTATAGTGATGGTTGCAAACATACCAAACCTGCTGATGAGTATACTTTAATGGGTGAATTGCATGGTATGTGAGTTATATCTCAATAAAGCTGTAAAGGAAAAAAATCCCACCCCCAGGTTAGGATAGTGAAGTTGGATTTGGACCAGGCCTCTCCCTACCCCCTCTTGTGAGCTATATAGCGTCTTGCCTCCTGGGTCTCCCAAGGCCCAGTGAGAAATCTGGAAACTACAGGTCACCATGATCCTGCAGCAGTCCAAGTAATATTTAAGGAGCACCTACTGTGTACCTTGCAGTGAGAGAGGTGAGTCATCTCTCTACTGGTTGCTTCTTGGACATTCTCCTTTGTCAGGCCCCTTTGGCCTGGTCCTAGACTCAACCACTCAAAATCTAGATGAATGAGCAAGGCCTACCCTCCACTTGGCACTGTAACCTTGGGCAAGGATCCTCCCCTCTCTGAGCTTGAGTCCCCTCTTCACCTGTCAAATGAAGGAAGGAGTTTCCCTAGATAACCCAACTCAGCTGCTCAGCCCCTGGACAAAGTTCTGTTTCACACATGCAACAAAGATTTTCTTTCTTTCTTTTTTTTTTTTTTTTTTTTTTTTTTTTGAGATGGAGTCTCGCTCTGTAGCCCAGGCTAGAGTGCAGTGGCGCAATCTTGGCTCACCGCAACCTCCGTCTCCCGGGTTCAAGCAATTATCCTGCCTCAGCCTCCCGAACAGCTGAGATTACAGGTGTGTGCCACCACATCTAGCTAATTTTTTTTTTTTTTTTGTAGTTTTGGTAGAGACAGAGTTTTGCCATGTCGGCCAGGCTAGTCTCCAACTCCTGACCTCAGGTGATCCGCCCGCCTCGGCCTCCCAAAGTGCTGGCATTACAGGCGTGAGCCACCGCGCCCAGTCAGATTTTCATTTTAAAAGCAAAAGTTCTAGGCCAGGCTGATGCCAGGATCTCAAAGGCTCCTCCCTTCTCAGCCTTTTAACAGCTCCCCAGCAGGCCGGCCAACAGACTCTGGCATCTCCCAGGTTTTGTTTCCTCTTCTTGGACCTGAGCCCAGATCTCTGGGCTGGCTAGGCCAGGCTTTCGAGGGAAGGGTCTACCCTTTCAGTCAGGCCACCTGGAGGTGAGACAGGCACTGGTTAGACGTGCCACTCCTCAGAGAGCACCACTGCAGGCTGCTTTCTGAGGTGAGACAGCCATTTCTAGGTGACCAGGGCAGCTGGGATCTGGGCTCAGTGACGCAGCCCTGGCCGGCTGTGAGAAGTTTACTCAAGGTTATCTGTACAAATTCCACCCTGGCTGCCAGCCAAGTCTGTCTGCAGGGTTCCCCGGGTGGGCTCTGGGGAATGACCCCTCAGTCTACACAAACTTCTCCACCTCGGTGTTCCGAAACCCAGGGCCATCTATAGTCTGGGAGGCTTCCCACATATGCACCCCACACCGCACCCAGACACACTCACGCCAGGCAATTAACCAACAGCGCTAGGATAACTGGCCCGAACTCATCGCTCAAGCCCTACAAACCCTAGGGTTTTCACCGACACATACAGCACTCACACGCACAGCTTACAGACCTCAGGCCTAGCACGAACAACTGTGACCCACACAACTAGTCCAACTTCTGTACCCGCCCACCCACGAACTCCAACCGACCCAGCTACCCCCGATCTCTCCGACAGGGAAAACTCCAGGCGTCATCACACTAACAATCAGTTCTACCCTCAGTGACCTGTGGTAGCACCCCCTCGACACAACATCCCGTGCACCCTCCTACAGACTCCCACGACGCCACCTGCAGCCACTCCCGCACCAACTTTCTGACAACTCCCCTAGCTCGGTCCCGACACTCCCCCGGGCCGCGCACTCACGCCCGCATTCCCAGCAGTTCAGACAAAGCGCGCAACCTCCCCCGCGGCCCAGACCGAGTCGGAGCACATGGCTCCTGGGTCGGCGAGGAATCGCCCGGCGCTTGGGGCGCTTGCACCCCACAGTCCCCACACCCCAGGCCGACTCCGCGCACCAGCTCCCGCGCGGGCCCGCCATCCCGGTGGGCTGTGGAAGAAAGAAAACTCACGTGTCTGTCCCGGGGCAGGAAAAAGTTTGGTTCCCACCCCCTTCCCCGGCAGTTCGGGGCTGGCCGACTCTTCGGGGCGCGGGGACGGCGGAGCGTGCGCGCTCGGCTTTGTGCTCCGAACTGGGCCCGGAGGGGGAGGGGAGGGGAAGAGAGGGGAGGGGGCTGGGCTCCCACCTCCGCACCGCCCCCCCCAGCCCTGCGCCCAGACTCCATGTTGGCCGCCCCCTGCCCCGGAGACTGCGCGCTTCTCCTGCGGGAGGCTCGGATCACCCTCGGCCTGCCCGAGGGTCCCGGCGCGAACAAACTTTCTCCGGGGCGCCGGCCCCACGCGCCCCGCTTCCTTGGCCAGCCTGGGAGTGACAGATGCCTCGGAGACAGACTTTCCTTTGTTCCAAAGGAAAGGGGAACTCGCGCGGGCTCCCCAGGGCCCCCCCGCTCCGGGCCTTCCCGCGGCCCCCACCCCCAGCTGTCACTCTCGGCCGCCCCCTGTCCGGCTCGGCGGCGGGGGGGCCCTGCTGGCGGTTAGCAACGTGCACTTTTGAAACCAAACAAATCCGTCCCCCCGCGCGCTCACTCAGGTCCGGCGCAGGATCGGCCCTCTCCTGGGGTGGGAGCCTATGAAGCTGGGCCCCCCACCAGGGCCCGAGCGGGCTTCCTCCCGGGGGCTGGAACAGCCCCCCACCGGCCCCCGGAGCGCAGCGCCGTCGGGACTCACAAACGCCCCCCGGGGGCCGTCGGGACTCACAAACACCCCCGAGCTCACACACCCCCAACCGCACGCGCCAGGACGACGCCCCCTCCCCCGTCCGGCCGACAAAAAGAAACTTTCCAAGTTGTCCGCGCGCCCCCACCCCCATCTGGCCCTCTTCTGCTCCCTGCACTGACTTTTCCCAGCGGCTTGCGGGTCCACGCGGCCTCGGGCTCGGCGCGAGGCGTCCCGGCGGGGAGCGGGGGGCGCCGGGGGCGCGCGCCGCGTACCTGCCCGGCCTGACACTCGGCCTGACAGCTCGCGGCTGGAAAGCACCTCGCGGCCTGACGTCAGATCCCCTCTCCTCCCCCCGCGCCCTCTGCGCCCTCCCCCACCCGCCCGGAGGGAGAAAACAAACTTTGTGCGGAGCGCGACGAGCTGCGCCCACCCCCCGCGGGGCGGGTCATCGGCGCCGAGGGGCTTCGCCCCGCCCAGCGCTCCCGGAGGGGGCGGGGCCGCGGGCACCTTCTTCCTGCGCCCACCCCGCCCTCAGGAATGTTGCATGGCCTCCCCATAGCGGCGGTGGGAGCCTCGGCCGGGGAGAGCCCGCTCGGGGGCAGGAAGTGGCCCGGCCCTCCTCGTGGAGGGCGTTTCCGGAGCGCCTACTGTGCTCCTTGCCGGGGTGGGGGTCGTTACCGAGTGGGAACTTCTGCAAATCCTGACTTTTGTCAGTTCGCGCCCCGCACAAGATGTCCTGCCGGCGGTGCGATTGCTCCCGTTGCTTCGAGGGGAAACTGAGGCCAGTTAGTCTGGGCACTTACCCGCAGCTAGTTAAGGACTAGACTCTGATGGGGACGCCTGTTATGACCTCAGTGGCCTGTAGAATCTTGGAGGCCGCCTCCGACCTAAGCCCAAAAAGCACATGGTCGGGCTCACAGGAGGCGGCCAGAGGTGAAAACAGCCAACGCTTTACAACGACGCTGTGCGGGGCACTTCGTGTGTGTCATCCCGTCTCATCCTCGGGTGATGGGGTATGTGTTGTGCTTTGTAAGTCTCTGGCTTACTCATGAGCCGCAGAGAGGTTCTTGATTTGCTTTTGTCACACAGTCAACCGGTGTCATTCAGCCCAGGACGGTCGGTAGTGAAGCCTGATCCCTTACCCCTTGTGCCCGGCCTTAAACGATCAGTCCAGGAGCTCCCGGAGTTCCTGTCTGGTTTCTTTTTCCTCTTCTGCCAGTTACACCCTACTCCAGAAGGTTTTCGTTGGCCTCCCCCACCCCAGTCAGTACACTCTTCCCCTCCCCCCGCTCCCTGCTGTGGGTACCACATACTGTGGTATTTCTGTTAACCAACCTCTTAGGGCATCCCCCCACGCCCCCCAGCCCTGTACCCGGACACGGCTAGGCCCAGATATCTGGAGCCCTTGAGCTTGGAAATCGCTTTGAAAACAGCTTTTGGACTTAATTACCCTTTAGCAATGGAGAACTCTAGAACAAACTCTTAATTTTTTCCAAACAAGCTCTAAGCCAATCAGAATGCTGATTAAAGATTGTTAAGGTTTCACCTGGACACCCCGTAGAAGCCAGACTTCCTGCAAATGTTAAAAACCTCCTCACGGCAGCGGGTGAAATGTCAGTGGCACTGCCTATTGCTCTCCATTTCAGACAGGGAAACTAAGGCCCAGAGTGTGGGTCAGAAACAATTTTTTTGGCCGAGTAAGTGGTGTTCCCCCCACGGCCCTCTGAAAGAAAAAGCCGCGTCTGGGTTGCTTAGGTAAGAAATGTAAAACCAATGGGCCTTGGCCTCTAGGAAATGTATGGGACAGGGACCTTCAGAAGAGGGGAGCCCCAGGGGGAAATGGGTGCGACCAGGTGAGCCTGGAGAGGGGGCTCCGGTAGTGGCTGCTGAGCTTGAACTCTGCACTAGGCGTTTTTCTCCTATATGCGTAAGAGCCACACTCTGCCCTTTCTGGGGAAGCCACTGGGGGCCTGGGCTAGAGGCAAAGACCTCACCGTAAATTGTGCCTGCAGCAGCCCCTTAGACCAGTGCTTCCCAAGTCTGGTGCTAGATGAGGTTGGGGAAATGGAAGGGGGGGAGTGCTGCCTCCTCCTCCACCTGAGAGCTGCATAACAAAGACCTGGAGCCCCTCCTTCCTCCTGGAGGACGGGGTAGCGGTGGAGGGAGGCTGATAGCCCGTCAGATTTTGCACGTAAGCAAGCCTCACAGATAAAGCCTAAGTGCAATTAGAGTTTGAGAATTACCGTGGCAAGTTTCTGAACTAGTAAGTATCAGAATTTAAAATGTGTGGATTCTCTAAGCCAGTAATTCCACTTCTAGGAATCTGTCTTTAGAAGTAGCTGTACAACAAAGATAAATGCTTATAGAAGATTGTTCTTTGCAGAACTGTTCATTCGGGAAAATTGCAAACAACTAAATACCCCTCACCAGGAGTTGGCCCATTATAGCAACTCTGAGACCTCTCTACCGCAGGCTCTTAAAATGGGGTAAGTTGGTGCGCGCTAATGTAGGAGCATGGCCAAGGTATATTTATTGACAGCTTACAGTGTCCCGACAAGGAGGGACTTTGGACATACTTGGTGAGAACTTTAGTGGGAAAACTTTTTCCAAGTGATAAGTTATTGTCATTTTTCTCTCCCCCATTTTCTTTTTTCTTTTTTTTTTTTTTTGAGACAGAGTCTCGTTCTGTCGCCCAAGCTGGAGTGCAGTGACGCGATCTCAGCTCACTGCAACCTCCGCCTCCCAGGTTCAAGCGATTCTCCTGCCTCAGCCTCCTGAGTAGCTGGGACTAAAGGCACCCACCACCATGCCCAGCTAATTTTTGAGTTTTTAGTAGAGACTGAGTTTTGCCATGTTGGCCAGGCTGATCCTGAACTCCTGACCTCAAGTGATCCACCGCCTCAACCTCCCAAAGTGTTAGGATTACAGGTGTGAGCGTAGCCTTCTCCCCCTTTCTAAATTAAAAAGAAATATTGTGATAAGAAGCTCCTTCCACCTGGCCGGGCGCGGTGGCTCACGCTTGTAATCCCAGCACTTTGGGAGGCCGAGGCGGGCGGATCACGAGGTCAGGAGATCGAGACCACGGTGAAACCCCGTCTCTATTAAAAAAAAATACAAAAAATTAGCCGGGCGTGGTGGCGGGCGCCTGTAGTCCCAGCTACTCGGAGAGGCTGAGGCAGGAGAATGGCGTGAACCCGGGAGGCGGAGCTTGCAGTGAGCCGAGATCGCGCCACTGCACTCCAGCCTGGGCGACAGAGCAAGACTCCGTCTCAAAAAAAAAAAAAAAAAAAAAAAAAAGAAGCTCCTTCCACCTTTTTTCCCCATGTTTGAAGAAACTGGGTTGCTAAGGGAAGAAAAGACTTGCCTAATAGGAGTTTGGGGTCCTGACCCCTGGAAGGGAGCTGGGGATAGACTAGGAGAGGAAGGAGAGGTGGAAAGGCATCCCAGCCCAGACCAAGCTGGCTGCCCAGATCATCTAAGTCAGTTCCCTGCCTCCGTACCAGAAAAACCCAAACCGGAGACTCTTGGATATGAAGCTCCAGGTTCATCCTGCCAGTTTCTGGTGAACTTGGTGATCACATAGGTTTAAATGAATAAATTTTTTTTTTTTTTTTTTTTTTTGAGACAGAGTTTCGCTCTTGTTGTCCAGACTAGAGTGCAGTGGCAAGATCTCGGCTCACTACAACCTCTGCCTCCCACGTTCAAGCGATTCTCCTGCCTCAGCCTCCTGAGTATCTGGGATTACAGGCATGTACCACCACGCCCGGCTAATTTTGT
Source organism: Hylobates moloch (assembly GCF_009828535.3). Lineage (NCBI taxonomy): Eukaryota > Metazoa > Chordata > Mammalia > Primates > Hylobatidae > Hylobates > Hylobates moloch. The sequence continues at coordinate 24,185,928 of NW_026652296.1, forward strand.
ATTTTCAGTAGAGACGGGGTTTCGCCATGTTGGCCAGGCTGGTTTTGAACTCCTGACCTCAGGTGATCTACCTGCCTCGGCCTCCCAAAGTACTGAGATTACAGGTTGTGAGCCACCGCACCTGGCCACCGCTCCCTTTTTGATGGAAGTGGGGAAAGGCACCAGCATTCACTGAGAATCCATATGAGCCAAGTTGCATCTCAGGATAAAGGAGAAGATGGGGTTCTGTGGGGTAAAGGAAAGAGTCCAGCAAAGGCCAGGGAGAGTGAAAGTGTTCAGGAAACAACTGGATTGGGTGAGATGGAAGGGCTGTGAAGGCCAGGATGAAGAATTTGGATTTGGCAGTGTGGGCAGTAGAGAGCCCCAGCTGGTTCCTGCGGAGAGCTGGGGAGAGACTGGAGGGTGGATAGTTGGTGACTCAGCTCTGGGTAATTGAGGCCGAGCGGATGGAGACCCGCCTTTGAGATCTAGGGAGATTTGTGGCTGTTATGTGAGGTTCTGCATTTTCATCTAATGTTGATAAGTGGAATTCCACATCTTCCTCCTGAAAAGTCTTGCAGTGTCTTGTTGGTCAACCACAACTTGCCTAGCTTTCTCCTAGTTGTTGGGTATTTACTCACGTAACTAATTTCTGAGTGCCCGCCTGTGTCTGGCTGTGTGCCTATGGCTGGAAAACCTACAGCCAAGCTTAATCCTGAAGGCTTTGGGCGACAGTGCCTTGTGGTAGGAAGGCTGTGGCCCTCAGACTTGGTTACTAGCCAGGTGATTTAGGAAAATCATCCACACCTTCTGAACCTCCCTTTTCTCATGTTGTGGAAATACAAGGCTTTGGTGAGAGTCAAAGAAAACAGGCACACCCCTTGTTTCATTGTGCCTTGCTTTTTTGCGCTTTGCAGGTACTGCGTTTTTTACAAATTGAGGGGTTTTGGCAACCCTGCGTCGAGCAAAGTCTACCGGCATTATTTTTCCAAAAGGATGCTCAGTCTGTGTCACTGTGCCACGTTTTGGTAATTCTTGCAATATTTCAAAGTTTGCTATTATTATATCTAGTATGGTGATCTGCGATCAATAATCTTTGATGTTACTATTGTAATTGTTTTGGGGCGTCATGAATGATGCCTGTGTAAGACGGTAAACTTAATCCATCAATATTGTATGCATTCTGTCCGCTCCACCAACCAGCCGTTTGCAATTAGTAATCCTACAGTGGCCTCTAAGTGTTCAAGTGTAAGGAAGAGTTGCAAATCTTTCACTTCACATCAAGAGCTAGAAATAATTAAGCTCAGTGAGAAAGGCATGTTGAAAGCCAAGATAGGCCTTTTTTTTTTTTTTTTTTTTAGTTTTTAGTAGAGACGAGGTCTTGCTATGTTGTCCAGGCTGGCCTCCAACTCCTGGGCTCAAGTGATCCTCCTGCCTCAGCCATCCAAAGTGTTGGGATTAAAGGTGTGAGCCACCATGCCCCACCTCTGGAGTAGCACTTTTAATTTCACTCAAGAACTATTGGCTGGGTGCGGTGGCTCACACCTGTAATCCCAGCTACTGGGGAGGCTGAGGCGGGAGAATTGCTTGAACCTGGGAGGCAGAGGTTGCAGTGAACTGAGATCACGCCACTGCACTCCAGCCTGGGCAACAGAGCAAGACTCCGTCTCAAAACAAACAAACAAAAACTATCTGGCTAGGTCTGGTGGCTCATGCCTGTAATCCCAACACTTCGGGAGGCTGAGGCGGGGGAAAGTCTCTTGAACCCAGGAGTTTGAGGCCAGCCTGAGCAACATAGCAAGACCCCGTCTCAACAAAAAATAATCAGCTGGGCATGGTGACGAATGCCTATAGTCCCAGCTACTTGGGAGGCTGAGGTGGAGGAAGACTTGAGCCCAGGAGGTTGAGGCTGCAGTGAGGTATAATTGTGCCACTGTACTCTAGCCTGTGTGAAAGAGTGAGATTCTGTCTCAAAAATTGGCCAGGCGCAGTGGCTCATGCCTGTAACCTCAGCACTTTGGGAGGCCAAGGTGGGCGGGATCAGTTGAGGTCAGGAGTTCGAGACCACCCTGGCCAACATGGTGAAAGCCCATCTGTACGAAAAAGAAAAAACAAAAACAAACAAAATACAAAAATAAATAAATAAAAAGGTGCTATTCCAGTGAACACAGTAATGATAAGAAAGGGAACAGCCTTATTGCTGATAACGGAGAAAACTTGAGTGGTCTAGATAGATGATCAGACCAGCCACAACATTCCCTTAAACCAAAGCCTAATCCAGAGCATAAGCCCTAACTGTCTTCAATTCTCTGAAGGCTGAGAAAGGTGAGGAAGCTGCTGAAGAAAAGTTGGAAGCTATCAGGCTTCAGTAGGCTTAAGGAAGGAAACACTCTACATAACTGGTCCTCACCTTGCACTCCATGAAAGTCCCAGGGGAAGCAGCAAGTGTGATGAAGAAGCGGCAGTAGGTTGTTTTTTTTTTTTTTTTTTTGAGATGGAGTCTCGTTCTGTCACCCAGGCTGGAGTGCAGTGGTGTGATCTTGGCTCACTGCAAGTTCCGCCTCCTGGGTTCACGCCATTCTCCTGCCTCAGCCTCCCGAGTAGCTGGGACTACAGGCACCCGTCACCACGCCCAGCTAATTTTTTGTATTTTTAGTAGAGATGGGGTTTCACCATGTTAGCCAGGATGGTCTCGATCTCCTGACCTCGTGATCTGCCTGCCTCGGCCTCCCAAAGTGCTGGGATTATAGCTGTGAGCCATGGCGCCCAGTCAAGAAGTGGCAGTAAGTTAAACGGAAGATCTAAGATAATTGACGAGGATGACCTCTCTAAACAACAGCTTTTCAATGTAGATGAAACAGAAGCCTTCTGTTGGAAGAAGATGCCATCTAGGACTTTCTTTTTTTTGAGACAGAGTCTCGCTCTGTCACCCAGGCTGGAGTGCAGTGGCGGGATCTCGGCTCACTACAAGCTCTGCCTCCCGGGTTCACGTCATTCTCCTGCCTTAGCCTCCCAAGTAGCTGGGGCAACAGGTGCCCGCCACCACACCTGGCTAATTTTTTGTATTTTTTAGTAGAGACAGGGTTTCACCATGTTAGCCAGGATGGTCTTGATCTCCTGACCTTGTGATCTGCCCGTCTTGGCCTCCCAAAGTGCTGGGATTACAGGCGTGAGCCACTGTGCCTGGCTGCCATCTAGGACTTTCTTTTTTTTTTTTTTTTTTGAGACGGAGTCTCGCTCTGTCGCCCAGGCTGGAGTGCAGTGGCACAATCTCGGCTCACTGCAAGCTCCGCCTCCCGGGTTCACGCCATTCTCCTGCCTCAGCCTCTCCGAGTAGCTGGGACTACAGGCGCCTGCCACCACGCCCGGCTAATTTTTTTGTATTTTTAGTAGAGACGGGGTTTCACCGTGGTCTCGATCTCCTGACCTCGTGATCCATCCGCCTCGGCCTCCCAAAGTGCTGGGATTACAAGCGTGAGCCACCGCGCCCGGCCAAGGACTTTCATAGCTAGAGAGAAGTCAATGCCTGAAAGGATAGGTTGACTCCACTAGGCACAGTGGCTCACACCTCTAATCCCAGCACTTTGGGAGGCTGAGGCAGTCATATCACAAGGTCAGGAGTTTGAGACCAGTCTGACCAACATGGTGAAACCCCATCTCTACTAAAAATACAAAAAAAATTAGCCAGGTGTGGTGGCACGCACCTGTAATCCCAGCTACTCAGGAGGCTGAGGCAGGAGAATCGCTTGAACCCAAGAGGCGGAGGTTGCAGTAAGCTGAGATGCGCCACTGCACTCCAGCCTGGGCAACAGAGCAAGACTCCATCCAAAAAAAAAAAAAAAAAAGGATAGGCTGACCCTCTTGTTAGGGGCTAATGTAGCTGGTGACTTTAAGTTGAAGCCAGTGTTCATTCACTAGTCCAAAAATCCTAGAGCCCTTAAGAATGATCCTAAGGCTAGGAGCAGTGTCTCACGCCTGTAATCCTAGCATTTTGGGAGGCCAAGGCAGGTGGATCACTGGAGGTTGGCAGGTCAAGACCAGCCTGACCAACGTGGAGAAACCCCATCTCTGCTAAAAATACAAAATTAGCTGGGCATGGTGGCACATGCCTGTAACCCAGCTACTCAGGAGGCTGAGGCAGGAGAATTGCTTGAACCTTGGAGGCTGAGGTTGCAGTGAGCCGAGATCAGGCCATTGCACTCCATCCTGGGCAACAAGAGTGAAGCTGCATCTAAAAAAAAAAAAAAAACAAAACCTAAATTACTCTTCCCATGCTCTAGAAATGGAACAACAAAGCCTGGATAACAGCACATCTGTTTACAGCATAGTGTACTGAATATTTTAAGCCCACTCTTGAGACCTACTGTTCAGTAAAGATTCCTTATAAAATATTACTGCTCATTGACACCTAGTCTTCATTGGAAGACTGGGAGTCTGTGCTCGCACCCGGAAACAGCTGGGTATGGCATCCTCAATCACAGCAGTAGAAATCAGCAGGTCTGAGTTGGCCATTGTGTGGCCAGGGAGCTTAATGAGCGTATTTTCTTCATTCTTTTTACTAAGGTCAGGG
>NW_026652296.1:24190876-24305915 GCF_009828535.3 Hylobates moloch
CCCGGCCAAGGACTTTCATAGCTAGAGAGAAGTCAATGCCTGAAAGGATAGGTTGACTCCACTAGGCACAGTGGCTCACACCTCTAATCCCAGCACTTTGGGAGGCTGAGGCAGTCATATCACAAGGTCAGGAGTTTGAGACCAGTCTGACCAACATGGTGAAACCCCATCTCTACTAAAAATACAAAAAAAATTAGCCAGGTGTGGTGGCACGCACCTGTAATCCCAGCTACTCAGGAGGCTGAGGCAGGAGAATCGCTTGAACCCAAGAGGCGGAGGTTGCAGTAAGCTGAGATGCGCCACTGCACTCCAGCCTGGGCAACAGAGCAAGACTCCATCCAAAAAAAAAAAAAAAAAAGGATAGGCTGACCCTCTTGTTAGGGGCTAATGTAGCTGGTGACTTTAAGTTGAAGCCAGTGTTCATTCACTAGTCCAAAAATCCTAGAGCCCTTAAGAATGATCCTAAGGCTAGGAGCAGTGTCTCACGCCTGTAATCCTAGCATTTTGGGAGGCCAAGGCAGGTGGATCACTGGAGGTTGGCAGGTCAAGACCAGCCTGACCAACGTGGAGAAACCCCATCTCTGCTAAAAATACAAAATTAGCTGGGCATGGTGGCACATGCCTGTAACCCAGCTACTCAGGAGGCTGAGGCAGGAGAATTGCTTGAACCTTGGAGGCTGAGGTTGCAGTGAGCCGAGATCAGGCCATTGCACTCCATCCTGGGCAACAAGAGTGAAGCTGCATCTAAAAAAAAAAAAAAAAACAAAACCTAAATTACTCTTCCCATGCTCTAGAAATGGAACAACAAAGCCTGGATAACAGCACATCTGTTTACAGCATAGTGTACTGAATATTTTAAGCCCACTCTTGAGACCTACTGTTCAGTAAAGATTCCTTATAAAATATTACTGCTCATTGACACCTAGTCTTCATTGGAAGACTGGGAGTCTGTGCTCGCACCCGGAAACAGCTGGGTATGGCATCCTCAATCACAGCAGTAGAAATCAGCAGGTCTGAGTTGGCCATTGTGTGGCCAGGGAGCTTAATGAGCGTATTTTCTTCATTCTTTTTACTAAGGTCAGGGTGATAGGATGGAAGGGGATCAGATTCCATTTGCATGCTTTCATCGTTTTTTTTTTTTTTTTTTTTTTTGAGAGGGAGTCTCGCTCTGTCGCCCAGGCTAGAGTGCAGTGGCACGATGTTGGCTCACTACAACCTCCACCTCCCAGGTTCAAGGAATTCTCCTGCCTCAGCCTCCCGAGTAGCTGGGACTACAGGCGCCTGCCACCATGCCCGGCTAATTTTTTTTTATTTTTAGTAGAGACGGGGTTTCACCATCTTGGCCAGGCTGGTCTCGAACTCCTGACCTTGTGATCCACCCGCCTCAGCCTCCCAAAGTGCTGGGATTACAGGCGTGAGCCACCGCGCCCAGCTGCTTTCATCCTTTTTATATGTGGGAACTTTCTTACCTCTTGGAATATTGTTTAAATTACAAGAGCAAATACACCATATTCAGAATGGGAAGTTAAACCGTTGAGAGGCACACAAAGAAAAAGCAAAGACCCCTCCCCTGAGCCCTCCCTTCAGCATTAGCAGTGATGACAATTAGGTGTATATTCTTTCTTTTCCACCATCAGATAAATGCATGTAGATGTCCACGCAGGTCCTGAGAGATACTGTCTTCCCTGTTGCTCTCTCTTATTTTTCCTCAATTTTCAACAGTGCTGTATTTAATACTTTCTACATAAACATCTCTGCAGTTGTGAGAATTTCCTGAAATAGATTCTCTGAAGTGGAATTACTGGGACTGAGAGTATAGGTGAATATTGTTAAAGCAGATTGCCAAAGTGCTCACGTGCCGGCATTTGTGGTGTTGGTGAGCTTGTCTTACCCAGTCTGCAGCCACAGCAAGTGTTAGCAATTTTTTTTTTTTTTTTTTGAGACGGAGTCTTGCTCTGTTGCCCAGGCTAGAGTGCAGTGGCGTGATCTCGGCTCACAGCAAGCTCTGCCTCCCGGGTTCATGCCATTCTCCTGCCTCAGCCTCCCAAGTAGCTGGGGCTACAGGCTCCTGCCACTACATCCAGGTAATTTTTTTTTTTTTTTTCTTGAGACGGAGTCTCGCTCTGACACCCAGGCTGGAGTGCAGTGACACAATCTCAGCTCACTGCAGCCTCCGCCTCCCGTGTTCAAGCAATTCTTCTGCCTCAGCCTCCTGAATAGCTGGGATTACAGGTGCCTGCCACCACGCCCAGCTAATTCTTGTATTTTTAGTAGAGATGGGGGTTTCACCATGTTGGCCAGGCTGGTCTTGAACTCCTGACTTAAGTGATCCACCCACCTCGGCCTCCCAACGTGCTGGGATTACAGGCATGAGCCACCGTGCCCAGCCTTGTCTTTCCCTTCTTCATGGCTTTTCCAAGGTGTTGAGTTCTTACATTATTTTTCATGGTATAACCCAAGGAGAGCTACCTTGATACTACTACACTTAGAGAATGAAAAGACAGATTTTGGCTGGGGAAGGCTGACATTTCTGTAGTGGAAACAGATATCTCCCATAAAGCAAATGAAGTGTGCTCTTTAAGGATCCTAGTTGCTCATACTCTCTTCCAAAGCCCTAGGAGGAGTCATGTTTTTTTTTTTTTTTTCTTTTTGAGACGGAGTCTCGCTCTGTCGCCCAGGCTGGAGTGCAGTGGCGCAATCTCGGCTCACTGCAAGCTCCGCCTCCCGGGTTCACACCATTCTCCTGCCTCAGCCTCTCCGAATAGCTGGGACTACAGGCGCCCACCACCACGCCCGGCTAATTTTTTGTATTTTTTTTTAGTAGAGACGGGGTTTCACCGTGGTCTCGATCTCCTGACCTCGTGATCCGCCCGCCTCGGCCTCCCAAAGTGCTGGGATTACAAGCGTGAGCCACCGTGCCCGGCCGGAGTCATGTTTTTATAAAATTTACAAAATTAAGAAATTTTAATTGTAATCATAATCAGTTAAAACAACTTTTTTTTTGAGGCTGAGGCAGGAGAATGTTTTTTTTTTTTTGAGATGGAGTCTCGCTCTGTTACCCAGGCTGGAGTACAGTGGTACAATCTTGGCTCACTGCAACCTCTGCCTCCCAGGTTCAAGCAATTCTCCTGCCTCAGTCTCCCGAGTAACTGGGACTACAGGCATGCGCCCCCACACCTTGCTAATTTTTGTAATTTTAGTAGAGACGGGGTTTCGCCGTGTTGGCCAGGCTGATCTTGAACTCCTGACCTCAGGTGATCCGTCCGCCTCGGCCTCCCAAAGTGCTGGGATTACAGGCATGAGCCACAGTGCCGGGCCTCCATTTCCATTTTTATAGTTTTAATGATTGAAAGAATTTTCCAAAGACTAGCTTCTAACCATGATCATTTTAAACCTCATTTGTCTTACTTTGCTTATGTACTTCTGGTACAGACTTATAGGACACCTATATATCATGATCCCACCTCTGCTCCTGCAACTTTGTGCATGGCAGCCTTTCCTGTATCAGGACAGTTATCTATATTTGAACTGCCCGTGGAAGTGACTGCAAACCACATAAATAGATAAACCCAAAGTAAACGTATTCCAAACTCAACCCTTGGCCAGATGGAAAAAAAGTCTGAGGCAGGAAGATCGTCTGAGCCCAGGAGTTTGGATTTTGATCAGCCTGGGCAACATGGTGAAACCCCATCTCTACAAAAAAATTTAAAAATTAGCCAGGCATAGGCCGGGCGTGGTGGCTTATGCCTGTAATCCCAGCACTTTGGGAGGCCAAGGCAGGTGGATCACGAGGTCAGGAGATTGAGACCATCCTGGCCAACACAGTGAAACCCCGTCTCTACTAAAAATACAAAAATTAGCTGGGCGTGGTGGCGGGCACCTGTACTCCCAGCTACTCGGGAGGCTGAGGCAGGAGAATCACTTTGAACCTGGGAGGCGGAGGTTGCAGTGAACCGAGATCGCGCCATTGCATTCCAGCCTGGGTGGCAGAGCTAGACACCATTTCAAAAAAAAAAAAAAAAAGCCAGGCATGGTGGTGCCCACCTGTGGTCCCAGCTACTCAGGAGGCTGAGGCAGGAGAATGTTTTTTTTTTTTTTGAGATGGAGTCTTGCTCTATAGTGAGGCTGGAGTGCAGTGGTGCGATCCCAGCTCACTGCAACCTCCGTCTCCCAGGTTCAAGAGATTCCCCTGCCTCAGCCTGCTGAGTAGCTGGGACTACACATGCACACCACCATACCTGGCTAATTTTGTGTATTTTAGTAGAGATGGGGTTTCACCATGTTGGCCAGGATGGTCTTGATTTCCTGACCTTGTGATGGCAGGAAAATTGTTTGAGCCCAAGAGGTCAAGGCTGCAGTGAGCCATGATTATGCCACTACACTCAAGCCTGGGCAACAGAGCAAAACCAAAAAAGAAGGGGAGGGAGTTTTATTCTACCAGGAAGGTACTTGAGAAGAAACGCTGAATTATCTTTATTTTCTCGATATAAAATGATAGTATAAAACCACTGTCATATGAAAGACGATAAAAAAGTGTGCCCCAAAATGTAGGAAGGCCAGGCACCGTGGCTCACACCTCATTTTGGGAGACTGAGGCAGGCAGATCACAACATGGGAAAACTCCATCTCTACTAAAAATACAAAAATTAGCTGAGCGTGTTGGCGCACACCTATATCAGCTACTCGGGAGGCTGAGGCATGAGAATTGCTTGAACCCGGGAGGCAGAGGCTGCAGTGAGCTGAGATCATGCCACTGGCACTCCAGCCTGGGCGACAGAGCAAGACTCTGTCTCAAGAATAAAAAGGCCGGGCGTGGTGGCTCACGCCTGTAATCCCAGCACTTTGGGAGGCCAAGGTGGCTGGATCACCTGAGGTCAGGCGTTCAAGATCAGCCTGGCCAACATATGAAACCTCGTATCTACTAAAAATACAAAAATTAGCTGGGCTTGGTGGCACATGCCTGTAATCCCAGCTAGTAGGAAGGCTGAGGCAGGATAATCACTTGAACCTGGGAGGCGGAGGGTGCAGTGAGCAGAAATCATGCCACTGCACACCAGCCTGGGCGACGAGTGAAACTTCATCTCAAACAAAACAAAACAAAACAAAAATAAAAAAGGAAAAAGAGAAATGTTCCAGGCATTCAAATAATTAAAATACTGTGTTATCTATCTGGATTTTGTGATGTGATTATTTGTCAACTTTTAAAAATTTATAATTTTGGCCGGGCGTGGTGGCTCACGGCCGTAATCTCAGAACTTTGGGAGGCCAAGATGGGCAGATCACGAGGTCAGGAGATTGAGACCATCCTGGCTAACATGGTGAAACCCCGTCTCTACTAAAAATACAAAAAGTTAGCTGGGCGTGGTGGTGGGCGCCTACAGTCCCAGATACTTGGGAGGCTGAGGCAGGAGAATGGCGTGAACCCGGGAGGCGGAGCTTGCAGTAAGCCAAGACAGCGCCACTGCACTCCAGCCTGGGGGAAAGAGCGAGACTCCGTCTCAAAAAAAAAAAAAATTTATAATTTGCTATAATTATTTTTCCTTTTCTCATTTTGAATAAACATTCTCGTTTGTGTCAAATTTTGTATATTTAATTTAACATTATTTTTCTAAATGGGGGCTCCAAAAATTATAGAAGGTTCAGGTCCCATGAAACCTGGATCTGCTTTCAACTGTTAGGATGAATATGTTGGCAAAGATAAGCCATAAACTTTTAGAATAAATGGTTATAACTTGTCTCTTCTGGCCCTTTGGAAATTGGAATTTCTTGTCTTTTATTCTGATTTATTTTTTCTTTTTTCATACAGTCGTATCTGCATACCATGATTTTGACACTAAAATAAAACTTACTTTTTTTTTTGAGATGAAGTCTTGCTCTGTTGCCCAGGCTAGAGTATAATGGCATGATCTTGACTCACCACAATCTCTGCCTCTGGTTTAAGCGATTCTCCTGCCTCAGCCTCCCGAGTAGCTGGGATTATAGGCACAGGCTACCACGCCCAGCTAATTTTTTGTATTTTTAGTAGAGATGGGGTTTCACCATGTTAACCAGGCTGGTCTCCTGACCTCAAGTGATCCGCCCACCTCGGCCCCCCAAAGTGTTGGGATTACAGGCGTGAGCCACTGCACCCGGCCAATTTCTGTATTTTTAGTAGAGATGGCGTTCCACCATGTTGCCCAGCCTGGTTTCAAATTCCTGACCTCAGGTGATCCGCCTGCCTTGGCCTCCCAAAATGTTGGGATTACAGGTATGAGCCACTGTGCCTGGCCTGGAATTTCTTTGATGAGAGCTATGCCCTGGTAGTCTCATTTTTCCATCGTACTGGAAGGTCTGGGGCCCTGGGAGCTAGTGCGGCATGAAGGCCTGAGTGGGCTCTGTGCCTTGCTGACAGTGTTCCCAAGCTGAGTGGAGGAAGAAGACCAAGGGTCTGGACATGCTCAACACTGAGTACATGAATTTCTGTGTAACCCTTCTGTTGTTGCTGTCTTCTCCCTGTCCTGTGCCTGGTGTTCATCTGTCCAGGACCTTCTGTATTCTTTGGATAATAAATTTCTGATCTCTTGTCAGGTCTGGGTTGCAGCCTTCATAGGATCTAGGAGTCCACTGCTTTTTTTACTTTTTTCTTTTTCTGAGACAGAGTCTCACTGTGGCGTGATCTCTGCTCACTGCCGCCTGCTGGGTTCCCATGATTCTCATGTCTAAGCCTCTCGAGTAGCTGAGATTACAGGTGCCTGCCACCACACCTAGCTAATTTTTGCATTTTTAGCAGAGACATGGTTTCGCTGTGTTGCCCAGGCTGGTCTTGAACTCCTGTACTCAAGTGATCCACCTTCCTCGGCCTCCCAAAGTGTTGGGATTAAAGAATAGAGATAAGGGAGGCACAGAGGGGCTAAGTAACACCTGAGGTTATAAAACTGGTCATTGGAAGAGGTAGGATTTTATTCCTGAAAGGTTAATGGTAATATTATCTTCATTTCTGACTCTAGTAATTTCAAGTCTTTTTTCTTTTTTTCTTGGTCAGTCTAGCTGAGGATTTCTCAGTTGCTTTGACTTTTTTCAAAGAACCAACTTTTGGTTTTATCAATTTTCTCTATTGTTTTTCTGTTCTCTATTTCATTCATTTCTGCCCCAGCATTTATTGTTTCTTTCCTCTTGCTTACTCCCCCTTTTGCTCTTCTAATTTTTCTGGTATCTTAAAATGGAAGGTTAGATTATTGATTTACAATCTGTATTTATTTATTTACTTTTTTCTTTTCTTTTGAGACAGAGTCTAGCTCTGTCCGCTAGGCTGGAGTGCAGTGGCGCAATCTAGGCTCACTGCAGCCTCCCGAGTAGCTGGGACTACAGGCGCCCGCCACCACGCCTGGCTAATTTTTTGTATTTTTAGTAGAGATGGGGTTTCACCATCTTAGCCAGGATGGTCTCAATCTCCTGACCTCGTGATCCGCCCACCTCAGCCTCCCAAAGTGCTGGGATTACAGGCGTGAGCCACTGCGCCTGGCCTACAGTCTTCATTTTTTTTTTTTTTAAATAGGCACATATGGGCTGGGCATGGTGATTCATGCCTGTAATCCCAGCATTCTGGGAGGCCGAGGTTGGGCAGATCACCTGAGGTCAGGAGTTCAAGACCAGCCTGGCCAACATAGTGAAACCCCACCTCTAAAAATAGAAAATTAGCCAGGCATGGTAGCACATGCCTGTAATCCCAGCTACTCAGGAGACTGAGACAGGAGAATCGCTTAAACCTGAGAGGCGGAGGTTGCAGTGAGCCGAGGCTGCGCCATTGCACTCCAGCCTGGGCGACAGAGCAAGACTCTGTCTCAAAAAAAATTAATAAATACAAAATAATAAAAAAAATAGGCACATATGGCCAGGCATGGTGGCTCATACCTGTAATACCAGCACTTTGGGAGGCTGAGACGTGGGTCACTTGAGCTCAGGTGTTTGAGACCAGCCTGGGCAATGTAACAAGACCCCGTCCCTACAAAAAATAAAAAAGGTGTAGTGGCTTGCGCCTGTAGTTTCAGCCATTCCAAAGGCTGAGGTGGGAGGATTGTTTGAGCCCAGGGGTGTGAGGCTGCAGTGAGCCCTGATTGCATGACTGCACTCCAGTGTGGGCAATAAAGCGAGACACTGTCTCAAAGGAATAAAAAGGCATTGATAGCTATGAATTTTCCTTCAAGCACTGCTTTAGCTGCATTTCGTAAGTTTTAAGCCTTTTTATTCATGTCATAATATTTTCTAATTCCCCTTTGGATTTCTTCTTCGAATCATTCATTATTTAGAGTATGTTGTTTAATTTCCACATATTTCACATATTTGTGAGTTTCCCATGTTTCCCAAATTTCTAATTTCATTATAGTGTCCTCAGAGAACACACTTTGTATTATTTGGGTCCTTTTAAATTAACCGAGGTTTGTTTTATGACCTAGCATATGGTGTTTCCTGGAGAATGTTCCATGTCCACTTAAGAATAATGTGGCCCTGGCATGGTGGCTTACGCCTGTAATCCTGGCACTTTGGGAGGCTGAGGTGGGAGGATCCCTTTAGCCCAGGAGTTGGAGACCAACCTGGGCAACATAGTGAGATCCCATCTCTACAAAAAAAAAATTAGCTTGGGTGGGGCATGCCTATACTTCAAGCTACTTGGGAGGCTGAGGTGGGAGATCACCTGAGCCTGGGAAGTTGAGGCTGCAGTGAGCTGTGATCACACTTCTCCACTCCAGCCTGGTTGACAGAGTAAGATCCCATCTCAAAAAAATGAAAAAAGAAGAAAGAATGTGTATTCTGTGGTTGTAGGGTGCCATGTTCTGTGTACGGCTGTTAGATCTAGGCGGTGGGTAGTGTTCTCTGGTTGTGGGGTGCAGTGTTCTGTGGACGGGTGTTAGGTCTAGGCTGTGGGTAGTGTTGTATTCTGTGGTTGTGGGGTGCGGTGTTCTGTGGACGGGTGTTAGGTCTAGGTGGTGGGTAGTGTTGTATTCTGTGGTTGTGGGGTACGGTGTTCTGTGGACGGGTGTTAGGTCTAGGTGGTGGGTAGTGTTGTATTCTGTGGTTGTGGGGTGCGGTGTTCTGTGGACAGGTGTTAGGTCTAGGTGGTGGGTAGTGTTGTATTCTGTGGTTGTGGGGTGCGGTGTTCTGTGGACGGGTGTTAGGTCTAGGCGGTGGGTAGTGTTGTATTCTTTAGGTCTAGGCGGTGGGTAGTGTTGTATTCTGTGGTTGTGGGGTGCAGTGTTCTGTAGATGGGTGTTAGGTCTAGGTGGTGTAGGGTGCAGTGTTCTGTAGATCGGTGTTAGGTCTGGGTGGTTGGTAGTGTTGTCGTGTGTTCAAGTCTTCCGTTTCCCTATTGATCTTCTGCCTACTTGTTCTATCCATTATTGAAAGTGGGAATTGAAGTCCAACTATGACTGTTGAGTTGTTTCCTCCCTTCATTTCTGTCAGCCTTTGTTTCCTGTATTTTGGTGCTCTGCTGTTTCCATATATGTGTAAAACTTTACCTGTTTCGGATGGAATGACCTTTTTAAAATTATAAAATATCCTGCTTTAGTAGGAAATAGTATCTTAGACCCAGACAATCTTTACTCTCGAGCCCATGCTCTTATGCCTGTCCCAACTGCCCTGTCCCTGAAGGTGGGTCCTCTGGTATTTCTCCACCTCCTATATCCTCATTCATTTTGGATTCATCTAAGTGATCTTTGTCAACTTAGTCTTCCTGCTCTGGATCTTGGTAAGACCAGCTGAAATTTTATTCCGTACTCTGAGGAAGTCCTCAGCCCTTCCCCAGATGCCTATAGATTCCTAGAAGTTCCCATCCTCCATCGTCGTGGCCTCTAGGGCCTGCTTGCCTACAGCCTACCTTGGTGCTGTGTAGTTGCTATGACTTGAATGTGCCCCATGAGCAAAGTCCATGTGTTATAAACTTAATCCCCAATGCAGTAGTGTTGAGAGATGGGACCTCTAAGAGGCTCTGCCCTCATGAATGGATTAATGCTGTTACCACAGGAGTGGATTCCTGATAAAATGTGTGTTCAGCACTCTCTTGCCTTCTCTCCTGTGTACTCTCTCACCATGTGAGGCCTTCCACCATGTGATGAGGCAGCAAGAAGGCCCTCACCAGATGCAGTTCCTTGATCTTGGACTTCCCACCCTTCAAAACTGTGAGCCAAATAAACTTCTGTTCATTATAAGTTACCAGTCTCAGGTATTCTGTCATAGAAGCACAAAATGGACTGAGCTGATAGTTTCCACAGTTCAATCTTTCCCCTTCATCTCTGCCAGGCTCCCCTCAGACTCTGCAGTCGCCAAACCTTGGTAACTCCGCAGTCGCCAAACCTTGGTAACACAAGTGAATTGAGCCCTTTAGTGCTGGAGGGTGAGATGAAAGGCACACTTGACAGAAACACAGAGGTCAGTTTCCATGTTCTCCATCCTTGGGCATCCTCTGGGCCCTAGCTTTGCAGGGTTTGACTTGGCCCACCAGTACCCAGCCTCCTGTCACTATCCAGCTCCTGGCTCTGGTCTCCTCTTCAGTCCGTTTCCCACCCCTCCTTCCCTCTCCCCTTTCTTCTCTGGAGCAAAAACTCTTCTCTCCCTCTGCCTCCTGCAGAGCCATTTAATGGCTGCTTTTGTTGTCTTTGTTTCTTTGGCCCCTCAAAGATCAGGCTCTGTCTTCCTTGGTTAAGCCCAGAGTAATTTAGTAAGAGGGATATGGAGGCAGTTAGACAGGAAAATTTCCCACCTGGCTTCCCATGTTGGCTTTTTTTTTTGAGACAGGGTCTCACTGTGTCACCCAGGCTGGAGTGCAGTGGCGTGATCAAGGCTCACTGCAACCTCCGCCTCCTGGGCTCAAGCAATCCTCCCGCCTCAGCC
The DNA here is from genome assembly GCF_009828535.3 of Hylobates moloch. NCBI lineage: Eukaryota > Metazoa > Chordata > Mammalia > Primates > Hylobatidae > Hylobates > Hylobates moloch. Next base: position 24,201,743 of record NW_026652296.1, read on the forward strand.
GCAGGAGTAGCTGGGACTACTGTTGGCATTTCCTGGACATTGTGATGATTGGTGGGAAAAATTTTTTTTTTTTTTTGAGATGAGTCTTCCTATGTTGTCCAGGCTGGTCTTGAACTCCTGAGCTCAAGTGATTCTCGTGCCCCAGCCTCCTGAGGAGCTAGGATTACAGGCAGGAGCCATCACACCTGTCAGGAGCAGAATATTTGAAGTCAGGACTTTTCCAGAAGAATATCAGAGATTTGTGATTCTCAGGGAATTATCAAACTGAGGCCCAGGCAGAGCTCACAGCAAGTCAGTGGTGGAGCCAGTTCTTCAGGCCCCTGCCCTGGGATGTATCTTGACTTCAGCGAGCCCTGAGGTGGGTGTAACTTGGGTCATCCCCCGCTTCCCTGAGCTTAACTTCCCATCTGGGAAGTGGGTAGCAGCCCTGTCTCTTCCTGAGGCTGTCATGAGAGAGAAGTAACAAAATGCTCCTGCCCTGCCCTGCTGATGGCTTGGCAAGCAGTAGGGAAAGTTACAGAAAAAACACCTTCACTGGTCACATTTGATGACTTCCTATAATTATCTGATGTGTTTCTTTTTAAAAATTAATTTATTTTTTGAGACAGGGTTTCACTCTGTTGCTTAGGCTGGAGTGCAGTGGCTCAATCTCAGCTCACTGCAACTTCTGTCTCCCGTCTCAGCTTCCTGAGTAGCTGGGACGACAAGCGCATTGTACCAGGCCTGGCTAATTTTTGTATTTTTTGTAGTGATGGGGTTTCACCATGTTGCCCAGGATTGTCTCAAATTCCTGAGCTCAAGCAACCTACCCACCTTAGCCTCCCGAAGTGCTGGGACTATAGGCATAAGCCACTGTGCCTGGCCGGTCTGATGTGTTTCACAAATCAGTGTGTATATAGCCGGGCATGGTGGTGTGCACCTGTAATCCTAGCTACTCTGGAGGCTGAGGCAGGAGAATAGCTTGAGCCCGGGGATGTGGAGATTGCAGTGAGCCGAGATCGCACCACTGCACTCCAGCCTGGATGGCAGAGTGAGACTGTGTCTCAAAAAAAAAAAAAAAAAAAAAAAAAAAGTGTGTGTGTATTTCTTTTTTTTTTTTTCGAGACCAAGTTTCACTCTTGGGTTGCCCAGGCTGGAGTGCAGTGGCGTAATCTCGGCTCACTGCAACCTCCGCCACCCGGGTTCAAGCAATTCTCCTGCCTCAGTCTCCCAAGTATGCTGGGATTATAGGCATGTGCCACCATACCCAGCTAATTTTGTGTTTTTGGTAGAGACAGGGTTTCACCATGTTGGCCAGGCTGGTCTCGAACTCCTGACCTCAGGTGATCCACCCACCTTGGCTTCCCAAAGTGTTGGGATTACAGGTGTGAGCCACTGCGCCCGGCCGTGTGTGTGTATTTCGTATGAGAAAGACTAGTTTCTGTAGTAAGTCAAATTAACAGAGAATATTTATGTTTTCCATGGAATGGCAGGAAGCACCAAAGAGAAATCTGTCCTTTTGGTTGAGGACAAAGCATATGTCCATGCAAAATATTTGTATATGAATATTCATAATAGCCTTATTCATAACGGCCCCAAACTATAAGCATCCCAAATGTTTATCAACTGGTAAAAGGGTAAATCGGTTGTATTCTGTCTATACAGTGGAATATTTCTCGGCAATCAAAACTATAGTTGCACACAATAACATAGGCCAGTCTCACAAATATTATGCTAAGCGAACGAAGCCAGACACGAAATAATAAATATTGTATGACCCATTCTTATAAAATTCTAGAAAAGCCAAAGAAATTTATAGAAAGTAAATCAGTGGTTTCCTGGGTTGAGGGATGGGAGAAGGGCTTGACCTAAAGAGGGGCATAAAGGAACATTTGCCAAAACTAATTTTATTATGCCAATGGAGTGGGCACATTATATGGGTTTTCTTTTTTTTTTTTTTTTTTTTTTTTTTTTGAGACGGAGTCTTGCTCTGTCACCCAGGCTGGAGTGCAGTGGCGCAATCTTGGCTCACTGCAAGCTCCGCCTTCCGGGTTCACACCATTCTCCTGCCTCAGCCTCTCCGAGTAGCTGGGACTACAGGCGCCCACCACCACGCCCGGCTAGTTTTTTGTATTTTTAGTAGAGATGGGGTTTCACCATGGTCTCGATCTCCTGACCTCGTGATCCGCCCGCCTCGGCCTCCCAAAGTGCTGGGATTACAAGCGTGAGCCACCGCGCCCGGCCTTTTTTTTCTTTTTTTGAGAAGGAATCTTACTCTGTCGTCAGAGCTGGAATGCAGTGGTGGGATCTGGGCTCACTGCAACTTCCGCCTCTCAGGCTCAAGTGATTCTCCTGCCTCAGCCTCCCGAGTAACTGGGATTACAGGTGCGTGCCACCACGCCTGGCTAATTTTTTGTATTTTTAGTAGAGATGGGGTTTCACCATGTTGGCCAGGCTGGTCTCGAACTCCTGACCTTGTGATTCATCTGCCTCAGCCTCCCAAAGTGCTGAGATTACAGGCATGAGCCACTGCGCCCAGCTCTTTTTTTTTTCCCTATTATTTATTTATTTTTTTTGAGACAGAATCTCACTCTGTCACCCAGGCTGGAGTGTAGTGGTGCAATCTTGGCTCACTGCAGCCTCTACCTCCCGGGTTCAAACGATTCTCATGCCTCAGCCTCCCAAGTAGCTGGGATTACAGGCGCATGCCACCACACCCAGCTAATTTTTGTATTTTTAGTAGAGACAGGGTTTCACCATGTTGGCCAAGCTGGTCTCAAACCCCTGACCTCATGATCTGCCCACCTTGGCCTCCCAAAATGCTGGGATTACAGGCGTAAGCCACTGTGGCTGGCCAGGTTTTCTTGTTTTTAGAAAATTATTTTTAGTTTTGACACAGAGTCTCTGTTGCCCAGGCTGGAGTTTAGTGGTGCGATCACTGCTCACTACAGCCTCAACCTCCCAGGCTCAAAGAATTCTGCCTCAGCCTCCCAAGTAGCCGGGACTACAGGCATGCACTACCATGCCAGGCTTTTTTTTTTTTTTTTGAGACGGAGTCTTGCTCTGTCATCCAGGCTGGAGTGCAGTGGTGCGATTTTGGCTCATTGCCACCTCTGCCTCACGGGTTCAAGTGATTGTCCTGTCTCAGCCTCCCGAGTAGCTGGGATTACAGGCACATGCCAGCATGCTCGGCTAATTTTTGTATTTTTAGTAGAGATGGGGTTTCACCATATTGGCTGTGCTGGTCTCCAACTCCTGACCCCAAATGATCTGCCCGCCTTGACCTCCCAAGTGTGAGCCACCACGCCTGGCCTCATTTTTCGTTCTCAAAGGTGAGGAGTGCTTATGATTCTGTTTCTGAGGGTCTCCATCCTTAGAGCAGGAGAAACTATTGGAGGTTTTTGGCCGGGGTAGTGATGTGGTCAGATGGCCTTGGAATGCGCAACCCGAAATGGCCCTGTGGAGGGTGGAGGAGAGAGAGGGTCAGGAAGGCCAATTAAGAGGCCATTGCAGGTCATGTAGTTGCATGCTTGAAATTTATGCATTTTTCCATACATAAATTATGTTTCGGGTTTTGTCTTTGTTTTTTTTTTGTTTTTTTTTTTTGAGACGGAGTCTTTCTTTGTTGCCCAGGCTGGGGTGCAGTGGCACAATCTCGGCTCACTGCAAGCTCTGCCTCCCAGGTTCACGCCATTCTCCTGCCTCAGCCTCCTGAGTAGCTGGGACTACAAGTGCCCACCACCACACCCGGCTAATTTTTTGTATTTTTAGTAGAGACATGGTTTCACTGTGTTAGCAGGGATGGTCTTGATCTCCTGAGCTCGTGATCCACCCACCTTGGCCTCCCAAAGTGCTAGGATTACAGGCGTGAGCCACCGCGCCTGGCCTGTTTTTGTTTTTTTTGGAGGGTAGAGTTTCACCATGTTGCCCAGGCTTGTCTTGAATTCTTGAGCTTAAGGGATTGCCTGCCTTGGCCTACCAAAGTGCTGGGATTACAGGCGTGAGCCACTGCGCCCAGCCCATGCTTCAATTTATTTTAAAAAGACTATCACAGCTGAGCACGGTGGTGGCTGCCTGTAATCCCAGCAACTCAGGAGGCTGAGGTTGGAAGATCACTTGAGGCTAGGAGTTTGAGACCAGCCCTGGCAACATGGCAAGACTCCATCTTTATTTAGGAAAAAAAAAAGTGAAAATCACAGTGCTCCATGTAAATAAAGTTTAAAACTCAGATAAAGGGATTGTGGGCCCAGTGGGAACAGTATGACAAGTCTGGTGACTTGAGTAGGATTCTGGCTTAGAGATTTCCAGAGTTTGAAAAGGGGTTGGGTGAAGGTAGGGGCCAACATGGGGAGAAAATCAAGTCACACTTGAGAACTGAAGGTGGAAATGTCTGAATGAGACTTAGGAGCCCTCGCCGATTGAATAAACTGACTCTAGCTCGGGGGGTCCTGCTAGGAAGGGGAGCCAAGTGAAGGCCTGACACCCATCCTCAAGTGTTGTGGCTTGGAGAACTGGGACGGCCTTCGTGGACCACTTGGGGAAGGCATGGAGGGTCTCTGTGGGAGGAAGTCATTTCTTCATATTCCCTCCCTCCCTCAGATACTCTCCTTACCTGTTTGTCTCTTCTCACAGATAAGTCTGGGGCTGGGGGTACAGTGTCCCAGTGACAAGGGTCTGACCCACCTGTCTTTCAGTCTGGTTCTGATGTTCTTAGCGGTATGATCGAGCCTGGATAGGTTGCATTGCCTCTTTGAGCCTCTATTTCCTCATCTGTTAAGTGGGGATGAGATCCAGTTTGCTGGCATATGACTCACTTACCCCTTCTCCCCCTTTCTAAAAAATGCGTTCTGCAATTTAATTTTAATTTCAATTTTTGTTGTTGTTTTTTTGAGACACAGTCTTGCTCCGTCACCCAGGATGGACTGCAGTGGCACAATCTCAGCTCATTGCAGCCTGGACCTCCCAGACTCAGATGATCCTCCCACTTTAGCCTCCTTAGTAGCTGGGACTACAGGCATGCTCCTCCATGTCAGATTAATTTTTGTATTTTTTGTAGAGATGGGGTCTTGCCATGTTGCCCAGACTGGTCTTGAACTCCTGCGCTCAAGTGATCTGCCTACCTTGGTCTCCCAAACTGCTGGCATTGCAGCTGTGAGCCGCCGTGCCTGGCCTATTCTGCAGCTTCCCTGCCGTCTTTTTTTTTTTGAGACAGAGTTTTGCTTTTGTTGTCCAGTGCAATGGCGTGGTCTCGGCTCACTGCAACCTCCGCCTCCCAGGTTCAAGCGATTCTCCTGCCTCAGCCTCCCAATTAGCTGGGATTACAGGCATAGGCCACCACACCTGGCTAATTTTTTGTATTTAGTAGAGACGGGGTTTCACCATGTTAGTCAGGCTTGATCTTGAACTCCTGACCTTAGGCGATCCAACCGCCTCAGCCTCCCAAAGTGCTGGGATTACAGACATGCACCACCGCGCCTGGCCTTTTTCCTTTTTTTTTTTTTTTTTTTTTTGAGACTGAGTCTTGCTCTGTTGCCTGGGTACTCCACTCACTGCAACCTCCGCCTCCCAGGTTCAAGTGATTCTCCTGTCTCAGACTCCCTAGTAGCTGGGATTACAGGAGCCTGCCACCATGCCCAGCTAATTTTTGTATTTTTAGTAGAGACGGGATTTCACCACGTTGGCCAAGTTGGTCTGGAACTCATGACCTCAAGTGATCCGCCTGCCCCAGCTTCCCAAAGTGCTGGGACTACAGGTGTGAGCCACCATGGCCAGCCTTCCTTACCGTCTTATAACATGCTCATATTGCCGGGCGCGGTGGCTCAAGCCTATAATCCCAGCACTTTGGGGGGCCGAGGCGGGCGGATCACGAGGTCAGGAGATCGAGACCATCCTGGCTAACACGGTGAAACCCCGTCTCTACTAAAAATACAAAAAATTAGCCGGGCGTGTTGGCAGGCGCCTGTAGTCCCAGCAAATCGGGAGGCTGAGGTAGGAGAATGGCGTGAACCCGGGAGGTGGAGCTTGCAGTGAGCCGAGATCGCGCCACTGCACTCCAGCCTGGGGGACAGAGAAAGACTCCGTCTCAAAAAAAAAAAAAAAATGCTCATATTGTGGATGGAAGAGAATGGTGCAAAGTGGGGCCCTTGGGCACCCCAGGCTGGTTTAGGCTCTTGAAGGCTTCATAGGCATGGGGCTGCTGGTCCCTTGAGATTGCTTTCTGGCGTCTTGCAGCTTGGGGGACCTTACAGGTGCCAAAGAGGCCATCCGTTGTCTGGGAAAGCAGACAGGGCCAGGAATTCTGAGCATTGCGGCCCAAATTCGCTGGGTGACCTTCGTTGTCCCCTAGTGGTGAAGTGTGGCAACATCATATCTGGGTTTTGTGGCTTTGTGCCAGATTTTGTTGACTTTTGCTGCAGGTGCTGGGTAGGAATTCCCTCAGTATATTTTTTGCATTGTGGCTTGCTTTTTAGTTGCTGTTATTTGCTTGGGTGCAGTTCTCGTATTTGCTTTTACACCATTATATTTATTGAATGGGGCTTCAGTTGCCAGCAAATCCTGTGTGTTTTGTTACTTTATACATGTTGAACATCCCTGATCTGAAAATCCAAAGTCCGAAATGCTCCAAAATTTGAAACGTTTGGAGCACCAACATGACGCCACGAATGGAATATTCCATTAATTCACCACGTGTGGCGGGTCACAGTCAAAACTTTGTATTGTGCACAGAATGATTAAAAATATTGTATGCCAGCTTGGGCAACATGATGAAACCCCGTGTCTACAAAAAATACAAGAATTAGCCAGGTGTGGTGGCGCACACATGTAGTCACAGTTACTTGTGGGGACTGAGGCAGGAGGATTGCTTAAGCCCAGGGGGTCAAGGCTGCAGTGAACCATGATCGCACCATTGTACTCCATTCTGGGCGACAAAGAGAGACTCTGTCTCAAAAAAAAAAAAAAAAAAAAAGATCTCACTGGGCATTTCCGGCACATCCCATCTGGCTCCACGTCCTTCTCCTTACCTTGCCCCATTCTCTATCCCTGAGACCACGGGCAAAGTCCCTCCTTCAGTTTGGCTTTGTTCTTTTTTTGCGATAGAGTTTCGCTCTGTTGCCCAGGCTGGAGCGCAGTGGCGCGATCTCTGCTCACTGCAACCTTCGCCTCCCAGGATCAAGCGATTCTCCTGCCTCAGCATCCCCAGTAGCTGGGATTACAGGCATGCACCACCATGCCCGGCTAATTTTGTATTTTTAGTAGAGATAGGGTTTCTCCATGTTGGTCAGGCTGGTCTCGAACTCCCGACCTCAGATGATCCGCCCGCCTCGGCCTCCCAAAGTGCTGGGAGTACAGGCGTGAGCCACTGCACCTGGGCAATTGGCTTTGTTTTTTCATCAGTTAAGGGTGATGACCAGGGTTCCTCCTGAATTCCAGATAAACCTCGATCAGTTCTTGTGTCCTTTCTCCATCCATGCTTGTCCTTATTGAGGTTTATTCATCAGGTAGGACCCTGTTAATTTCAGGTACTATCATATAAGCTTCACTCTTTCTCTCTTCCCAGTCAGGGTGGCCCCATCTCTTCCTTGTCCTCCTCACTTGCATATGACACACTGCATTCAGGACACAAGGCCATCAATATGTCCCCAGGCACCACCTCTAAGCCCCACCCCACCCTAGGAATCCACTCTTCAGGGTTTTGAATGGGTCCTTGGCTATGTATGAAGAGTCCCTTGGATAATTCTGCAGTGGTTAAGTCTGCATGTTTTAAAATTACACTGAAGTTCTTGGGTGATACTCTCATCCCATGTCTTTTCTCCCTCATATTGCTTTTAATATGCAGCCCTGTTGAGGTGTGGACATTGAGTGCTGCATGGTATCCACAGTATGCGTTCATCATGTTTCACTTGCTGATTTTCCTCTTGATAGATACGTAGGTTCCCTCCAGTTCCCTGCTACTGTCGGTGCTGCCTCAGCGAACTGTTCCTGCCCCTTCTGGGCCTATGCACAATTCCTCTGGTATACGTTTCCAAGTGTGGAGTTGCTGCATCAGAAGGGATTTGCTTGCTCACAGATGCTGCATGGTTGCTGTCCTGCACTGGTGTACCAGTCTGTCCTCCCATTGCCCATGCCTTAGGATTCTCTGCATCTTTTCCAATGGTATCATCCCCCTCTCCAAATTTTGACAATCTGATGGGCATAAAGTGGCTTCTTATTTTTAATTTGCTTTTCTTTCTGACTACAGTTGTCCCTTCATATCTGCAGGTTCTGCATCCATGGATTCAACCAACTTCAGATAGAAAATATCACGAGGCAGGAGGATCACTTGAGCCCAGGAATTTGAGATCAGTCTGGGCAACATAGGGAGACTGCCTCTACAGAAAAAAAAAAAAAAAAATGAGCAGCGCAGTGGCTCATGCCTGTAATCCCAGCACTTTCGGAGACCGAGGCAGGCAGATCACCTGAGGTTGGGAGTTCGAGACCAGTCTGATCAACATGGTGAAACCCCGACTCTACTTAAAATAAAAATTAGCCAGGCATAGTGGTGCATGCCTGTAATCCCAGCTACTCAGGAGGCTGAAGCAGGAGAATCGCTTAAACTCAGGAGGTGGAGGTTGCGGTGAGCCGAGATTGTGCCATTGCACTCCCGCCTGGGCAACAAGAGCGAAACTCCATCTCAAAAAAAGAAAAAAACCAATAAAAATAACAATACCACCAAAAAACAATACAGTAAGGTCAGGCATGGTGGCTCACGCCTGTAATCTCAGCACTTTGGGAGGACGAAGTGGGTAGATCACCTGAGGTCAGAAGTTCGAGACCAGCCTGGCCAACATGGTGAAACCCAGTCTCTACTAAAAATATAAAAGTTAGCTGGGTGTGGTGGTGTGTGCCTGTAATCCCAGCTAGTCTGGAGGCTGAGGCAGGAGAATTGCTTGAACCCAGGAGGTGGAGATTGTAGTGAACCGAGATCACACCACTGTACTCCAGCCTGGGTGACAGAGTGAGACTTCGTCTCAAAAAAGAACAACAACAACAAAATACTTTCACGGACTCTGGTGTTTTCCCCCATCTGTCTATCTTTCCTTTTTTGTTTATTTATTTATTTATTTATTTGTATACTTTTAGAGACAGAGTCTCCCTCTGTCACCCAGGCTGGTGTGCAGTGGCGCAATCATAGCTCAGTGTAGCCTTGAACTTCTGGTTTCCAGCGATCCTCCCACCCCAGCCTCTTTTCTTTTTTTGAGGCGGTGTCTCACTCTGTTGCCCAGGCTGGAGTGCAGTGGCACGATCTCAGTTCACTGCAGTCTCCACCTCCCGGGTTCAAGTGATTCTCCTGCCTCAGCCTCCTGAGTAGCTGGGACTACAGGTGTGTGCCACCACACCTGGCTAATTTTTGTATGTTTAGTGGAGACGAGGTTTCACCGTGTTGGCCAGGCTAGTCTCGAACTCCTGACCTCATGTGATCTGCCTGCCCCGGCCTCCCAAAGTGCTGGGATTACAGTCGTGAGCCACCACGGCTGGCCTGATTCTCTGTTTTGTTTCTGGCTCTTAACCAAGCTGTTTCTCATAGCTGGCAACAATGATTTTATGATCTCTTAGTTTATCTCCATCAGTACGGTGGGGGTCTGTTTTTTATCTAGAGAGAGATGACAGGAAACCTGATTTGTTAGGTTTTTTTGGTCGTTATTTTGTATGTTCGTGATCTCAAGTCACTTAAGGAAACACTGAAAGGAGAAAGCCCATTGAGATGTGGATCAGTGAGTTTCTGTGTTTTTTGGTTTAACTTGATACATGAATGAGATTGTAGAACTGAAGCTTCCAAGTCTCAGTGTCTATATGAGTTTGAAATGTTTTTCTACCACCATAGTATATCAAATTAAATTATAATGTCTCTTAAATTTTAAGATCTAGGCCGGTTGCTGTGGCTCACACCTGTAATCCCAGCACTTTGGGAGGCAGAGGTGGGTAGATCACCTGAGGTCAGGAGTTCAAGGCCAGCCTGACCAACATGGTGAAACCCCAGCTCTACTAAAAATACAAAATTAGCTGAGCATGGTGGTGTGTGCCTGTAATCCCAGCTACTTGGGGAGCTGAGGCAGGAGAATCACTTGAACTTGAGAGGCTGAGGTTGCAGTGAACTGAGATCACACCACTGCACTCCATTCTGGGTGACAGAGTAAAACTGCGTCTCAAAAAAAAAAGTTTAAGATTCATTTTGATTCTTTTATAGGGTCTAATGAGGCTGCCAGAACACAAAAATTTTCAGAAAATAAATGGAATTTCTAATGTTTTAAAAGTGCTAGCCTTTGGAGGAATTAAAAAAAAGCAATCTGTCAGGTGTGGTGGTATGCGTTTGTAGTCTTAGCTACTTGGGAGGCTGAGGCAGGAGGATCACTTGAGGCCAAGAGTTTGAGGCCAGCCCAGGCAACAAAGTGAGACCCCATCTCTACCAAAAATTTAAAAATTGGCTAGGTGCGGTGGCACATGCCTGTAATCACAGCACTTTGGGAGGCCAAGGCAGGTGGATCACCTGATGTCAGGAGTTTGAGATCAGCCTGGCCAACATAGTGAAACCCCCTCTCTACTAAAAATACAAAAAGTTATACAGGCGTGGTGGTGGGTGCCTGTGATCCCAGGTACTCGGGAGGCTGAGGCAGGAGAATCCCTTGAACCTGGGAGGTTGCCGTGAGCTGAGATCATGCCATTGTCCTCCAGCATGGGCAACAAGAGTGAAACTCTGTCTCAAAAAAGAAAAACCACAAAAATTAAAAAATCAAGGCCAGGTGTGGTGGCTCACACTTGTAATCTCACCACTTTGGGAGGCCAAGGTGGGAGGATTGCTTGAGTCCAGGAGTTTGACACCAGCCTGGGCAACATAGCGAGACCCTCTCTCTACAAAAAATAAAAAATTAGTCAGGCGTGGTGGCACAGGTCTGTAGTAGAAGCTGCTCAGGAGGCTGAGGTGGGAGAATTGCTTGAGCCCAGGAGTTCTAGGCTGCAGGGACCTATGATCACACCATTGCACTCCAGCCTGAGCAACAGAGAGACCCAGTCTCAAAAAGCTAGACAAATACTAGGAAAAAATAGAAAATTTTACAGTTTTACAATGATGTTGAGCACTTAAAAATGTATTTGGTGAGTATTTAAAATGTTCTTATTAAGTGTATGTATTTTGGCCGGGCGTGGTGGCCCACCCCTGTAATCCCAGCACTTTGGGAGGCCAAGGTGGGTGGATCACAGGGTCAAGAGATGGAGACCATCCTGGCGAACATGGTGAAACCCTGTCTCTATTAAGTATACAAAAATTAGCTGGGCGTGGTGGTGCGCGCCTGTAGTCCCAGCTACTTGGGAGGTTGAGGCAGGAGAATCACTTGAACCCAGGAGGTGGAGGTTGCAGTGAGCTGAGATCACATCACTGCACTCTAGCCTGAGAGAAAGAGCGAGACTCTGTCTCAAAAAAAAAAAAAAAAAAGAAGTATATGCATTTCTTCTGAGATTCCTTTTCATGTTACCATTTTTTTCCTACTGCGTTGTCTTTTTCTGATTCAATTACTGAAGCTTTATATAGATTAGTGTTAACTCTTGTTTTGTTAAATATGCTGCAGGTATTTCCTCCCAGTATGCATTTGGCTTTTAATTTTGCTTATGGTTTCTTTAGCTCTACAAAAAGAATGTTGACTTCATGCATTTAAATCTGCCAGTCTTTTCCTTTGGGGCTTCTGGGTTTTGTGCTAGACTTGGAAAGTTCCGGGGGTCCTTTACTGCTGGTCTGTAGGTGCTGCGGGTCCTGCCCTGCCCTGCCCAGCGCACGTTCCTCTTCCCTTCCTGTGGGTCACAGTAGCGCCCAGGCCAGTTCGGAAGCCATTGAGGCTGGACTGGTCCTGACCTCTTCCCACCTGTGTGCGAAGCTCTTCCGTCTTCCGTCTCGGGGTGAAGGTGGGGTGGGCTGTGACAGAATCGCACGCTGGGGCTTGACATCTGGATGATGTATCCTTGCCTCTTTCCAGAAATGCCTTTGGTGCTGCAGTGGCTCTGCTGAGAGGACCTTATGACCCTGGTGTCGGGCATGTGTGGCCAGTACCCTAGGACACCCTGAGACCCCCCTTCCACACCCTTGGGGCTGGCAGCATTGAATGGGTGGCCAGGCTGAGGGTTGCCCAGGGCCGTGTGTGTAGCTGGAGGCCTGCAGCCTGCTGCCGGGGGTGAGAATGTGGTTGGGACTGAGTTTGGGATACTATTTGGGCCTGGTTTGGAACTTGTTCAGGTCTCGCCCCTTCTGGAGTTGATACCAGGGACTTTTGGGGCTGTTTAGAGCCAGGATGAGGAGTTTCAGCCGAGCTCTGAGCAGGGCCTGGCGTTGAGGCCTGCAGGAGGTTAGGGCCTCCTGGTCAGGCACAGGGTCCCCTGGTGCTCAGCTCCCCCTTGGCCTTGATCTGGGACCTTTGCTGAGTCTGCGGCTGCCTGCGCTGGGTGACCTCTGGAGAAGGCCTCAGGACCAAGCTGAGTCCACTCGCTCGGGTCAGGTGTGGTGGGTCTGGCCCTCACTCTGCCCCAGGCCTGTTGGGTGACCCAGGCAGTCCCTCCCCCTCTGGACTCTCTGCTCAGTCATTCAGCACTCTTTTTGCCCCTCTTAGGCCCCAGGCACTGCCATCAGTGTCCCCATCATCCACTAGTAGCAGGGGTCCCGGCCCTGCCTGCCCTGCGTACACAGGGACTTGGAAAGCTGTAGCCCCCGTGCTGTTGGTCCTGGGGCTGAACTCGCCCTCCATCTGCCTGGGGCTGGGAAACCCCTCGTTCCCACCTCCAACCCTGAGCTGCTGGGATGCCTGCCTCATCACTGTTCCTGGAGCCTCCCTGTTCTTCTGGAACCCAGAGCTCTAGTCCTGAGGGCTGTGTGGCCCGACCTCTGCCCCCTAAGAGGCCTGGAACCCTCCACGGGATTGGCTGTGGTGATTCCCATGGTCCTCCCTTTCCCACAAGCCCTGAGAAGGCCACCAGGCCCATTCCCTCCGTCCCCTGCCCCCTGCTGGTCTCAGCTGAGCACACAGCCCACTTACTAGGGACTCTGGTCCCTAGAGGCTTCAGGGACCATATGGCTGGAGGACGCCCAGTCCTTCCCTGGGCCAGGGTGGGAGGAGCAGGGCAGTAACTGGGGATGGCAGGAGAAGGTGGGAGAGGGTTTTCAGGCCCGGGGTCCCCTTATTTCACCCCAGCCACAGACACACAGACCAGAAGCAGTGCTCAGCCCTCTATTGGAGATTCTGCCTCCTCTGGGACAGATGTCCACTCTGCCCGCGACTCCTGAGCACACTCCCATGGCGGGTGCTGTGCTCTGGGTGGGTGTGCGGCAGTGGCCGGTCAGGGTGTAGGGGAGGGGACTGAGGGGACCTTGGTGAGCTTGCATTTGTGTGGGGATACACGTGAAGGGGTGTCGGATCCCAGGACTCAGGGCCTCTTCCTCCTGGGGGGCACACAGAGCCCCTTCCCTTCCTCCTTGGGGAATAGCCCTGGAATGGGGCCTTCCCTTGGTGCCTCTAGGTCCTGCCCTCCAGCCCATGTCCCCAGAAGGTGGTCTTTCCTTGGAGGGGTCAGAAACTCCAGCCCAGGGCTCTGGAGTCACTGTGGGAACACCTGCCTCAGCTCGGCACGCGCTTCTCCTGGCCTGTTTCTTCCACTGGGAGCTGGGACCCTAACCCCTCAAAGGGGATCCCTTAGCAAGGGTCATGGGCAGGGAGCTGCTATGGACGAGTGTGTGTGGGAAGGGGTGACTGGCGGGGGCTGGGGTGTCGGGGGGCTGGGGTGGCCTAGTCGTCTTTATCCTTGGCGCCATGTTTGAGGATGCGGGTGAACTCCACGTAGTTGAAGTTGCCTTTCTTATCAATGGGCGCCTCCCGGTACATCTCATCCACTTCCTCGTCTGTGAAGCGGTCACCCATGGTGGTGAGCAGCTCCCGGAGGTGGTCCTCATGGATGAAACCTGTGGGCAGGGGCAGCATGGGTGAGAGCAGGAACTTGGGCTGAGACACACACAGCAGCCCCATCCCTCAGCCCCCTGGCAGCTCTTGCAGACCTAGAGGGGCTGGGAAGATACAATCTTAGTCTCTGGTCAGTCTGAGGAATGAGGACATGGCAAGAGGGGTGTGGGGGTGCACGTGAAGGGGTGTCGGATCCCACATGAAGGGGTGCCAGGGTCCCGAGGGGAGGAGTTGTGCAGTGGGACTGTCTCTGAGGTGTCACTTGGGGAACTTGAGGCTGTGAACACAGAGGGTGTTGGGTGTGCCCTGTTTTAAGCGTGAGCTCTGGAGTTGCACTGCCTGAGTTGCAATGCTGATTCCCATTCTCCCTAGCTGTGTGACTTTGGGCAAGGTCCTTAACCTCCATGTGCCTGTTTAATCTAGAAAACAGGGGTGAACATATGCCATTCTGGTGAGGGACTGTGAAGGTAGTCAGGCCCGTGCGGGCCCATGGCCATGTTACCATGGCCATCATCAGCCTGACGTGTCCTTGGGAAAAATGAGCTGAGGGATGGAATATCCGTCAGGAGATCTGAGGAGGGGGGCCAGTTTCTATACCTTCTTGGCAAGAAAGGCATGAAATGGTTTGATTTCTGGAAAGGTCTAAAACAGATGGAGAATGTGCATTGGGCCAGCGGGGGAGATCATGAAGGCAGGAGTCTTGGGGCATGGGCTGTTCTGGCCTAGCCTTTGCGGTGACAATGAGGTGGCCTGGCTTTTACAGTTCTGGTGACAGAACCTGGGAGATGGGTGATGTCTATTCTGGCCCTTAGGGGCAGAGGCACTGAATGCCTGGGGTGGCCCTGGTCCACTTGCATGCAGGGTGGTGGTAGGGGGCGCCACGGACCTGAGGCTTCCTCGTCGAAGCAGGCAAAGGCGTTGCGAATCACATCCTCGGGGTCCGTGCCGTTCAGCTTCTCCCCAAACATGGTGAGGAACATGGTGAAGTTGATGGGCCCCGGGGCCTCGCTCATCATGCCCTCCAGGTATTCGTCTGTGGGGTTCTTCCCTGTGGCAGGTGGGGTGTTCCAGCCTGTGGTCCTGGGCCCTCTGTCCCCAGCTGGGACAACTTGCACCCCCGTCCCCCACCCCTGCCCTTCACAGCTCTGTGTGAGACGGGAGGTAGTGGGTTTTGTGAACTGGAAAGCACGGCTCTAGGGCAGCCACAGCAGTGGGCGCTGGGAGTCCCTGGCTGCTTCCACCAGTTTCCTCCTGTGGCCTGGATGTCAGCAGCCGGCAGTGCTCACTAAAGTGTAATAAAAATAACCCTCTGCAGACTGCTCACTGTGGCTGGTCGACCATGTGCCTTATTGCATTTAACTTTCAGCACCCTGTGAAGTCAGCATTCTTACTCACTTCACAGGTATGGAAGCTGAGGCACAGAGAGGCCAGGTGACTTGTCCAGGGTCAGACAGCAAGTAAGGAGGAGACTTGGGTGGACCTGGCATTTGAACCCAGGCAGCCTAACTCCAAAGTCCAGACACAGTGCTTTGCTGTCAGACAGGCCTGGGTTTGGATCCTAGCTGTGCACCTTGGTTTTCCCCATCTCTTAGGGGAATTTTGAAGACAATAAGTAGTTGCAAAAGGCTCATAACAATGACTGGCACAGGCCTATGGACTGGAATCAACTGCTGGGTTTCTACTGCAGTCCCACTAACTACTTGGTAGCTGTGTGACCTTGGGGAAATTACTTAACCGCTCTGAGCCTCAGTTTCCTTGTTTGTAAAGTGGGAATAATTGCATCTGTTCAATAGGATTGCTTTGAAATTTAAGATAATACCTGCAGGGCTTATTATTATTATTATTATTATTTGCTGTTCTTGTTTTTAATTTGAAGATGAAGGTGTGACTCATCTGCAGACCCACGGATGCGAGCTGCAAACACAGTGCATGTTTTTCTGGGTGGACACCCAGGGCTGTCATGAAGTCTCAGGGGTTCAGGGGCCTGGGTGCAGGGTGTGGCCTTGGAAATAGGAAGTCTTCATGTCCCTGAGCCTCACACACCCCACTGTGTCCCCCTGGGATGGCCGGGGAAGCTGAGGCCCAAGAGGAGCTGTGACGCCAGGACACTGGGGCACTTAAGGCCAGCCCCTTCTCTCACCAGGCCTCAGTCCCTTCCACGAAGCTGGGAAGGCCCCAGATAAGAACCCTGGAGTTGGCCAGGCGTGGTGGCTCACTTGGGAGGCCAAGGCAGTCTCCGGAGTTTGAGACCAGCCTGGCCAACATGGCAAAACCCTGTCTGTACTAAAAATACAAAAATTAGCCAGGCATCATGGCACATGTCTGTAACCCCAGCTACTGGGGAGGCTGAGGCAGGAGAATCTCTTGAACCCGGGAGATGGAGGTTGCAGTGAGCCGAGATGGTGCCACTCCAGCCTGGGCAACAGAGTGAGACTTTGTCTCGGGGGAAAAAAAAAAAAGAACCCTGGGGCTTACTTCCTGCCAGGTGACCTCCTCAGGGAGGAAGGCTTCAAGCGAGCCTGGCCGGAAGCTGGGAGAGGTTTGGTGCTCAGGGCCGGGGGCAGTGTGCTGTCAGTTCTCCCACTCAGGGTTGCCTGGTTCTCCCGCCCAGTGCCTCGTGGGTAAACGTCAGGGCCATGGCCCCATTTCACAGGAAGAGGAAAGTGCACAGGCCCGTACCAGGGACTGACTCTCTGGCCTCAAATCTCGAGGCTTGACTGTCATGGGGCTGTGTCCTCTGGTCCTGGACTCTCCCTCCCCCAGGCAGTGTCTGGTCTGGATGCTGTCACTCGGCATGAGGGGTACGTGGGAACTGGGCTGAGAGTGGCTGGCTGTGGCCAGTACTTTGGGAGGGATGTTGGGGCAGGCCCGTGGCCTGGGCATGGTCTCTGGAGACCTTCCCTCTGGGCCTGTGTTTCCCCATCTGCAGCAGAGAATTGGACTTGATTTTTGTACCCTGTTAGTTCTAAGGTCCTGATCCTGAGGAAGTCACTGGGACCAGAGAGGCTATGAGAGCCTGGGATGGGTGACCTCTGAAGGAGGGGAGCTGGTCTGGCCTCCCCTCTAGGCCTCAGTTTCCCCATCTGTGCAGGAGCAGACTTCAGTTCACACATTCATTTAGATGCTGACCCCTTTCTTTTTTTTTTTGAGACGGAGTCTTGCTCTGTCACCCAAGCTGGAGTGCAGTGGTGCGATCTTGGCTCACTGCAAGCTCTGCCTCCTAGGTTCATACCATTCTCCTGCCTCAGCCTCCCAAGTAGCTGGCGCCCACCACCACGCCCGGCTAATTATTGTATTTTTAATAGAGACGGGGTTTCACCATGTTAGCCAGGATGATCTCGATCTTCTGACCTCGTGATCCGCCTGCCTTGGCCTTCCAAAATGCTGGGATTACAAGCGTGAGCCACAGTGCCTGGCCAGCTGACCCCTTTCTTTAAATGAAATGATACCTGGCAGCCCAGTGCACAAATCTGCCCAAGACAGGCCCACTGTGGAGTCAGCCTGTCTACATTCAGACCCTGTGGCGGACCTGCTTCGTGCTTTAGTTTCCCTGTTGAACGACTAAGTAATGGCAACTATTCTCTAAGGTGGACACCACATGTCTCACTACACAGGAGGTGCCCTGTAAATGATTGGCAGAGCCTGCCTGGCCTCATCCATCTCACCCCTGTCCCTGTCCCAGCTCACCCAGCGAGGCCAGCATGTCGTGCAGGTCCTCCTTGTCAATGAAGCCATCACGGTTCTGGTCAATCATGTTGAAAGCCTCCTTAAACTCCTGGATCTGGGACTGGTCAAACATTGCGAAGACATTGGATGTGGCCCGCTGTGGCCGCTTCTTGGTGGTCTTGGCTTTGGCCCGCTTGCTGGACATCTTGGCTTCTGGTGGGTGGGGCTTTCCTGCAGGAAGGGGTGGGGGTCGGGTGGCCCTATGACTCTGGGCCAGAGAATCTTCCTGCCTCATCCAGACTGGCTTTTAGCACTTGGGCCTGGCATTCAAGGCTGCCCACGGATTTGGGGCTCCCACCACCCAGTTCTTCACAAAAGCAGACAAGTGTGGCTGTGTGATTCTGAACAACTTCCTCTACCTCTCTGAGCCTGAAAGTCTTCATCTGGGACTGGAGACATGAGGAATGCCCAGCAGTAGGGATTAACTGACTCAGTGCCCGAGAGCTCCTGGAACAGCGCCGGGCATGGAGTCAGCTATTTTGGCTGTGACTGTTTGGGTAAAACACTTAGGATTGGGCTTGGTGCCAGCAATTACCATGCTTTATCTCCTTTAATCCTTAATAGCATTTACACTGTCCCTCTCTCTTTCCAAGTGGCAAGGTGGGTCCACACTCGTGGGAGTCAGTGAGGGCTCTCCTGGGCTGCCATCCAGGCTCCCTGGCCCCGCAGGAAGGAGCTGGATCAGCAGTCCTGCATTCCTGCCGTTCCTCACTCTCCCACTCCATCCCTCTGCTGCCCGCCGGAGGTTCTAGGAGGCTCTGGGCAGTTAACCCCCCGCCTGTCCACCTCAGGGAGCTTGACTAGCCCCCTAATGGTGAGTGGTCACAGACTGATCCTGGGTCCCACTCCTTGTTCTCACTCCCCAGTACTTATCAGGGTATGAGGCTTGCTTGGGCTGAGAACCCCAGCTTCTTCACCCTTGCTTAGACCTGGCTTCTTAGTCTCTAGCCGGCCTCTTCTGTCCCATACAGACCCTGACCTACACCCGTCATTTTGAAGCCCTTAAAGGTTCCTGCCGCCCCTCAGAGCAAGTCTGGGTCCCTCATCCTGGCATTCGAGGCCCTGTGTGAGTCCCTCCTGGCCTCTCTGACAGTCCTCATGGTGTCCCTCTTGTGACCCACAATCCTGCCGTTCTGACCTCTGCAGTTCCCTGGACACTCCCAGGCTTTCCTCTGTGGTCCCCTCCTCCCCTGTGCTCTTTCTTCTCCAGCCCAGTTCTTGAGACCGCCCCCTCTCCTGGGGAGCTGTTCCTTGTACCCTTGCTTCCACAGTAAACATTTAAAGATCTCTCTCCCTTGTGGGCCAGCATAGATCCCCCAGTTTACACCAATCCCAGGCCACAGTTGGGCTAACAGATGCTTGTTTGATGAATGAATGTATGAAGGCAACTACGGCCAGTCTGCTGCTTCCACTGTACAGATGGGGAAACTGAGACCAGGCCTGGGACTCTTTCCCGGAACGCTTGCCATGGCTTGTGGGGATATGCGCCTGAAGACCCAGTGCCTCCTTCCCTCAGCTGGGGCAGTGGGCCTGGCTGAGGTTCCAGGACTGCGGCCCCTCTTCCCTCTGCCCGAACCCCCCGGGCCCAGGGCCTCCAGGAAGCCTGCTGTGCCTGTTGTTCACCCCAAGCTGTGTGGTTGCAACTCGAGCTGTTTCCAGGCCTTCCTCCCATGACTCTGTTGAAGTCATTCTCTGTCCTTGGCCTTTGAGATCGTCAACCCTGGACTGGGATCCTGGCCAGCCCCCCCAGCTGGTCCCCAGGGCCATCACTGCCTGTAGTCATGAGACAGTGGCTGCCCGTGTCCCACGGACCGACACACCCAGCCCTCAGTGTTTCTTGCATGGTTCAGAAAGGTAGACAGAAGTCCTTCTCACCCATGATCTAGTTGGGAGTGCCATTGTCCCCAGATGCCAGCCCCCTCCTCTCCCGTGCTTTAGAGGGGCCTAGTCCTTCCCTGAGTCCAGTGTTCTCGGGAACTTTGACTCCTGGCGCCCACAGAAGGCTGCATGCAGAGGGGCAGTGCACTGCGCCCAACAGAGGCTGTGATGGCCATCACTGTCCCCACCACACTCCGCGAAGCCCTAGGGCAGGCATGGCCAGGCCACCCACAGCTGGGTCTGAGCCCAGCTGGGCCCCTCTGCCTTCATGGCCACCCAGTCTGCACTCTCTGCCATGGCGTGGCTGGGAGCACTGTACTTAAGGGCTTGCACAAGGCTGCCATGTCCACACCAGTAATTGTGGGAAGTGGTGGGTGGAGGCAGGGGTGCCCCCCATGGTGCAGCTAGGAAAACAGGCCCCAGAAGGGGAGTGGAGTGCCCATGAGAGGGGGAGGGGCCACCTGGAAGCCAGGATTCCTGGGCTAGGTTTGGGTCAGTGGAGAGCAAACTTGGCTCCTGGTGCCCTCGAGGCTTGAACAAAACAGGGAGCCCCGGTCCTCAGGCGGGCCTGTGGCAGCGGAGTGGGAAAGGGCTCTGTGTGTCCAGAGGTGCCTTCTAGAACTGATGGAGGGGCGAGGGGCAGGCATAGGTGGGGCCTTTAGTTCTGGGGCCATCGCATCCCTCTTCAGGTGTCATAGACACCAGGGGTCAGCACTGATACTTGGCCTGGATGTGACTAGATGCCATGTCCCCCGTCCTGGTGTCCAGATTCCCACCATAACAGAAAAGGCTGGGCTGAAGCCAGCACAGGGCAGTGCCCCCGTGACCTCCAGCCCCTGGAGCTAGGCAGGGCAGATGCCTCCTTCTCAGTGCACCTCATCTGAGGCTCCTCCTTAGAGCAGCTGGAGGGCTGAGAAGAGCAGGGATCAGAGTCCTCATCCTGCCCCCTAGGGGTGAGTCCATCAGGGCCCTCCGCAGACCTTCCCCACCCACAGGCGAGATGACCCAGAGAGGGGAAGCCCGGGTCCCTGCATACAGCACTGGCTGTGTTGGAAGGGCCCCCTGGTCTCCGTCCCTTTCCCCTGGCCCAGGGTGTGGGGATGGGAGATGGGGAGGGGACACGGATGCTGTGGGGGCATGGAGTCCCACAGGGCTGTTCCTCCATCTGTGACACACATGCCTTTACTGGGCCAGGGGGAATTGGCTACCGCAACCCCCTCCCCAGCACCCCCGGAGCTCTGGGCTTAGTGTCTCCAGCTCCTCAGCAAAGGGGCAGGGCCTGGACGATGGCCTTCCCTTGCCGCAGGACCACTGCTTCTCAGAGGCCAGAACAGCCTTCCTGCTACCCGGCCCCTGGCCAGAGTCCCTGTCGGCCCCCAGCAAACTCGCTGCCCCAGCTCACCCCGCGGTCCGTGCCCAACAGACCCTACCACGTCCCAGTCTGTGGGGCCCGCCTCTGCCCCCCGTGACAGCCGGGTCGGGCCCGGGCCACCCCTCATCTCCAGCCCTGGGCCATTAGGCCCGTCCTCAAGACCCCGGGGCCCTGGATCCCACCTGGTGCGGAGAAGGCGCTTGGGCTCGCTGGGTGCGTGGAACTGGGCCGGCCGTCGGGTCCGGACTTCAGGCGGGGGCGGGGCGTGGCGGCCGGGCCTTACAAGGCAGAAGAATGTGCGCGGGGCGGGGCCGCGGGCGGGGTCCGGGGGCCCTCGGCTGCCGTCCGGCCTTATTTGGCCTCGGCCCACGGGCTGGCAGGCGGGGGCGCTCTGCGGCGAACCCCCCTTCCTTGCTGTGCCAGCCCGGGCTGCACAGAGGGCCTTGTAGGGAGGGGAGGTGATGGGGTGAGCAGGCAATGGGAGAGGGAGTGTGGGGGTTCGCTCTGGGCCACCCCTTCCCCTCCAGAGAGGCAAGCGGAACGTCCAGGGCCCAGAGGCCTCCCACTCGTGTGGGCCGTGGGAGCGCAGCTTCCCCTGAGGGGCAACGGCTTTCGACGCGGGGAGGGCAGAGGCGGTGGGTGGGGGGGCTCCCAGGGACCCCTACGCCCGGTGACTCGCTCTGTCCACATCAGCGGTCGCCCCCCAGAGCGGGGCTGAAGGAACCACTCGGGAAGCACTGGTTTCGTGGAGGGAAACACGATGAACAAGTAGCTCCGCGGCTTGGGGCCTCAAAGGAGAGGGGACCTGGGGGAGCGTGGGCTGTTCCACAGGGTGCTCTGGGCAGTGACACTGGGCAGACAGGAGGTGCAGGGGTGCGCCCCGCCATGAGGGCTCCCGGGCTCGGGGTCGCCAGCAGCAGGAGGCCAGGAGGATGGGGGTGGGAGCCAGAGGGGCTGAGAAGCAGCAGGGACCCCTCTGTGGCTCCCTGTAGACCATGTGGGGTGTCGGAGGGTTCTGAGTAGGGGGTGACGATCTGGCTTGGGTTTTGACGGAATCCTTCTGGGTGATGTGTTGAAAATAGCGCAGAGGGGGCCGAGTCCATGAGCAGGGGACCTGTGAGGAGCCACCCAGCAAGGATCAGGCTGATCCGGACTAGCAGGGAGGCCGAGGGACAACTGCTAAAACTATTTCCGAGGTGCAGCCGGTAGGATCTGCGGGGGCATCGGAATGGGTGTGAAAGAAAAGAGTCAGGGTGGACTCTGAGAGTTTTGATCTGAGCAACCAGAAAGATAGAGCTGCCATTTTCTATGATGGGTTTGCTGTGTGAAGCAGTTTGGGGATAAGAAACTCTATTTTGGACAGATTAATTTTAAAAACTTTATTTTGAAATGATTTCAGACTTAGGATAAAATTAGAAGAACTGTGCGAAGAACCCTGTATACCTTCATCTAGATTCTCCATTTGTTACCACTGGGTTTTATTATATTTTCTTCTTGCTTTCCATATACATATATATAATACATGTACATACATTTATATTTATTTATTCCTACCCCCAACCATTTGAGAGTTTCTTGCATACATATGTCCTGTTATCTCTACATATTTCAGTGAGTACCTCCTAAAAAGGAGATTCTCTTCAATATGCATAGTACAATGATAAAAGTCAGGACAATTTTCACATTGATTTAATTACCTAGTTTACAGTCCATATTCAGGTTGTGCCAGTTATCCCAATAATGTCCTTTAGAGGAATTTTTTCTGGTCCAGGAGACAAAGTAAGATCATTTGTCATCACATTTCTTCAGTGTCCCAGTTTTACATTTTATTTTTTGATTGTGGTAAAATATACATAACATAAAATTACCATTTTCAGCATTTTTTTTTTTTTTTTTCTGAGATGGAGCCTCCCTCTGTTGCCCAGGCTGGAGTGCAGTGGCGCATCTCAGCTCACTGCAAGCTCCGCCTCCTGGGTTCATGCCATTTTCAGCCTTTTTAAGTGTATAGTTTGGTGGCATTAAATACATTCACTTTGTTGTGCAGCCATCACCACCATCCATCTCCAGAGTGCTTTCATCTTCCCCAGCCAAAACTCCCTGCCAGTTAAACACTAACTCCACCTTGCCCCCTTCTTCCCACCCCAGCAGTCATCATTCATCTTTCTGTTTCCTGTAAGTTTATCCACTCACTGGAGCCTCATATAAATGGAATCATATTGCATTTGACCTTTTGTCACTGGCTTATTTCACCCAGCATAATGTCCTCAAGCCCCAGGTTCATCCATGTTTAGTGTATATCAGAATTTCTTTTTGGGGGTGGGGGGTTGAGATAGGGTCTCACTCTGTTGCCGTGGGTGGCATGCAGTGGCATAATTATAGCTCACTGCAGCCTTGACCTCCTGGGCTCAAGCAATCCCCATGCTTTGACCCTCTCAAGTAGCTAGGGCTGCAAGCATGCACCAGCACACCTGGCTAAGTTTTCTTTTTTTTTTTTTTTTTTTTTTTTTTGAGACGGATTCCCGCCTCCCGGGTTCATGCCATTCTCCCTGCCTCAGCCTTCTGAGTAGCTGGGACTACAGGCGCCCACCACCGCGCCTGGCTAATTTTTTTTTTTGTATTTTTAGTAGAGACGGGGTTTCACCATCTTAGGATGGTCTCGATCTCCTGACCTCGTGATCTGCCCGCCTCAGCCTCCCAAAGTGCTGGGATTACAGGTGTGAACCACTGCGCCCGGCCCACACCTGGCTAAGTTTTCTACTTTTGTAGAAACGGTCTTCCTGTGTTGCCCAGCCTGGTCTCAAACTTCTAGCCTCAAGCAGTTGTCTAGGACCTCCAAGGTGCTGGGATTATAGGCCTGAGCCACTGTGCTTGGCCCTGGCTAATTTTTTTTAAAAAATCTTTTTGTAGAAGTGGGGTCTCGCCATGTTGCCCAGGCTCTCGTCCTTTTTAAGGCTGAATAATATTCCATTGTATGCATAGTTTGTTCGTCCACTCAACATGGATGGACACTTGGGTTGCTTCCACTTTTTGGCTATTCTGAATAATGCTTCTGTGAACATGGGTCTCTTCAAATTCCTGCTATTGTTTTTTTAACCTGACATTGTGAACATATAAGTCTCTGTTTTCAATTCTTTTGGGTATGTGCCCAGAAATGGAATTGCTGGATCAAATGGTTATTCTATTTTTAACATTCCGAGGAACTGCAATAACTGTTTTCTGTAGTGGCTGTACCATTTTAAATTCCCATCAACAGTGTACAAGGGGCCTGGTGTGGTTTCTCTTGCCTGTAATCCTAGCACTTTGGGAGGCCTAGGCGGGTGGATCACTTGATGCCAGGAATTTGAGACAAGCCTGGCCAGCATGGTGAAATCCTGTTCTCTACAAAAAATACAAAAATTAGCCAGGTGTGGTTGTACACGCCTGTAATCCCAGCTACTTGGGAGGCTGAGGCAGGAGACTCACTTGAACCTGGGAGGCTGAGGTTGCAGTGAGCCGAGATCGCGCTGCTGCACTCCAGCCTGGTGGACAGAGTGAGACTCCATCTCAAAAAAAAAAAAAAAAAATAGAATATTTAACCCATTTAAAAAAGGTGCCAAGGGATTAATATCCAAAACATTTTTTTTTGATTCTAGGCGTTTTAAAAATATGTTTTGGATATTAATCCCTTGATACGATTTGTAAATATTTTTCTTATTCTACAGGTTTTCTGTATTTTAAAGAAAAGCTTAAATTGTTATCTTTTATAAACTATAAAATTCACCTATGAAATGTACAATTCATTGGTTTTAGTGTGTCTACAAAGCTATGTAATCATCAGCACTACTATGTAATTATTCCACAACATTTTAGTAAGTAATCCCCCAAAGAAACTCTGTACCTGTCAGCAATCATTTCTCATTCTCTTCTCATCCCAGCCCCTGGAGACTATGGATCTAATTTCCCTATCAGTTTGTTTACTGTAGAAATTTGTTTTTGTGTTTTGAGATGGAGTCTCGCCCTGTCACCCAGACGGGAGTGGAGTGGGGCTCACTGCAACCTCCGCCTCTTGAGTTCAAGTGATTATCCTGCCTCAGCCTCCCTAGTAGCTGGGATTACAGGCACCTGCTACCACCCCAGCTAATTTTTGTATTTTTAGTAGAGATGGGGTTTTACCATGTTGTCCAGGCTGGTCTCGAAATCCTGACCTCAAGTGATCCACCTGCCTCAGCCTCCCAGAGTACTGGGATTACAGGCGTGAGCCACACGCCTAGCCAGCTTGTTTACTCTAGAAACTTCAAACAAATGCAGTCATACAATGTCTGGCTTCTTTCGCTTAGCATAATATTTTCAGAGATCATTCCATATTGCAGAATGTCCCAGGACCTCAGTCTTTTTCATTGCCAAGTAGTATTCTGTTGTATGGCTATATGCTACATTTTGTTTTTGTATTTGTCAGTTGATAGACATTTGGGTTGTTTCTACTTTTTGCCCATTAATCTGCAGGTTTATGTGTGGGTATACGTTTTCGCTTTCTCAGGTATATAAGAGTGGAACTGCTGGGTCATATGGTAACGCCTCTATGTTTAACCTTTTAAGGAACTTCCAAACTATTTTGCATAATGTTGTACCATTTTGAATTCCCGCCGGCAGTGTATGGTTGCAGTTTCTCTACTTCTTCACTAATACTTGTCTGCCTGTGTTTGTATTAGAGCCGGGGTCTCACTATGTTACCCTAGGCTGGACTTGAACTCCTGGGCTCAGCAATCCTTCCACCTCAGCCTCCCGAGTAGCTGGGACTACAGCTCCTTGGCCCTGCTTGTCTTTTTAATTCTAGTCATCCTATTAGGTGTGAAGTGGCATCTCATTGTGGTTTTGATTTGCATTTGTCTAGTGACTGAAGATGTTGAGCATTTTTCACATGCTTATTATTGGACATTTGTGTATCTTCTTCAGAGAAGTATCTGTTTAGGCTGGCCACGGTGGTGGCTCATGCCTGTAATCCCAGCACTTTGGGAGGCTGAGGCAGGCAGATCACCTGAGGTCAGGAGTTTGAGACCAGCCTGGCAAAAATGGCGAAACCTCGTCTCTACTAAAAATACAAAAATTAGCTGGGGGTGGTGGTGGGTGCCTGTAGTCTCAGCTACTCGGGAGGCTGAGGCACAAGAATCACTTGAACTCGGGAGGTGGAGTTTACAGTGAGCTGAGATCGTGCCCCTGCACTCCAGCCTGGGCAACAGAGAGGGAGACTCTGTCTCAAAAAAAAAAAAAAAAAAAGGTGTCTATTTAGATCCTTTACCTATTTAAAAATTTGTCTTTTGGTTTTGAGCTGTAGAAGTTCTTTACATATTCCGGCTATGCACCCTTATCAGATACATGAGTTTCAAATATTTTCTCCTATTATGTGAGTTATCCTTTCACTTTCTTGATAAACGTGTTCTTTGAAACACAAGTTTATTTTTTATTTTTAATTTTTTTTTGTTTTTTGAGATGGAGCTTTGCTTTGTCGCCCAGGCTGGAGTGCAGTGGTGCGATCTTGGCTCACTGCAATCTCTGCCGCCTGGGTTCAAGTGATTCTCCTGCATCAGCCTCCCGAGTAGCTGGGATTACAGGCACTCACCACCGCACCTGGCTAATTTTTGTACTTTTAGTAGAGACAAGGTTTCACTATCTTGGTCAGGCTGGTCTTGAACTCCTGACCTCGTGATCCACCGGCTTTGGCCTCCCAAAGTGCTGGGATTACAGGCGTGAGCCACCGTGCCCAGCTGAAGCACAAGTGTTTTTAACTTTTAAGTTTAGTTTATCTGTGTTTTCTTTGGTTGCTTGTGCTTTGGTGTCATACCTAAGAAGTCATTGCCTGATCCAAGGTTATGAATATGTTTACACTTGTGTTTTCTTTTCTTTTTTCTTTTTGTTTTTTGAGACGGAGTCTCGCTCTGTCGCCCAGGCTGGAGTGCAGTAGCGTGATCTCGGCTCACTGCAAGCTCCGCCTCCCAGGTTCACGCCATTCTCCTGCCTCAGCCTCCCCAGTAGCTGGAACTACAGGCGCCCACCACCACGTCCGGCTAATTTTTTGTATTTTTAATAGAGACAGGGTTTCACTGTGTTAGCCAGGATGGTCTCAATCTCCTGACCTTGTGATCCACCCACCTTGGCCTCCCAAAGTGCTAGGATTACAGGCATAAGCCAACGCGCCCTGCCCACTTCTGTTTTCTTTTAAGAGTTTGCTAGTTTTAGCTTTCATGTTTTTTGTTTTTTTTTTTTTGAGACGGAGTCTCGCTTTGTTGCCCAGGCTGGAGTGCAGTGGCGCGATCTTGGCTCACTGCAAGCTCTGCCTCCTGGGTTCACGCCATTCTCCTGCCTCAGCCTCCTGAGTAGCTGGGACTACAGGTGCCCGCCACCACACCCGGCTAATTTTTTGTACTTTTAGTAGAGATGGGGTTTCACTGTGTTAGCCAGGATGGAGTTTTCAGGTCTTTAATCCGTATTGAGTTAATTTTGTATATGTTGCAATGTAAGGGTCCAGCTTCCTTTTATTTGCATTTGGATATCCAGTTACACTAGCACCATTTGTTGATACTTCTTTCCCCATTGAATGCCTTGGCACTGTTGTCTAAAATCAGTTGTCCATTAATGTATGGGTTTCTTTTGGACTCTTAATTCTGTTTCATTGATATATATGTCTACCCTTTTGCCAGTACTACACAATCTTGATTATTTATTATTTATTTTTTGAGACAGGGTCTTGCTCTGTCACCCAGTCTGGACTACAGTGGTATGATCACAGCTCACTGCAGTCTCAACCTCCTGGGCTCAAGTGATCCTTGTGTTTCAGCCTCCTGAGTAGCTGGAACTATAGGTGTGTGCCACCACACCTGGTTAATTTTTGTATTTTTTGTACAGATGGAATCTCACTGTGTTGCCCAAGCTGGTCTCAAACTCTTGGGCTGAAGTGATCCTCCTGTCCCAGCCTCCCAAAGTGTTGGGATTATAGGCATGAGCCACTGTGCTCAGCCTTGATTACATTAGTTTTGTAGTAAAATTTTACATTTCCATATGAATTTTAGGGTCAGCATCTCAATTTCTGCAGAAAAGGGAGCTGGGATTTTGGTAAGGGTTGTGTTAAACCTGTAGATTAATTTGGGGGAGTATTGCCATCTTACCAAAACTAAGTCTTCCAGTCCATGAACAGTGGAAAATAAGTAACATGTGGTGTGCTACTTTGGGATTGTGAATATTCTGTTCCTCATAAAAATTTCAACCAATAGTTTTTTTTTTGAGACAGAGTCTCGCTCTGTCACCCAGTTGGAGTACAGTTCATTGGCAATCCCGGCACAACCCTTCTGCCTCAGCCTCCCATGTAGCTGGGATTACAGGTGCGTGCCACCACGCCCAGCTAATTTTTGTACTTTTAGTAGATACGGGTTTCACCATGTTGGCCAGGCTGGTCTTGAACTGCTAACCTCAAGTGATCCACCCGCCTTGGCCTCCCAAAGTGCTGGGATTATAAGCGTGAGCCACTGTGCCTGGCCCAAATGATGATTTCCTAATTCCTGAATTCCCTCTAATGTTATGAGTTGGTGGATGTGTAAGTTGCGCGTTATGCATCCAAGTGGAGATGTTGAGTGGGAAGGGTGGATTTCAGGGAAAAATACAGGCTGGAGATTTAGATGTGGGAGTTGTCAGTCTACAGAAAGTTAAAGACATAAAGGCAGCAGTGGGGCCCCAAAGGCCCATGTCCCGTGTTGGCCACAGGGGCTTCACTGGGTCTGGGTTGGGGGTTGGGGTGACATTTTGGAGACAAAGTATGGGCTCACTGGGTCCAGAAAGTACCATGGGTCTATGGAGGCTAGTACCGGGGGCCCCTGTTTTATGGGAAGTGGGGTTCTGTGGCAAGAAATGAAGAAATGTCCCTGTTCCATTTAAAACTGCCCCCGAAAGCCTTACTGCCTTTTTTTTTTAGACTGAGCCTTGCTGTTTCCCAGGCTGGAGTACAGTGGTGTGATCTCAGCTCACTGCAACCTCCGCTTCTCAGGCTCAAGCGATTCTCCTGCTTCAGCCTCCTGAGTAGCTGGGATTACAGGCATGCACCACCACACCTGGCTAATTTTTTATTTTTTTTAAGTAGAGATGGGGTTTTTCCATGTTGGCCAGGATGGTCCTGAACTCCCGGCCTCAAGTGATTCACCCACCTCGGTCTCCCAAAGTTCTGGGATTACAGGCATGAACCATTGTGCTCAGCCTGAAAGCCTTACTTTTTAACCTGGCATTCAAGGCCAGTCTGGCCCCAGCCCCGCCTGGAGCAGCAGCATAGCCTTACACCTCTGCCACTGTGCTCACTGTGTCTTTCACTGCCATAGCTTGGTTCAAATATTGTCCATTCTGAAAGCCCAGCAAATATTGCCTTCTCTGCTAAGGTTCTTCATTTAGGAAATCATTCTTGAGGCTCTACTCTCTGCCAGGCACTGAGACCTGGTGAAGACTCTCTTCCCACCCTTGGGAGCCCACCATCTTCTGCGTAGAGACAGATATTCACAAATCATCACATAGATATCAATAAAAGCATCATCACATCAGTGACAACAGCAAAGGAAAGCAACTCTTTTTTTTTTTTTTTTTTTTTTTTTTTGGGACGGAGTCTCGCTCTGTCGCCCAGGTTGGAGTGCAGTGGCGCAATCTCGGCTCACTGCAAGCTCCGCCTCCCGGGTTCACGCCATTCTCCTGCCTCAGCCTCTCCGAGTAGCTGGGACTACAGGCGCCCGCCACCACGCCCGGCTAACTTTTTGTATTCTTAATAGAGACGGGGTTTCACCGTGGTCTCGATCTCCTGACCTCGTGATCCGCCCGCCTCGGCCTCCCAAAGTGCTGGGATTACAAGCGTGAGCCACCGCGCCCGGCCGGAAAGCAACTCTTGAGCAGGGCGTTGGCACCGACCTGGCCTGGCCCAGGTGTTTGGCGGGATTTCCCTGGGGAAAGGCCACCTGTCCTGAGAGTGGAGGCAAGAGCGATGTCAGCTGCAGTGGTGGAGGCCCGGGACACCCTGTGGGAGGCCCTGAGGCGGCCAAGGGCAGCTCTCACTGGAGGTGTGGCTATAGAGGTGGGTGGCACCCTCTAAGGCCTAGGTGAGGAGGCTGGGTTTAGGTTTTTTTTTTTTTTTTTGAGACGGAGTCTCGCACTGTTACCTAGGCTGGAGTGCAGTGGCACCATCTTGGCTCACTGCAAGCTCCGCCTCCCAGGTTCATGCCATTCTCTTGCCTCGTCCTCCCGAGTCGCTGGGACTACAGGCGCCCACTACCATGCCCTGCTAATTTTTTTGAATTTTTAGTAGAGATGGGGTTTCACCATGTTAGCCAGGATAGTCTTGATCTCCTGACCTTGTGATCCACCCGCCTCGGCCTCCCCAAGTGCTGGGATTACAGGCGTGAGCCAACCACTGGCCTGGGTTTAGGGATTTTAAGCAAAGGGTGATGCAGCCTAGTCAGCATTTTGAAAATTCCCCTGGCTGCCATATGGTAGGACCAGGGGCGGCAGCAGAAACCACACCAGCTTTTAGATCAGCCACAGATTCCGATGGGCAGGAGACGGTTTAGAATTGCTGTCGTAAAGCCCATTCTACTGCTGGTGCTAGAAACCTCATCTCAGTGGGTCTGTCCTCCACAGCATTTGCTCACGCAGACTCCGCGTGGTACTTGGCCCTCAGGCTTCTGGTGGCAGTGGCTTTGTCCTGCTGTCCTGTCTATAAGGTCTGGGGGCCCAGTGCTGTTCCTGGTGGTAGCTGAGCCTTCTCTGTGCTGACTCTGGAAACATACAACCCTAGGGAGCTTGGGGTTCCAGAAGGGAAACCTGGGCCGTGTAGGATTCTCAGGGACCCACAGGTGGCTGACAGTCTCCTGTCCCCTCTGCTGCCTCTGTGGTCATATCCTGCAGCGTTTAGGAGGGCGCTTCCTGTCTGTCCCTGTCCTGGTTCCCTGGAGGACTAGGCTTTGGAAACACAGAAGCTGAGGACTCATTCCCAGCTTCTCTGGGAAGCTGCTGTCAGCCTTTCTCTGAAGTGACAAATGCGTCCCTGATGGAACAAGGTACAAGGACATGGGACATCATCTAAGTCATATTTTTGTGAAAACCATTTAATCTGAATCCAGCCATGAGAAAACATAAACCCAAATGGTGCACCATCCTATAGAGCACGCTTGGATACTTTAAAAACACCAACATCTCAGCCAGGCACGGTGGCTCACGCCTGTAATGCCAGCACTTTGGGAGGCCAAGGCGGGAGGATCACGTGAGGTCAGGAGTTCAAAACCAGCCTGGCCAATATGGTGAAACCCCATCTCTACTAAAAATACAAAAATTAGCCAGGTGTGGTGGCGGGCACCTGTAGTCCCCAGCTACTTGAGAGGCTGAGGCAGGAGAATCTCTTGAACCCAGGAGGCGGAGGTTGCTGTGAGCCAAGATTGCGCCACTGCACTCCAGCCTGGGTGTTGCAGTGAGACTCCGATTCAAAACAAACAAAATATACTAAAACAAACAAAACAACAAAACATCAACATCTCAAAAAACAAAACCAAAAAAGTAGGGAAATTTTGATTTTTAAAGAGACTAGAAGGACTAGAAGGACATGGTGGCCTGGCACAGTGGCTCACACCTGTGATCCCAGCACTTTGGGAGGCCAAGGCAGGAGAATCACTTGAGCCCATGAGTTTGAGACTAGCCTGGGCAACAAAGTGAGACTCCATCACTACAAAAAATTTTAAAATTAGCTGGGCATGGTGGCATGTACCTGTGGTCCCAGCTACTTGGGAGGCTGAGGCAGGAGGATTGATTGAGCCCAGTTGGTTGAGGCTGCAGTGAGCCATGATCACACCATTCTTTGCACTTCAGCCTGGGCAGCAGAGTGAGACCTTGTCTAAAAAAGAAAAGAAAAAACAAAACAAAACAAAACCAGACAGATAGACATGGTAACTGAAAGCAGTGACTGATCCTTAATGGGACCCTGGATGGATAAAAGGGAGAAGGTATAAGGGACAAGGTTGTGAGGGCACCTGGTGTATGGGCTGTGCTTTAGGCCATACTAATATGTGCGCCGAGTGCCCTTCTGGGTAAAGGAGGTGCTCCCTGGAACATTCCTTTCTTAAGTTTGAGGGTGGTGATGGTATTGTGGTTGTGCAGGAACGTCCTTGTGCCTGGGAGTTGCATGATGTGTTTTGGGGTGAAATATCAGTGTATGCCACTGACTCTCAGATGGCTCACGGGGAAAACAATGTGTATGTATCCGAGAGGGATAATGCCCATATGGGTGAAATATTGGTAATCGGTGACTCTGGCCGCCGGATATGTTTTCATTATTATACTGTTCCTTCAATGGAGGCGGCGTCTTCTCCACTGCTGTGCCAGGAAGGCTGGGCGTGGGGGTCCAGATTCTGTACATCAGACACCCCTACCCCATCTTGTGCTTAATAGAGTGCAGGATCCCTCCTGAGACCCTAATCTAACCCTCAAGTCCCTTCCCCTGCCACAGCAGAAGCAGGAAGGCTAAGGGTCCATCCCCAATCTCCATGGCCCATCCGGGAGAGCCGGCTGCTAGCTGCACCCCTAAACGTCTGCTTCAGTGCCTGATGCAACCGGAAACCTCTTCACTTACCCTTCAAGTCACCCCCAGCTGGGTCTCAGGGGAGGGGTAGGTCTGGGAAGGCGCCAGCCCTGGAGTTAATCCAAGCCACGTGTGGTCACCAGATGCTTTGTCACTACTAACAGGTGTTGGGATCCACGGACAAGGGCTGCTCCAAGCATAGGGGTCCAGCCACAGTTCGGATGGGCTCCCAGGGGCCTCACTGGGGTGGGCCGGGTAGCCTGAACAAAGCTGCTGGGAAGGCAGGGTCCGTGCATCCCCTGGGCCTGAGATCACGAGCTTCTTGGCTGGCTTGGGCCAAGGGAGGAGACCAGGAATCTGTGGCTCCAGAGCCTGGCCAGAGAACTTTCTAAAAGGCATGTTCCAGCCGGGTGCGGTGGCTTACGCCTGTAATCCCAGCACTTTGGGAGGCCAATGGGGGCTGATCCTGAGGTCAGGAGTTCAAGACCAGCCTGGCCAACGTGGTGAAACCCCCCATCTCTACTAAAAATACAAAAATTAGCCGGGCATGATGGCAGGCACCTGTAATCCCAGCTACTCGGGAGGCTGAGGCAGGAGAATTGCTAGAACCCAGGAGGCGTAGGTTGCAGTGAGCCAAGATCGCGCCACTGCACTCCAGCCTGGGTGACAGAGGAAGACTGTCTCAAAAAACAAAAAAGGTATGTTCCTACCACCGGGGCTCGGCACCTCCTGCTTCTGCCAGGACTGCGTGCCACTCCCTCCCCGAAAGCTGGCTACCCACTCATCCTTCCGGTCTCTACCAGAACACTCCTGCCCAGGCTGGGTTTGGCGGTCGCGCTGCGGGGTCCTGAAGCCTCATTCTGCCGCGTCTTGTTTTTTACCACCTGTCGTTGACTTGACCTTATCTGTCACGTTCAATATCTGTCTCCCTCACCAGAGTGAGCTCTGCCCCAGCACTGGGCCTGTGGAGGAGGTGCTCTAGAGATGCACTTAGGGCTCGCACCTGACAGAGTGGAAGCAGCTGCCAGGCATGGGGATACCGAGTACCCCGCCCTGAAGAATGTGCAGACTGTGGATCTGTGGAGGGTGTAAACTGTCCTCTGGGGTGGTCTTTATCAGCCTATCCTGGCTCCTGTGATAGCATCTATCTTTCAAGGGTTTATTTCAAACAGGAAGCTGGTTAAGTGCTGCACACTCATTTTCGGGAGAGGGGACGGTCAGCTCCATCTTCCCGCCCCAGATCACAGAGCTGGCATCCCGGCTGGCACTCCCATCAGGCTGTCTCTACAGAACTGCCTTTTGGGAGGGGTCTGGTTCAGTTTCCTGGGCCCACTCTGCTCATCCCCCTGCAATAATGCCACAAGCCCTCAGTACACGTTACCTCATTTATTCTCACAACATGCCTGTGAGGTAGGGAGGGGCAGGGACTGTCCCCGTTTTACAGAGGAGGAAGTTGAGGCACACAGAGGTCAAGTGACTTGCCCAAGGTCACAGACGGCGGCCAAGCTGGAAATGGGCCCCAGAGCAGGGCCTTGGTTCACCTGGGGAGGGGGGGGTCCCCCCTGCAGCAAGCGCCAGCCAAGAGGATGTCTTGGATGCCAAAGAGGCGCATACACAGCGTAGAGCAGCCCCTTGGGTACTGAGCTGGCTTCGGGGCTGAGCCCCTGCCCTCCCCCACCCCGCCCTGCAGGCCCGGGCCATTGCAGCTCAGGGCTCGTGACACCCTGGGAGTGGGATGGGGGGGGGGCAGGAGAGAGAGAAGGATAATTGGGGTAAAAAAAAAATAGAACAGAAAACTCAGAGGCTGGGCAGATGGGCCCTTAGGAGTGGGGGGGGAGGGGGTGGAGACCAAAAAAAAAGGGCTGCTTACACACAAGGTATATATTTTTACACACACTTGTACACACACCTAGATATAGTACATGTAAAAATATATGCTATTCACACACCCGCCTCCTGCCAGGTGCCCCGAGAGCCAGCGGCAGCGGCGCTGGGTGGGCATGGGTGAGCAGATGGGCGTTTGTTAACTATACACTCTAAGGTCTATGTGCATATGTACACATACATACAGATACCGCCACCCGCCCCTTGGGCACTGGACACAGGCGCGGCTGAGGACTGACAGCCCCCTGGAAGCCACTCGGAGTCCTAGATTTTGCTGAAGGAAGAAGGGGCTGGAGAAAATAAAAGGGCGGGAGTCTGGAGTGTGATAACTGTGGCTTCGTCTCAATTTCCCCCCCAAGACTAAACTTCCCTCATCTGCTCAGCGGTGAGTCCTGCCTGACACTACCCAGGGCTGGCGGGGCACCTCCCAGTGAGGCGCCTCTATCTGCGTGTGTGTGTGTGTGTGTGTGTGTGCGCGTGGGAGGCTGTGTGTGAGCACTTGGCGGGGGAGGGAGGGGACTTGTGTCCATCTCTCTGTCCTCTGGGCCCTCAACCGCAGAGAGGGCTGAGACCCAGAAAGCCGCTTGCCACAATGGTGACCAATGTGTGAGCTCTGAAGGGAAAAGAGAAAAACTAAGAAAGAATGAAAATCCAAGGTCAGAGTGGGGGTAGCCGGGGAAAGGAAGGACATGGCAGGTGCCCAAGGCTGCCCTTGGACTGTCGTCATCTTGTAAACAAGCTAGTGTGAGTTCTCATCAGATAGAACGAGTAAAAAGACCGCAGTCTGGAGGCTGGGCCGGGAGTTGCCGACGTCCATCTATCTAGTCCACCACGGCCAGCAAGAGGGAAAAAAAAGTTTTCTAGTTTTGTGATTTTTGTTGATTTTTTTTGTGAGTAAAATCTTCATAACCTAAAGCTGGGAGGGACCCGAAAAAGCCAGATTGTGAGCCCTTGTGTGCGTCAATTTGAAAGTTGGCTCAGGGTCTCTAAGACAGAATAACCACAGCAAAGGCTGAGAAAACTCTGTTCCGTTCGCACTTAGTTTTTGTGATTTTAATGATTTAAAATCGTTTCTTTCCTCCTGCACGGTCTCAGAGCCTGGTCTGGGCCTCCGGGACATAAATCTCGATGCTGTCCGCGCTCTCGGTGGCTGAGTTCTGCCGCACAGAAGCTGCCCGCTTGGCCGCCAGGAGTCTCTTGCGGGCCTCCTGGCGCTGCTTGTCGCTGGCGTCTGAGGCCTTGTCGCGGCTCACTGCCGGCTTGGATTTGGCTGGCTTCTTTGGGACCGGAGGGGGTGGTTTCTTCTCTTCCTTTAGTGAGACAGTGAGGAGAGAACAAAAATAAAATAAAGGTGCCACGTTTTGTGTGGCACTACCCCCCACCGTATGCCGGCAGCTGGAGTCTCCACCCCAGCCTCCCCGCATCGGGCGCAAGCAACACACACTTGGAATCAGGAAGCCACGAGAAGCGATGACAGTGGGAAGAGCACAAGGCACTGGAGCGGAACGCAAGCCTAGACTCCGAGGGCGCTCGAGCAGGGGGGACGGGCAGATCCCCGTGTCCGCCCTCATGTTGAACCACTGGGAGCCTGAGACTTGGGCAGGAGCTAGCCTGAGTCACACCCAGAGACAAATTTAGGGCTTCAGGTCCCACTTTACAGGCTATTCTAGGGGATTAGACAGGGCCACGGTTCAACAGGGGTCACTGGTTCTGGTTTGCAGAAGGAAGCCTCAGGGAAGAGGGTGGCTACCACAAGGTCACAGAGCTGGCTCCAGACCTCAGGACTCCTGGCAGCAGGGCCCCAGGAGAAGGGACCATTTTCCTGCCTCCTCTGTTATAACGTGATTGAGGCTGTGGGCATGCCTCTCCCAGGATCCCCTTTTCTGGACATGCAGGGCAGGACACATGCTTCAGGGGCAGCCTCAACTACACGGAGCAAGCGGCATGCCAGAAAAGTGCCAAGCATGGACCCCACGCAGTGATGGACGTGAGCCCCCAGCTCAAAGACGACACACGGAGAAGGGAGCCAAGCAGCACTGACCGATGTGGGCAGCGTTATTGCCGACCAGGAATTTGTCCCTGGACTTCCCCTCCGCACTGCTCCATGCTCACCTTCCTCTTCTCGGGGGTCTCCACCAGCTGCCAGCTGTTGGCCTTGAGGTGGTAGAGTTCGTCGAACTTCATGCTGATGTCCTCGATGGACAGCTGTAGCAGGTCCCAGAACCCTGCTAGGTCCTGGGCTGTGGGGCGTGGGTTGGCATCAGGGTTCTGTGGGCCAGATGGGGATCAGTGGGGCCGGCTCAGCAGAGGCTTGTCCTGCTCCCCCCGACCCCCCC
Organism: Hylobates moloch; assembly: GCF_009828535.3. NCBI lineage: Eukaryota > Metazoa > Chordata > Mammalia > Primates > Hylobatidae > Hylobates > Hylobates moloch. Next base: position 24,238,454 of record NW_026652296.1, read on the forward strand.
CAACAAGCAGGGTTCCTCTGGGCCCTGCCAGTGCCCGCGGGGGCTCTTGAGGCCTAGTGTCTGGGTCAGTATCTGTATGAATGAATTTAAGCCAGTTCGGGTCAGCACCAGCCCTAGTGGTGGGGATCTTTCTTTGGGGGATAGTCTAAGGGCTGTGGTGAGGAAAGCACTCCTGTCCCTAATGTATGTGTATGCTAGCAGATGGGTGTTCTCTTTTTGGACGGAAGAAACAAGTTCTTGGCCATGGTGTGACAGTGACACCGAGAAGCCCAATTCACTCCCAGGTGGGGAAGGTCACAGAATCTGTGTTGTTTCCCTCGTGTCACTCTGTTCCATGACAACGCAACCCCCAGGTCTCTCTAGGTCTTGGAGACAAACGATCTCCACTGCCTCCCGCTGGGAGCACACACATTCCCACAGGCAGAACAGCCCAGGACTTTGCTTCTGACCCTGACAGGGCCAGCCCTCCTAACAGGTAAGAGGGAGGGAGAAAGCCAAGCCACCAATCCCAGCAGTGGGATTTTTTTTTTTTTTTTTTTTTGAGACGGAGTCTCTCTCTGTTGCCCAGGCTGGATGCAGTGGCGCGATCTCGGCTCACTGCAAGTTCCGCCTCCCGGGTTCACGCCATTCTCCTGCCTCAGCCTCCCTCGTAGCTGGGATTACAGGTGTACGCCACCACGCCCGGCTAATTTTGTATTTTTAGTAGATGGGGTTTCTCCATGTTGGTCAGGCTGGTCTCGAACTCCTGGACCTCAGGTGATCCGCCCGCCTTAGCTTCCCAAGTGCTGGGATTACAGGCGTGAGCCACTGTGCCCGGCCAATACAGAATATATTTTATATAAATAAACCAGTGCTAATTGACTTTACCATCCATGTGGCTGTTTCAACATGGAAAAATATTAGAAGTCTGATAGGGCCGCTTTTGCCCCCTTTCTTGTGCTAGACAGACACTGACACACATTGCCACTGTCCTTCCAACACCATGAGGAAGCCGCACTGTGTGTGTGTTACAGAGGAGGGCACAGAGGCTTCGAGGGGCTGGCAGAGTGTAGTGGGCAGCCAAAGGCTGGAAGCCCTGCTGTGGAGGAAGGAGAATCACACTCACCAAGTTTTGCTCACAGAGGCCCCGGAACTGCTGGAATTTCTGGGACATCAGTAGCTGGGCACTGCCCACAGCACTGAGGACTTTTCCTAAGACTGAGAAACAGAGGGTGGAAAAAGACTGATTTAGCACAGCACAGGGTTTGGTGGGATGGCATCATGCTTCTCATCTCCCCCCACACTCCCTTAGGGTAGAACTCATTATTTCATGATGGCGGTGGTCTTCATTTTATCTAAACGTTAATCCATTCTCATTGAGAAAAACACAAACAATATAAAGTGAACCCCATCCCATTTCCTGAGCACATGTTATGGCAACAAATATGAAAACTGAGTGTAAATGTAAAACATTTTCCAGAAAAACATAAATCATGGTCTTAAGAAGAGAGGCCGGGTACAGTGGCTCACGCCTATCATCCCAGCACTTTGGGAGGCTAAGGCAGATCACCTGAGGTCAGGAGTTAAAGACCAGCCTGGGCAGCATGATGAAATCCTATCTCTACAAATACATGAAAATTAGCCAGGCATAATGGCAGATGCCTGTAATCCCAGCTACTCAGGAGGCTGAGGCAGGAGAATCATTTGAACCCAGGGGGCAGAGGTTACAGTGAGCCAAGATGGTGCCACTGCACTCCAGCTTGGGTGACAGAGGAAGACTCAGTCTCAAAATAAAAATCTGATTAGACTCATAGGTATTTTTAAGAAACTGAAGCAGAACTCTTCTCAGAAAAAGGAACTAGGTGTAAGTAGTTTTACAGCTGAGGTACTAAAAACTTTCAAGGAACAGGAAATCCCTTTTTCATATATTCTGTTCCAGAGATTAAATAAACATGGAAAATGATGCAACTTGTTTTAGGAACTCTGACAGCAGATAGGACATGCCAAGAATGGACCACTTTCACTAACAAATGTAGAAGTCTTAAAAGTATAAGCAAATAGGATCAGAAGAATTGTAAAAAATAAACATCCTAATCGAGAAGTCTTTAACCCAGGAATACAAGGTTGATCTTGTATTGTGACTTCCAGTTTTAAAATGCTGGCCGGGCATAGTGGCTCATGCCTGTAATCCCAGCACTTAGGGAGGCAGGAGGTCCCCAACAAAAATACAAAAAATTAGCTGGGTGTGCTGGTGTGCATCTGAGGTCACAGCTACCTGGGAGGCAGAGGCTGTGGTGAGCTTAGACCTGAACCTGGGAGGTGGAGGTTGCAGTGAGCCAAGATCACGCCCACTACACTCCAGCGTGGGTGGCAGAGTAAGACTCCATCTCAAAAACCAAACAAAAAAAAGTAGCATACCCAATAATCTCTTATTTGAAATTAAAAAAAGAGGCTTGGGCATAGTGGCTCAGACCTATAATCCCAGTACTTTAGGAGGCTTGAGGCAGGAGGATCACTTGAGCCCAGGAGTTCAAGACCAGCCTGGGGAACAAAGTGAAACCCTCTCTCTATGAAAAAATTTAAAAATTAGCTGGGTGTGGTAGCGGATGCCCATAGTCCCAGCTGTCCAGGAGGCGAGGCGGGGCGGGAGGATTGTTTGAATCCAGGGTTTCAAGGCTGCAGTGAACTATGATGGCACCACTGCATTCCTCTAACCTGGGTGACAGAGCAAGACCCTGTCTCAAAAACAAAAGAGTGTGGACTGCAGCAAGAGCTTTCCTGAACCTAGCCGGCAACAAGGAGAATGACACTGGTGGGGAGGTCCTGCACTGTGAGGAGCCCTGTAGTTGCCTGTGCAGAAGAAAAGCCTGATAGAACTCTCCCAGGCACCCATTCCCATGTACAGATTCCTGCCAGCCTGGGACACAGTCCTGGCCCCTCTCTCACAGTGATCTACTTACAAGAGCTCATCAAGGAAGAATTCACCTCATTAAGAAATTAGTAATTAAAAGGAAACTGACACAGGAGTTCAAGATATTACAGGAACAGCAAATGGCACATGAATACTTACCAGAAATTGTTGCCAGGGAATAGATGAAAATTGTAACATCCATGAATATGTAAAAGAGTTCAAAGCAGAGATAGTAAGACAATGGAAGGAGATAAAACAGGGGCTCTGGAACTAGAGCAGGAGGAAAATCAGGCCATCACAGAAACAAGGCCACCCTGGAGGTCACACAGACATTCAACCCTGCTGAGGACTTGTCCTGAGTAGCACAGCCCTACAGGGAGAGGGCTGAAAGGCTTCAGGTACAAAATGCTTCAGCTGCCCCATGAATAGAATAAAACTTTTATTTTAAACGAATAGTAGTTAAGCTGGGGGGAATAAAATGAGCCCCCCAGGGTAGACAGTGGGGACCTGTGTCTGGCTTAGTTTAAAGAAGAGTGGGAATAAAAGGGAGTCTTTCCTAAAAAATTATTATATAAGACTGCACCTGGGTACTTTATCTTTTTAGAAACAGAAGTAGGGACTAAGTACTAAAAAAGAAAAACTACTAAAAAGAGATTCAGAGACATGGAAGAGAAAGAACATGCATCTATCAGAGTTCTAAAAGGGGACGGAGAGATGGGAGAAATCAAAGGGATTATGGTTATGAATATGGAGGCTCATGCCTGTAATCCCAGCACTTTGAAAGGCAAAGGCTAAGGCAGGCAGATCACTTGAGGCCAGGAGTTCAAGAGCAACCTGGGCAACATGGCAAAACTCCGTCTCTACTAAAAATACAAAAAATAGCCAGATGTGGTGGCACATGCCTGTAATCCCAGCACTTTGGGAGGCCAAGGTGAGGTCGGCAGTTCAAGACCAGCCTGGTCAACATGGCAAAACCCCATCTCCACTAAAAATACAAAAATTAGCCAGGCTTGGTGGCGGACACCTGTAATCCCAGCTACTGGGGAGGCTGAGGCAGGAGAATCACTTGAACCTGGGAGGCGGAGGTTGCAGTGAGCCAAGATCACGCTACTGCACTCCGGCCTGGGTGACAGAGCGAGACTCCGTCTCAAACAAACAAACAAAACTCTCAGATGAAAACATAAGACCAAATCTCCATGACCTTGGATTTTGCAATGGTTTTGTAAGACACCAAAAGCATAAGCAATGAAAGAAGGAAAAAAAAAAAGCAGATAAACTGGACTTCATTAAATGGAAAACTTTTTATGCATTGAAGGACACTATGAAGAAAAAAGCTGGGTGTGGTGGCTTATGCCTATAATCCCAGCCCTTTGAGAGGCTCAGGTGGGTGTATCACTTGAGGTCAGGAGTTTGAGACCAGTCTGGCCAACATGGTGAAACCCTGTCTCTACTAACAATACAAAAATTAGCCAGGCTGGTGACGCATGCCTATTATTCCCAGCTACTCGAGGGTGCTGAGGCAGGAGAGTCACTTGAACCTGAGAGGTGGAGGGTGCAGTGAGCTGAGACTGTGCCACTGCACTCCAGCCTGGGCAACAGAGTGAGACTCTGTCTCATAGAAAGACACTATGAAGAAATGAAGACAACGCACAGAGTGGGAGAAAATATCTGCAAATCATGTATCTGATAAAGGTATAATGCCAAGAATATATATAAGAATTCCCTACAACTGAACAACAAAAAGATAAACAACCCAGTTTTTTTTTTTTTTTTTTTTTTAGAGAGGGAGTTGATCTGTGTTTGTTGCCCAGGCTGGAGTGCAGTGGCGCAATCTTGGCTCACTGCAAGCTCCGCCTCCCGGGTTCACGCCATTCTCCTGCCTCAGCCTCTCCGAGTAGCTGGGACTACAGGCGCCCGCCACCACGCCCGGCTAATTTTTTGTATTTTTTAGTAGAGATGGGGTTTCACCGTGGTCTCGATCTCATGACCTCGTGATCCGCCCGCCTCGGCCTCCCAAAGTGCTGGGATTACAAGCGTGAGCCACCGTGCCCGGCCAACAACCCAGTTTTAAAATGTACAAGGATAGTTCTCCAAAGATAGATGTTCAGTAAATACGCTCAACATCTCAACAGCATTAGTCGTCAGGGAACTGCACATCAAAACCATAATGATACTTCATACCCATTAAGATAGCTATCAAGGCTCCTGCCTGTAATCCCAGAACTTTAGGAGGCCAAGGTGGAGTACCACTTGAGCCTGGGAGTTCAGGACCAGCCTGGGAGTTCAGGACCAGCCTGGACAACACAGTGAGACCTCTTCTCTACCAAACAAAACAAAACAAACAAACAAACAAACTGGGCATGGTGGCACACACCTGTAGTCCCAGCTACACAGGAGGCTGAGGTGGGAGGATTGCTCGAGCCCAGAAGGTCAAGGCTGCAGTGAGCTATGATGGCACTATTGTTACCTCAGCCTGGGCAGCAGAGTGAAACCCTGTCTCCAAAATAAACAAACAAACCCCAAAAGCTATCAAGAAAAGTGGAAGCAAGTGTTGCAAAGATGTGGAGAGACTGGAACCCTGTGCATGACTGGTAGGAATATAAAATGATGCAGCTGCTGTGGAAAATAGTTGGGTGGTTCCTCAGAAAGCGAGACATAGATCTGCCACATGATCAACCAATTCCACTTCTGAGTATAAACCCAAAAGAATTGAAAACAGATTTAAAAAGATACTTGTATGCCAATATTTATAGCAGTTTGACTCACAGTAGCCAAAAGGTAGAAACAACCCAAGTGTCCGTCAATAGATGAATAGACTCCGACTAAAAAAAAAATCTGTGTGTGCACACACGCACACACACACGCAGAGAAGACTCTCAACCTCATATAAAATATACTTTTCACACATGGAACATTTGCTAAAAATGACCACATTCTTGGCCATAAAATATACAATAAATTACAAAGAACTGGGTATCATACAGATCATGTATTTTGTTTTTGAGATAGGGTCTCCGTCTTGTCACCCAGGCTGGAGTGCAGTGGTGCCATCACAGCTCACTGCAGCCTTGACCTTCTGTGCGTGTGCAATCCTCCTGCCTTAGCTTCCTGTGTCGCTAGGACTACAGGAGTGCACCACGACGCCCAACTGATTTTTTTTTTTTTTTTGAAATGGAGTCTCGCACTGTTGCCCGGGCTGGTGTGCAGTGGTGCGATCTCGGCTCGCTGCAACCTCCGCCTCCCGGGTTCAAGCGATTCTCCTGCCTCAGTCTCCCAAGTAGCTGGGACTACAGGCATGCGCCACCACGCCTAGCTAATTTTTGTATTTTTAGTAGAGACGGGGTTTCACTATGTTGACCAGGCTAGTCTCGAACTCCTGACCTCGTGATCCGCCTGCCTCAGCCTCCCAAAGTGCTGGGATTACAGGCATGAACCACTGCGCCCGGCCTAATTTTTTTTTTTTTTTCTTAAATAGAGAAGAGGTCCTGCTATGTTTCCCAGGCTGGTCTTGAACTTCTGGGCTGAAGTGATCCTCTTGCCTCAGCCTTTCAAAGTGCTAGGATTGTAGGCATGAGCCACGAGATCATGTTTTTTGACATTAATATAAATAGGTTAGAAACCAGTAATGAAAACATAACTAATAAACTCCCATATAAAAACAAAGATTTACACGTCTAAATAACCCAGTCGTCAAAGAAATCACAGTGGAAGTTGTAGATCTTGTCAGATACAGCTAAAGTAGCAAAGAGAAATGCATCGGCTTCAAAGCTTATATAAAAGGACAGGCTGAAAAAATGAATTAGCTTCCAATTTAAGACATTAGCAAGGCAATAATACAACTAACCCAAAGGGAAGATAAATTAATAAAAATAAGAGGATTAATAAAATTAACAAACCCTGTCAGACTGATCAAGATAAAAAGAAGACAGATGCAAATAAAGATTAGGAATGAGTAAAGGATCATGTGATACAGCTATACTAGAAAAGATACTCAAAACTAGAGTTATACAAAACCATGAAATAAAATCCTGGGTTTTTTTTTTTTGAGACCGAGTCTTGTTTTGTTGCCCAGGCTGGAGTAAAGTGGCGGGATCTCAGCTCACTGCAACCTCTGCCTCCGGAGTTCAAGCAATTCTCCTGCCCCAGCATCCTGAGAGTAGCTAGGATTACAGGCATCCGCCATCATGCCCAGCTAATTTTTGTATTTTTGTAGAAATGGGGTTTCACCATGTTGGCTAGGCTGGTCTTGAACTCCTGACCTCAGGTGATCTGTCCACCTCGGCCTCCCAAAGTGCAGGATTACAGGTGTGGACCACTGTGCCTGGCAAAATCCTGTTGTTAAATTCCTTCAGAGACTATGAGAAGAGGAAACGTCCCACACTGATTTTTGAAGCTAGAGAACCTTAATACTACAACAGGACAAGGATAGAAAGGAAAGATTACAAGCCAGTGTCTCATGAACAAAGACAAAATTATTAAATCACATATTAAACCCAGCAGTGTACTAAAATAATATATAATAAATTCAGCTGGGTTTATTCTGAGAATGCAAGACTGATTCAACATTGACAATTGTAATCACTTCTGATTCTGGCTAAGACAAACCAGTGAGTGTCAGACAAGCTGACTTCTCCCACCCACCAACAAATTAAAAAAAAAAAATCAGTAACAACAACTCATTTTCAAAACATTCAGAAACTACTAGGCCGGGCACGGTGGCTCACACCTGTAATCCCAGCACTTTGGGAGGCTGAGGTGGGCGGATCACCTGAGGTCAGGAGTTTGAGGTCAACCTGGCCAACATGTTGAAACCTCATCTCTACTAAAAATACAAAAATTAACCGGGTGTGGTGGCACGCGCCTGTAGTCCAAGCTACTCGGGAGGCTGAGGCAGGAGAATCACTTGAACCCAGGAGACGGAGGCTGCAGTGAGCCGAGATTGTGCCACTGCACTCCAGCCTGGGTGACAGAGCAAGACTGTCTCAAAAAAAAAAAAAAAAAAAAGAAAAAGAAAAAGAAACTACCAGCACAACCAGAATTTGAGAGGTCAAGATCCCAATGAGAAATAAGATATAGTCAAGTCTGATATTATCTATCACCCGTGAGCTGGGGGCCCATAAGACATCTCCCAATTCAAAAGAAGCTGAGCAGAGCTTGTGGCAGTTTCATGGGAACAGAGACAAAAACTGGAATTCAGGGCTACCAAGGCAGACAGCACTTGGAAAGTACATTAGGCTGAGCAAAGCTTCCAGTAGTCTTGAGGTATTCTTGAGATGGAAACTGGAGCTCAGAGTCTGCCATGAAGGAGGGGCTTGGAAAACACCACTGGCTACTGCTGTGACCCCCGAGGTGTGCACACTGGGATTGGGCGCCAACTAGAAATAGATGAGCTGTCACAAGCACCCAGCTCGGAATCACTGTCAGAAAAACCCTGCCCTGAATCACCTCAATACCATTCAGATTAAATTGATTTCGTCATACACTAATTACCTGTAAGAAGCAAAAGTAAATTCTTAAAGAGCAGAAAATCATCCTGAGCCTCAAATTACCTCTAGTTTTCAAATGTAATTTCTGACACTGAACAGAAATTACCAGGCACACCAGGAGATATGACGAAGTAATTGTACACCAAAAGAGAAAAAATAAAAAGAGACCTACAGGGTCTGGACCTACAGAGTTACTGGAGGAGGGCTTTAAAATAACTGTAAATATATACATATACAAGAAAACAGATGAAGAATATTAGCAGAGAACCAGAATTTATCAAAAAAGTATCAAACGAAAAGTCTAGAAGAAGTATATTACTGAAGTTAAGAATGTTAACAGATGGTTTTTTAAAATTATTATTATTTTTTTTCGAGATGGAGTCTTGTTCTGTCGCCCAGGCTGCAGTGCAGTGGCGCTATCTCAGCTCACTGCAACCTCCGCCTCCCAAGTTCAAGAAATTCTTCTGCCTCAGCCCTCTGAGTAGCTGGGATTACAGGTGCCCGCCACCATGCCTGGCTAATTTTTAGTAGAGACGGGGGTTCACCATGTTGGCCAGGCTGGTCTTGAACTCCTGACCTCGTGATCTGCCTGCCTCAGCCTCCCAAAGTATTGGGATTACAGGTGTGAGCCACCGCGCCTGGCCAACAGATGGGTTTAATAGATTTGTCATAGCTGAACTATAAAATAATCTGGTAGGAAATATCTAGACTGAGGCCTAAAGGTAAAAAATAAAACAATAAAGAGACAAGACAGTCAGTCGAACATATGTGTAATTAGAGTCCACAATTAGAGAAGAAGTAAAATGGAGCAGAAATTGGAGTAAGGAATGGCCAGGACTTCTCTGAAATTTATGAAAGATATTATAGTTCAAGATTCAAGAAGCCCTGTGAATATCAGGCCGGGCGCGGTGGCTCACGCTTGTAATCCCAGCACTTTGGGAGGCCGAGGCGGGCGGATCACGAGGTCAGGAGATCGAGACCACGGTGAAACCCCGTCTCTACTAAAAATACCAAAAAATTAGCCGGGCGTGGTGGCGGGCGCCTGTAGTCCCAGCTACTCGGAGAGGCTGAGGCAGGAGAATGGCGTGAACCCGGGAGGTGGAGCTTGCAGTGAGCCGAGATCGCGCCACTGCACTCCAGCCTGGGTGATAGAGCAAGACTCCGTCTCAAAAAAAAAAAAAAAAAAAGGAAGCCCTGTGAATATCAAGCAGGAGAAATAAAAGGAAAATCACACCTAGATCTCATAGTAAAACTGGTAAAACTCAAACACAAGGAGAAAATCTTAAAAGCAGATAGAGCGGATAAAATTAATCTTCAGAAGAGCAGCAGGAAGACTGACAGCTTACTTTTCAATAAAAAGGCTGGAAATCAGAAGACAATCAAAGACACATTTAGGCCTGGCACCGTCTGATCTCAGCACTTTGAGAGGCTGAGGTGGGAAGATCGCCTAAGGCCAAGGAGTCTGAGATCACAGGGGTGCACCACCACACCCAGTTATTTAAAAAATGTTTTTTGTAGAGACCCAGTCTCGCTTTGTTGCCTTGGCTGGTCTCAAACTCCTGGGTTTAAACAGTGCCCCCATCTTGGCCTCCCAAAGTGCTAGGATTACAGGCATGAGCCACTGTGCCTGGCTTTATTTTTTTAATGGCGCAATATAAGCATGTTTATATGTTGTTGAGAATGACTTTGTTAGAAAAAGGGAGCTTATTATGCTGGAGAGAAAATGGTCCACTGTTGGGGTTATCCTTAGGTGAGAAGGAATCGAATTAGTGCCCAAGTAGAGAACTTGATGCCCAGCCACAAGACCCCGTCTCTACAGAAAATAAAAAAATTAAACCAGGTGTGGTGGTGTGTGCCTGTAGTTTAGCTACTCAGGAGGCTGAGGTGGGAGGACTGCTTTAGCCCAGGAGATTGAGGCTGTGGTGAGGTATGATTGTGCTACTACACTGGAGCCTGGGTGATAGATGGAGACCTTGTGTCTTTTTTTTTTTTTTTTTTTTTTTTTTGAGACGGTGTCTGGCTCTGTCGCCCAGGCTGGAGTGCAGTGGCACAATCTCGGCTCACTGCAAGCTCCGCCTCCCAGGTTCACGCCATTCTCCTGCCTCAGTCTCCTAAGTAGCTGGGACTACAGGTGCCCGCCACTACGCCCGGCTAATTTTTGTATTTTTAGTAGAGATGGTGTTTCACCGTGTTAGCCAGGATGGTCTTGATCTCCTGACCTCGTGATCCGCCCGCCTTAGCCTCCCAAAGTGCTGGGATTACAGGCATAAGCCACCACGCCCGGCTGTATTTTTTATAGAGATACAAAATATAAAATTAGCCAGGCATGGTGTTTCATGTGGGGTGTTTTACATGGTGTTTCGTGGGGTTTCACTATGTTGCCCAGGCTGGTCTTGAACTTTTGGGATCAAGTGATCCACCTGCCTCAGCCTCCCAAAGTGTTGGGACTACAGGCATAAGCCACTGTGCCCAGCCATACACAGAACTTTCGATTTTTTTTCCTTCATATCTAACAGCAACTTTATTCAGAGGAAATGAAACACAGCAAGCCTTTAGGCATAGTGTGAACTTCCCAGGACAAAGTACTGTCAATTTTTTTTTTTTTTTCCTGAGATGAAGTCTAGCTCTGTTGCCCAGACTGGAATGCAGTGGCGCAATCTGGGCTCACTGCAACCTCTGCCTCCCGGGTTCAAGTGATTCTCCGGTCTCAGCCTTCCAAGTAGCTGGGATTACAGGTGCACACCACCACGCCTGGCTAACTTTTTGTATTTTAGTAAAGATGGAGTTTCACCATGTTGCCCAGGCTGGTCTCGAACTCCTGAGCTCAGGCAATCCACCCACCTCGGCTCCCAAAGTGCTGGGATTACAGGCATGAGCCACCGCACCCAGCCAGTACTGTCACATTAAAACTCTGAGGCATGGCATGCAAAGTACTAGAATCCTACAACAAGTTATACTAGGATCAGGATTGGAATAAGGATTTCTGTTGTTAGCATTATGCCAACTCTCTATAATGTGCACACTGTCTACTAAGCACAGCATAGGCTTCTGAAAACAAGTGATCTGTGTGGACCTTTTATTTTTAACTGAGCACATAGCCTGGAATCAAGCATTTCCTAGACTCCCCTGCAGCAAGATATGCATAGTTGTATGTCTAAATTCTGGCCAAAGCAGTGGAAGCAGAAGCAGTGCGTGGGCCAGCTTGTTCTCCTTTGCTGTCGGTTCCTTTTGCTGGCTGGAACGCACTTAGGATGCTGGGATCCAGCAGCACTCTGACAGTTGAGAAGATCTTATCAATGAAAGCCAATTAATGGCATCAAACCGCAAGGAAACAAAAAAGCCTGTGGCTCCACCATCACTATCTCAGACATTCTTGAGAATGAAATAAACAGTCTTGTTTAAGTCACTTTTTAGAAAAGTTTTAGTGTTATTTGTAGGCAAACATAATCCCAACTAATATAGCCTGAAAACTAGTAGGGTTTGTAAAAGGAGTGAGAAGAGGAGTTAATCCAAAAGAAGGGAAGAAAGAGGAAAAAAGATACCTCAGAAAAGGAGGCTGGGCTCAGTGGTTCACGCCTGTAATTCCAACACTTTGGGAGGCCCAGGTGGGAGGACTGCTTAAGGCTAGAAGTTTGAGACCAGCCTGGGCAACATAGTGAGAGCCCGTCTCTATTTAAATAAATAAATTAAAATACATTTAAAAAGCACAAATCCCCCAAAATAACATGGTAAGAATAAACCTAAATATACAGAAATGACCTTGTAAAAATGGACTACATTACCTATTTCTAAAATAAAAATCAGGAAACTGGATAAAACATAAAATCCAGGTATATGCTGATTACAAGAGACATGATTAATAAGGACAGTGAAAGGTTAAAAGTAAATGGATGGAAAGAGATATACCAGACAAACACTAATCAAAGGAAGTCTGCTACTGTAATAGTCATAATACATATAAGATGACTCTCAGGCAAACACATAGATTCTGAAAAACAGAATGGATCAGTGAACGTCTGCCAGGAATATTACAATTCTAAACTTGATCCATCCAATATCTTCAAAACATATAAAGCAAAAATTTTTTAAGGAGAAATACACAAACCATTTTATAGAAAGTGGTGTGATACAGACATGCAATGAATGGAAAACAGTAAACCCAAGCTCATCTTTTGGATGGGCACACCCCTCCCCCATTCCAGTTCTGCCTTCACACCTAATCTCAGTGGTCCTTGGAGTGACTGGTGGGCCTGCTCTCTCCTGATGCCAGTTTCAAATCTGCTCTCCAGAGACGTCCTACGCATCCTCCCCACCTCCTTGCCCTGAGGTGATGACTCTGCTCCCACCTGCCTCACCTCACCTCTCCTCAGACATGGCCTTTCTCCTGTCCCTGTGGAGAAGCTATCTGTTCTCTACTTGGGCACTAACTCGATTCCTTCTCACCTAAGGATAACCCCAACAGTTGCCCATTTTCTCTCCAGCATAATAAGCTCCCTTTCTCTAACAAGGTCATTCTCAGCAACATATAAACATGCTTATATTGCTCCATTAAAAAAACAAAACAAGGACAGGCGTGGTGGCTCATGCCTGTAACCCTAACATTGTGGGAGGCTGAGATGGGGGGACTGTTTAAATCCAGGAGTCTGAGACCAGCCTAGGCAATAAAGCGAGATTGCATCTCTATAAAAAAGATTTTTTTAATTAGGCAGGTGTGGTGGTGCACCCCGGTGTTCCCAGCTACTTGGGAGGCTGGGGTGGGAGGATCAGTGGAGCCCAGGAGTTCAAGACTGCATTGAGCTGAGATCACACCACTGCACTTCAACCTGGGTGACAGAATGAGACCCTATCTCAAAACAACAGCAACAACAACAACAAAACAGCTGTCTCCTTTGACCCTGCATCCCTCCATTTCTCTGCTTCCTTGTACAGGAAAATCCATGCATGTGGTCTCCAGTTACTCTCCTGTTTTCTCTTCTCTTAATCCTCCTCCTATCAGGCTACCTTACCCATGCTTCCGCCATCACCATTCCACCAAAATGGCCCTTTATGTAGTTACTGACCTCTGCCTTTCTAGATCTGGCTTGCTGAGCCCTTCAGCTGCCTTTGACACTGTGGATTCTCTCCCTTGAGAACATTGTTCAGGTGGCTTCCAATTGCTCTTCCTTTGATCTTGCTGTTTATTCCTCCCTTTCCACCACTAAGTGTTCACGTCTCTCGGCTCAGTCCTTAGACTGCTTGTCTTCTCTACTTATTAGGCATTCTCATCTTATTCATCTTTATCTATACTCTGGTGACTCCCAAATAGAATCTTCAAACTGGACCTATCCCCAGACTCATGCATCCAACTGCCTGCTTGACTTCTCTATTCTGATGTCTAACAAAACATATCAAATTTAACATGTTCCAAACCAAACTCCTGACTTTCCCCCAGATCTACATTTCCTATAGTTTTCCCTATTTCAATGGCAACGCCATCCTCTTCTTCACTCAGACTCCAAGCCACGTTTGGCTCCCTTACTCTTACCCCATATGTAATCTGTTGAGAAATCCTGTTCTATCTTCAAAATATATCCACAGTCTGATTCCTCCATTAAAGTCTCTCTCACCCAGATTGTTAAATCCTCCTAACTCATCTCCCAGCTTCCATTTGTGTGCCAATGGAAGGTACACGGAGGTTCTCATTTGGATAGAGAAGCCAGATTAATCCTTTAAAAAAGTATGTCAAGTTGCAGCACTCAAAACTCTCTGATGAGGTCTTCTTGGAGTAAAACCAAGCCTTTAATAATGGCCTCTGATGGGTGGATCACTTGAGTTCAGGAGTTCAAGACCAGCCTGGGCAACGTGGTGAAACTCCCAGCCAGGTGTGGCAGGCCTGTGGTCCCAGCTACTTGGGAGACTGAGGTGGGAGGATTGCTTGAGCCTGGCAGGTGGAGGTTACAGTCAGCCAAAATTGCGCCGCTGCACTCCAGCCTGGGTGAAAAAGTGAGACCCCATCTCAAAAAAAAAAAAAAAAAAGGGCCTCTGAGACGCCCCCAGTCTGACTTCGTCTCCCATCCCTCTCCTCTGGTTCATGGCTGCAGCCCGCTGGTGGCTTCCCTCAGCCTTGCGCGTGTCAAGCACTTGCCCATCTGTCAGGTGCTGCTCCCTCTGTCTGGAAAGTTCTTCTCCCCAAATCTCTAGACTTCCTCTCTCCCTCTCTTCAGGTTTCTGCTCACAGGTCACCTGGCCAGGGATGCCCTCCCTGACCACCCTGAATGCAACAGCAACACCGCCCCTGCCTGTGCAGTGGACATGATACTGCTCTTACCCTTTCTGGTTATTTGTTACTGCTCACCTGGTTATTGCTTACCACATTTGGTTATTTGGTATCCCTTCCCATGAGGGGAGGGATTTTGTTTTGTTCACTGCTACATCCCCAGAAGCTACAACAGTACCTGGCATAAGGTAGAACTCAATAAATATTCACTAAGTGGCCGGCCGGGCGCGGTGGCTCACGCCTGTAATCCCAGCACTTTGGGAGGCCGAGGCGGGTGGATCACGAGGTCAGGAGATCGAGACCATCCTGGCTAACACAGTGAAACCCCGTCTCTACTAAAAATACAAAAAATTAGCTGGGCGAGATGGCGGGCGCCTGTAGTCCCAGCTACTTGGGAGGCTGAGGCAGGAGATGGCGTGAACCCCGGGGGGCGTAGCCTGCAGTGAGCCGAGATTGCGCCACTGCACTCCAGCCTGGGCGACAGCGAGACTCTGCCTCAAAAAAAATAAAAAATAAAATAAAAAAATAAATATTCACTGAGTGAATGACAGTCAGGACCAAGGTAGAGATATGGACCTATTATTCCACACTGTCCCAAAGCACCCTGCCATACAGTTGGACAAGATATCAATAAGATCAGAGAGACAAGGGGCCGGGCGTGGTGGCTTACGCCTGTAATCCCAGCACTTTGGGAGGCTGCGGCGGGTGGATCACGAGGTCAGGAGATCAAGACCATCCTGGCTAACACAGTGAAACTCCGTCTCTACTAAAATTACAAAAAATTAGCTGGGCGAGGTGGTGGGCACCTGTAGTCCTAGCTACTCGGGAGGCCGAGGCAGGAGAATGGCATGAATCCGGGAGGTGGAGCTTGCAGTGGGCCGAGATCGTGCCACTGTACTCTAGCCTGGGCAACAGAGCAAGACTCCGTCTCAAAAAAAAAAAAAAAGATCAGAGAGACAAAATTGGCATTCTTAGCAAACAATATAATCATTTATGATGCAAATCCAAGAGAACCATGTTGGATTCTCTTGGTTGCCGGACACAAGATCAACATACAAGGATCAAACATTTCTACCTACTAGCTGTGACTAATTAGAATATGCATTTTTTTTTTTTTTTTTTTTTTTTGGAGATAGGGTCTCCCTCTGTCACCCAGGCTGGAGCACGGTGGCATGATCTCGGCTCACCGCAACCTCCACCTCCCGGGTTCAAGTGATTCTCCTGCCTCAGCCTCAGAAGTAGCCAAGATTACAGGTGCCCACCATGACACCCAGCTGATTTTTGTACTTTTAGTAAAGATGGAGTTTCACCATGTTGGCCAGGCTGGTCTCGAGCTCCTGACCTCAAATGATCTGCCTACCTTGGCCTTCCAAAGCACTGGGATTATAGGAGTCAGTCACTGCACCCGGCCACAAATATTTTTTAAATGATCAATTTCACAAAACTCAACAAAAACTACTAGAAAGTACCAAGGAATAAATCTAATAAAAATATGCAGGAGGCCAGATGCAGTGGCTCATGGGTGTAATCCCGGCACTTTGGGAGGTTAAAGCAGGAGGACTGCTTGAGCCCAAGGAGTTCAAGACCAGCCTGGACAACACAGTGAGACCCCATCTCTACAAAAAAATCTCAAAGTTAGCTGAGCATGGTGGTACACACCTGTAGCCTCAGCTACTTGGAAAGCTGAGGCAGGAGGATCACCTGAGCCCAGGAGGCTGAGGCTGCAATGAACCAAGATCATGCCATTGTGCTCCAGCCTGGGTGACAGAGTGAGACCTTTTCTCAAAAAATTAAATTAAATGAAAATTAAAATATGAAAGACCTTCATAGAGAAATTACTCAAACTTGGATAGAAGGATATAATAGCATTCTTGAATAAATGGAGTAATAAAGTTGATTTATAGTTAGGAAGATTCAATATTTTAGTTATCAATTCTTCCCCAATTAATCTATAAGCTCACTCTACTTCCAGTTTTCATCCCAACAGAATTTTTCTGAGGAACTTGATATACAAATTCTATAATTTACATTGGAAGAATGAAGATATAAGAATATTTTTTCTTTCTGCACAAAAAGGATAAAGACGGAGCACTCACCAGATACCAAGGCATGCTACAAAGCCATGGTAATTAAAAGTTATATTAACAAAGCTGGGCACAGTGGCTCACTCCTGTAATCCCAGCACTTTGGGAGGCTGAGGTGGGCAGATCACTTGAGGTGAGGAATTCCAAACCAGCCTGGCCAACATGGTGAAACCCCATCTCTACTAGAAATACCAAAATTAGCCAGGTGTCAGCTGGGCACAGTGGCTCACACCTGTAATCCCAGGACTTTGGGAGGCCGAGGCAGGCGGATTACTTGAGGTCAGGAATTCCAAACAGCCTGGCCAACACGGTGAAATCCCATCTCTACTAGAAATACAAAAATTAGCCAGGTGTCAGCCAGGCTCAGTGGCTCACGCCTGTAATCCCAGCACTTTGGGAGGCCGAGGCAGGCAGGTCAACTAAGGTCAGGAGTTTGAGACCAGCTTGGCCAACATGGCGAAACCTCATTTCTACTAAAAATACAAAAAATTAGCCGGGTGTGGTTGCATGCACCTGTAGTCCCAGCTACTTAGGAGGCTGAGGCAGGAGAATCACTTGAACCCGGGAAGCAGAAGTTGCAGTGAGCTGAGATCATGCCACTGTACTTCAGATGGGGTGCCAGAGCGAGACTCGCCAAAAAAATAAAATTAAACAAATAAATGAAAATAGTTGTATTAACATAGAAGCAGCCAAAAGAGGAACAGAACAGAGCCCAGAAACATACCCCTGCGTAAGTATGGAATCTGCATCACTAAACACTGAAGAAAGAAAGAGACTTCAGGCCAGGCGCGGTGGCTCACGCCTGTAATCCCAGCACTTTGGGAGGCTGAGGCAGGCGGATCACTTGAGGTCAGGAGTAAGAGACCAGCCTGACCAACATGGAGAAACCCTGTCTCTACTAAAAATACAAAATTAGTGGGGCGTGGTGGCGCATGCCTATAATCCCAGCTGCTCGGGAGGCTGAGACAAGAGAATCGCTTGAACCCGGGAGGCAGAGGTTGCAGTAATCCGAGATCGTGCTATTGCATTCCAGCCTGGGCAACAAGAGTGAAACTGTCTCAAAAAAAAAGACAAGCAATAATGTGGCAGAAAATATTGGTCATATTATAATAGGCATAGTGTAACTATCCATATATATAAAGAACTACAAATTGATTTTTAAAGTACTTTTTGTTTTTTTGAGACAGGGTCTCACTCTGTTGCCCAGGGCACAATCATACCTCACTACAGCCTTACTCTCCCACACTCGAGCAATCCTCTCACCTTAGTCTCCTGAGTAACTGGGACTACAGGTGTACACCACAATGCTCAGCTAATTATTTATTTATTTTTATTATTTATTTATATACTTTTTGAGATGGAGTCTAGCTCTGTCGCCCAGGCTGGAGTACAGTGGTGTGATCTCAGCTCAGTGCAACCTCCGCCTCCCGGGTTCAAGCGATTCCCCTGCCTCAGCCTCCCGAGTAGCTGGGATTACAGGCACCTGCCACCACACCCAGCTAATTTTTGTATTTTCAGTAGAGATGGGGTTTCACTATGTTGGCCAGGCTGGTCTCAAACTCCTGACCTCAGGTGATCCTCCCGCCTCGGCTTCCCAAAGTGCTGGGATTATAAGTATGAGCCACCGCGCCTGGCCAATTGTTTATTTTTAAATTTTCATTTGTAGTAGACATGAGGTCTCACTATGTTGCTCAGGCTAGTTTTGAACTCCTGAACTGAAGCAATCTTCCCACGTCAGCCTCCCAAAGTGCTGAGATTTAAGGCATGAGCCATCATGCCCAGAGGATTTGAAAAATACTGAGAATCCAATAGAAGAATGAATAGAGTATACAAGTAATTCACAGGAGTAAAGTTTGAATGGCCAATATAAATAAAACTAAAACATGCACAGCTTCTCTAGTAACCAAGTAAATGTGAAATAAATCAACTGGTTTTAATTTTCCACTTATCAAGTAAGTGATTTAAAGTCCAACAAGATCAAGTATCAGTAAGTATACTAGGAAATGGCAACTTTCAAACACTTGGTGTAAGGATAAACTGATATAACCTCTTTGGAGAGCAATCAGGCAGAATTTATTAAAATATGTTTCCTCCCATCCAGTGGGTCTGTCCAAGGTAAGTACTCCAGAGAAATTCTCCCATGTCGTGGCAGAGAGACATGCACCAGAGTGTTGATGAAACGCTGAAAACACCAAAATGGCCCGGGCGCAGTGGCTCACGCCTATAATCCCAGCACTTTGGGAGGCCCAGGCAGGCAGATCACCTGAGGTCGGGAGTTCAAGACCAGCCTGACCAACATGGAGAAACCTTGTCTCTAACAAAAATACAAAAAATTAGCTGGGCATGGTGGCACATGCCTGTAATCCCAGCTACTTGGGAGGCTGAGGCAGGAGAATTGCTTGAACCCGGGAGGTGGAGGTTGTGGTAAGCCGAGATCGCACCACTGCACTCCAGACTGGGTAACAAGAGAGAACTCCATCTCAAAAAAAAAAAAAAAAAAAAGAACCCTGAAGCATCATTAGGAAAATGGTCAAAGAGAATGTAGTATATGCCCATGAATTTAATAGAAATGAACTAGATCTCTATGTATCAAAGTAGACAGTGTTCAAGACATAGTGTTCAATATGAAATTTTTCTTTTTACTGCAGCTTAACAGTGGATGTAACTGCTTCTTTGCTGTGGCAGATTGTATTTTCTGAAGGCCCCAACAGTCTCTCCTATCCCTCCTCCTCTTTTAGAACCTTGATACTTCCCTATGAAGAGGTAGGGTCTAATACTCCCCTCCTTCAACCTGAAGCCCCCCCTTGGGCTTGGGACTTGCTTGTAACCAATCAAATACAGTGGAAGAGTTAGTAGGTGACTTCCAGGGCTAGGTCAGAAAAGGATGCAGCCTCAGGGTTCAACACACACTTGGGCCTGGAGCCACCATGCAAGAAGGCTGCCATGCTGCGAGGGAGCAAAGGCACGTGGGGGGACATACACAGGGGCTGTGGCTGGCAGTCCTGGCCTTTGAGTCATCCTTGTTTAAGTGCCAGGCACACACGTTAACTACCTTTAGGTAATGCCATCCCTCAGATGTCACATCACCCCCCAGCCCCTGAGCCTTCCCATCTGAAGCCCCAGGCTTTATGGAGAAGAAACAAGATGTTCCTGCCACGCTCTTTCTGAACTGCTGACATACAGAATCCATGACCATAATAAAACGGTTGTTTTGTGCCATTAGGTTTCGTGTGACTTGTTATGCCCTTCCTGCTTCTGTGTCTTTGCTCCCTCCATCTGGAATGCCTTTCCTCTCCCACAGCCTGTAGATATTCTCTGAGGCCCAGCTACGAATGGTATCTCCTTGATAGAGTTCCTCACAGATGTAAGAGGGGTGACCTTAAAACTTGTGGCCATGGCTGGGTGTGGTGGCTTACACCTGTAATCCCAGCATTCTGGGAGGGCGAAGTGGGCAGATCACTTGAGGTCAGGAGTTTGAGACCAGCCTGGCCAACATGGTGAAACCCCATCTCTACTAAAAATACAAAAATTAGCTGGACATGGTGGCACTTGCCTGTAATCCCAGCTACTCAAGAGGCTGAGGCACGAGAATCACTTGAACCCAGGAGGCGCAGGTTGTGGTGAGTCGAAACTGTACCACTGCACTCCAGCCTGGGCAACAGAGTGCGACTCTGTCTCACAAAAACAAAACAAACAAAAAAACAAAAAACTAACTTGTGGCCACAAGTCAGGGCCTTGAGTGGATATACAGAATTTAATCAGAGAGCCTTGCAATTTCAATGAAGAGTATCATTCTTAAGAGACAGGAAACGTTATTCACAATGGCCAAAAGGTAGATGCAATCCACCTATCCACTGGCAAATGAATAGACACATAAAATGTAGTCTCTACATACAATGGAATATGACTCAGCCTTAACAAGGGAGGGAACTGTGACACATGCTATGGATGAACCTTGACGACATTATGCAAAGTGAAATACGCCAGTCACAGAAGAACAAATGCTGCATGGTTCCACTTACATGAAGTAGCTAGAATAGTCAAACTCAGAGACAAAGTAGAGTGGTGGCTGCCAGTGGCTGGGGGGTAGGAAGGAATGGGGAGTTAGTGTTTAATTGGTACAGATTTCAGCTGGGGAAGACAAAACAAGTTCTAGAGATGGACGGCAGTGATGGTTATACAACAATGTGAATTTAATGCCACAGACTGTAAACTTGGTTGAAATGGTAATTTTCATGTTATATATATTTAACCACAATTCAGAAAAATAAATTATCTGAAAAGAACATTGTCAAGTTTAAAGTTCTTCAGGTTTAGACAAGAGGGCAATGCAAAATCCAATCAAGACAGGCAGCCACCTGGGTGGGTGGGCACTGCTGAGTTCCCTGACCTATGTATTTTGGATAAGGGACATGAGCTATGTGACTCCATCTGTCTGTAAGTTACAGTAACTGATACAGGGCTATGAAAAGGGCTCCCTCTAGAGTTCGTGTTCAACTGCAGGAGTTCTGGTTGCGGTTATCCAGAAACATCATAAAAGACCCCTTCCCTCCCAGGTAGACAGGAAGGTAATACCAATATTGTTTGGTATGACATAATTTCCTTTGCAGGTAAACATCTTCTTGCGCTAGAAATAACTAGAATTAAGTATAGTAAAGGAAAGTTAAAGGGAATCAAACCCACAGAATCACCCTATTGGCATGAAGCAATCTGTGCACCCTGCCCCAGGCTTACTGTCTCAATCTGTGCTACTCAATACAGCAGCTACTAGCCACATGTGGTTAGTAAGCACCTGAAACGTTGCTTGTCTGAATTAAGATGTGCTGTAAGAGTAAAATATACACTAAATTTTAAAAGACTTACTATGAAAAGGAATATGATATTGCAATAATTTTATATTGAATATATGGTGAAATACAGCTGACCCTTGAACAACACAGGTTTGAACTGCAAAGATCTACTTATGTATCAATTTTCTTCCCATCTGCCACCCCAAGACAGTGGAACCAACATTCCTCCTCTTCCCCATTCCTCTTCCTCAGTGTACTCAATGTGAAGACAAGGATGAAGACCTTTATGACGATCCACTTCTGCTTAATGAGCAGTAAGTATATTCTCGTCCTTATGATTTTTTCCTTTTGAGACAGGGTCTCACTCTGTCACCCAGGCTGGAATGCAGTGGCCCAATCTTGGCTCACTGCAGCCTTGACCTCCTGGGCTCAAGCGATCCTCCCCGCTTGTCAGCCTCCCAAATAGCTGGAATGACAGGCACATGCCATCATGCCTGGCTAATTTTTATATTTTAGGTAGAGATAGGGGTCTCGCTATGTTGACCAGGCTGGTCTTGAACTCCTGGGCTCAACAGATCCTCTCGCCTCGGCCTCGCAAAGTGCTGGGGTGCTGGGATTACAGGCATGAGCCACCACACCCAGCCTAAAACCACTATTCTAAGAAGGGGTCCATAGAAAGTCTACTTAAAACAAACCCTGCCCACACAAAGCTGCCAGTCAGCTTCTCAGTGCCTCAACTGTTTATCTTAAATTTTTATTAATATATGCTCATAATTTAAAAAAAATAAGTGGAGACACAAGCAACAAAATGGACTTCATCAAAACTAAGAACCTTTGTGCGTCAGCCAGGCGCAGTGGCTCACGCCTGTAATCCCAGCACTTTGGGAGGCCAAGGCAGGCAGATCATGAGGTCAGGAGTTCGAGACCAGCCTGGCCAGCATAGTGAAACCCTATCTCTACTAAAAATACAAAAAATTAGCCAGGCATGGTGGCACGCACATGTAAGTCCAGCTACTCAGGAGGCTGAGGCAGGAGAATTGCCTGAACCCAGCAGGCAGAGGTTGCAGTGAGCCGAGATCGCATCACTGCACTCCAGTCTGGGCAACAGAGCGAGACTCTGTCTCAAAAAAAAAAAAAGAACCTGTGTGCAGCAAAAGTCACCAGGAAGAAAGTGAAAAGACAGTCTCCAGAATGGGAGAAAGTATCTGCAAATCATATATATGATGAGGGTCTGGCACCCAGAATATATAAAGGACTTACAACTCAGTAACAAAAAGACAAACCACCCAATTAAAAAATGGGCGAAGGCCTTGGCCATTTCTTCCAAGAAGACATACAAATGACCAACAGACACATGAAAAGATGCTCAATGTCATAAGGGAAATACAAATCAAAATGACAATGAGATACTACTTCATCTACTTCATAGCCATTAGGATGGCTAGAATTTTTTTAAAAGACAGAAGATAACAGGTGTTGGTGAAGATAGAAACTGGAACCTTCGTGCCTTGCTGGTAGGAATGTAAAATGGTATAGCTTCTATGGAAAGCAGTTCAGCCGTTCCTCAAAAAGCTAAACATAGCGTTACCAGATAACTTAGCAATTTCACTCCCCAAAGAATTAAAAACAGGGGTTCGAACACGCCAATCTTCATAGCTGCATTACTCACAATAGCCAAAAGGTGGAAACAACCCAAGTGCCCAGCAACAGATGAACAAAATGTGGTATATATTGTACACATAATGGAATACTAGTCAACCATAAAAATGAAGCCATAAAAATGAAAATGCTGTAACATGAATGAACCTTGAAAACATGCCAAACACAAAAGGACAAGGCAAATTCATAGACATAGCAAGTAGAGGATACCAGCGGCTAGGCAGAGAGGGTAATGGGGAATTACTGTTTAATGGGTAGATTCTATGTTTTAGATGAAAGTTTTGGAAATAGATGGTTGTGATGGTAGCGCAATATTGTGAATGTAATTAATGCCACTGAATTGCACACTTAAAAACAGTTAAAAGGTAAATTTTATGTTATATGTATTTTACAACAAGAAAAGGAAAACAAAAATAGAAGTTTGACCTAGCATTTCTACTCCAAAAGAAATGTACATCCATACAAAAACTTGTACCTGAATATTCTAGCAGTATTATTCATAATAGCCAAAAAGTACAAACAACCTAAATGTCCATCAACAGAAGAATGGATAAATAAAATGTAGTGTGAAATGAAATATTATTCAGCAACAAAACGGAATGAAATACTGGCATATGCTACAACATGGATGAACCTCAAAAACATGCCAAGTGAAAGCCAGACACAAAAGGCCATATATGGGGCTGGGTGCAGTGGCTCACGCCTGTAATCCCAGCACTTTGGGAGGCTGAGGTGGGCAGATCATGAGGTCAGGAGATTGAGACCATCCAGGCTAACATGGTGAAACCCCATCTCTACCAAAAATACAAAAAATTACCCGGGCATGGTGGCAGGTGCCTGTAGTTCCAACTACTGGGGAGGCTGAGGCAGGAGAATGGCGTGAACCTAGGAGGCGGAGCCTGCAGTGAGCCAAGACTGTGCCACTGCACTCCAGCCTGGAAGAAGAGCGAGACTGTCTCAAAAAAAAAAAAAAAAAAAAAAAGGCCTTATATGGTATGATTCTGTTTATATAAAATGTCCAGAATAGGCAAATCCAGAGACAGAAAGATTAGAGGTTGCCTAAGGCTGTGGGAGCGGCTCCTAATGAGTAGAGAGCATCTTTTTGGGGCAATGAACATGTTCTTAAAATAAACAGTAGTGATGGTTGCACCACACTGTGAATACACTAAGTGCCATTGTGAGTTTACTAAATGTGTATTTTAAAAGGGTGAATTTTGTGGTATGTGAATTATATCTCAGTAAAGCCATTACAGGGCAGAAGAAAAAGAGAAAAGAAAAAACCTTTCAGAAAGTCCAACAAAAAGACATGAGGAAGAAAAGGTGAGAGCCTGAGGATCCACCCAGCAGGTACAGCAACTGACAGAAATTCCAGAGCCAGATAACAGAACAAAGAGAAGTGAGAAAATTACTTTTAAAAATTAATACAAGGTGGCCAGGCACGGTGGCTCATGCCTGTAATCTCAGCATTCTTGGAGGCCGAGCCAGGCGGATTATCTGAGGTCAGGAGTTCGAGACCAGCCTGGCCAACACAGTGAAACCCCATCTCTACTAAAAATACAAAAAATTAGCTGGGCATGGTGGTGCACACCTGTAATCCCAGCTACTCGGGAGGCTGAGGCAGGAGAATCACTTGAACCCAGGAGGCAGAGGTTGCAGTTAGCTGAGATCACACCACTGCACTCCAGCCTGGGTGACAGAGCGAGACTCTGTCTCAAAAAAATAAAAATAAAAAAAATGATGGAGCCTTTAAGATTCTGAGGGAAAATTATTTTTAACTTCATTTTTATATTTATACAGAAATTGTTGGCCGGGCGCAGTGGCTCAAGCCTGTAATCCCAGCACTTTGGGAGGCCAACCCAAGAGGATGGCTTGAGCCCAGGAGTTTGAGACCAGCCTAGGCAACACAGGGAGACCTTGTCCCTACAAAAAAATTTAAAAATTAGCTGGGCATGGTGGCACTCTGGTAGTCCTTTGCTACTCAGGAAGCTGAGGTGAGAGAATTACTTCGGCCCAGGAGTTTGAGGCTGCAGTGAGCTATGCTTATGCCACTGCACTTCCCACCTGGATGACAGAGTGAGGACATGTCTCTTAAAAAATTTTTTTTAGGCCGGGCGCGGTGGCTCACGCTTGTAATCCCAGCACTTTGGGAGGCCGAGGCAGGCGGATCATGAGGTCAGGAGATCGAGACCACAGTGAAACCCCGTCTCTATTAAAAAAAATACAAAAAAAATTAGCCGGGCGTGGTGGCGGGCGCCTGTAGTCCCAGCTACTCGGAGAGGCTGAGGCAGAAGAATGGCGTGAACCCGGGAGGCGGAGCTTGCAGTGAGCCGAGATTGCGCCACTGCACTCCAGCCTGGGCGACAGAGCAAGATCGAGAGGTCGGGAGGGGATTGAACCAGAGGTGGTTGTGCGAGCCGTGCCTTCCGACCTGGTGACAAAAAAAAAAATTTTTAAATTTAGCAAATGGAGTGTATTTTTTAAATGTGGCAACAGGGCAAACAATTCGTTTTAGGAAAAACAAAATGTAAAAAGAAGAAAATGCAATAATAATATACTGTTAGGCTCTGCAATAAACAATATTTACATACTCATAGTAAACAGAAACACTGATTACTATTTAACCATAAACTGTGATGTATACAGAGGGTGGGAAAAAGGGAGATAGAGGTTGTGTGAGAGCTAAACACTCATCTATGCCAATGGTAACAGGAAATTAATAGAAATGATGATTAATTTTAAAGAGGAAATGTAATCAGTCACATTTTTAAAAAGATATATGAAGACAAATACCAGAATATACAGCTAGTAAAAACTGAAAGCAGGGAAAGGCCCAGGTAGGGCGGTGGGCTGGATGTTTTCTCTTAGAAGCCTTTTAATGCTCTCTGATCCTTGTCTCTGTTTTGATTTTTAGAAATACTATTATTGTAAAAAGTTACTAGGTACTTTCCTCACAACAGTTCCTCTGCACTAGTGGGTGTGACATCAAAGCTGGCAACTGGCCTAGAGGACAGTGAAAACAATTACTCTGATGAGCCTTCTGCATCATCAAAGGCTGCTGTCCTCAGGTCCTCCACCATCATGTATGGGATGCGGGTCAACACCATTTGGACACTCTGAAGACCTGTCCTTCCTGAGTGTGGAGGAGTAGCTCAATGGGAACCAGAGCCTCAGGTGAACCAGGTGGGTGCAGGTCAACAGCCTGGAGCTTCCCAGGACCTGCCTTCCACCACCCAATCCCCCTCCAACCACCTGTGAATCTAGGCTCCCTATACGTGTCTAGCACTTTCTTGAACTAATTTCTCAAGAGAATTTTTGGAAATTGGCATGATATAGGTAGAAACTTAAGTGGAAAATAAAAGCATAACTTCTTCACACCCTGTTGAGACTCAGTTGGATCCCTGGTGCTTGGCACACAGGAAGCACTCAGTAAGAAGCTGTTGGCTGAGTGTGGTGGCTCATGCCTGTAATCCCTGCACTCTGGGAGGCATAGGCAGGTGGATCACCTGAGGTCAGGAGTTCGAGACCAGCCTGGCCAATATGGTGAAACCCCGTCTCTACTAAAAATACAAAAATCAGCCAGGTGTGGTGGCACGTGCCTGTAGTCCCAGCTATTCAGGAGGCTGAGGCAGGAGAATTGCTTGAACTTGGGAGGCAGAGGTTGCAGTGAGCTGATATCGTGCCACTGCACTCCAGCCTGGGTGACAAAGCAAGACTCTGTCTCCAAAAAAAAAAAAAAAAAAAAAAAAGGAAGTTGTTGAAGGCATAATTAGGCTCCCACTTTTCTCTGTGTCTGACAGGTCATCAGGCCCTTTACATGCACGACACATTCAATCCCTACAACATGCTCACATAGTGAGCAGAGGATTATCTCCATTTTACAGATGAGGAAATGGGGGCTCAGAGTAACCTGACCAAGGGTTACTTCACTAGTAAGGGAGGAGTTGGGATTCAAACCCAGGTGTGGGTGACCTAACAGCCTGCACAACAAACAGCTATCACCAGCAACCCTTTCTGGAAAGAGGTTTGGTTAAATAGGTGGGTGGATGGAAGAATGCGAAGAAAGTAAGAAGGGATCTCAAAAACTAGCCCAAGAAGAGAACCTAAGAGACCCCCACTCAGAAGTTCGGAAGCTGCTGGCCACCAGCTGGAACTAGCTGCCAACACCTTCTACCCCTGCCCAAGGACCATCCATGTGGCACCCACCTTCTTCAGAGAGGTTGTTCTCTTTGGTCTCCTTGTCCATCTGGCAGCACCAGCCTTCCAGCCGCTCCGTTTCTGCCTGCAGTAGCTTTAGGAACCAGTAGCCATCTCGGCGGCAGGCCCCTGGCTGTGCCGGCTCTGCTGGGGAGCTGGAGGAGGTCTCGAGCCAGGGGTCGGGTGGGGGCAGCGAGGATGCCTCTAGGGCAGGGTCGCTGTTGTCTCCATAGGAGAGGTTGCGCTTGATCTGGGCAATCTTGGGGGCCTGCCGGGGACCGGCATCGATGCTGATGGAGTTGGGGTGAGGGGTACAGTCTGGAAGGCTCCTCTCAGATGACTTACAGCTCGAGTCATTGGCATCCTGGGTATCCGAGTCTGTGTCCCGTCGGGAGGACATACTGTGAGACGGGACGCTGCTTCTGTGGGTAGGGGGTGGATGGGGTGGGGACAGGAAGGAGTGAGTCACCAAGAGGGCCAGAGACCAGAGGCCGCCTTGACCCGGACACACGGGAGACAGAGAAACGGATGCATCATCTGCTCACCATGCGCCTGAAGCGGGTCCCACAGCCCCCATCTCATTCTCGGCTCAGCCCTTGCCCCATCCCGCCCAAGCCCACACGCACACACACACGAGGACAAGGTCATAAGGTTGCCTGTTTACTGCAGTGGGGCCAGGAAGACCACCAGCATCAGGGCAGCTGAGGCCATGTCCTGGCCCAGCCGTGGCCCCCGTGGGTGACTGGTCTCACAGAGCAAGTGCTCATCTGTCCACCCGCCCGCCCCTGCCCAGCCTCCCATGCCTGGGCCACCACCCACAACCCAAACCCAGCTTGGTTATTAGAAATCCAGCAAGGGGAAGTGGGTTAGGGAGAGCAGGAGAGGTGAGAGCGGAGGGAGGGAGAGGAGAGGGGAGAAGCAGCCGCCACCTCTGTCCGACTTACCGCCAGTCGTCCTCTACCTGAACCCCGATGGACTGGAATTTGGTAGCGGGACTGGGCTCCTCTTTTGGCACTGGCTGAATGCAGTCAACCTTATTGAAGGACAACGACAGCAACAGCACGGAGACAAAGACAAAAATAAAAAACAAACACCACACTTGCTGCTGAAATTCACATTAGTGGGACGACGCAAACGGACGTGTGGACAGACAAACACGAGGCATGCGGACACTGCACGTGGGCCCGAGGCCGGACCAGGTTAAGCCGGGCACTGCTCATTCGCGCAGAGGCGGGCAGGCGGGCGGGCGGGCAGGTGGGCGGGAGGTGGGATGGAGTGGAGATGACTGGCTTTCCCTACTCTGAGGAGGGTGCCATCACATCGATCGCTTTGGGTCCGTTGTCCTCCGAGAGGTGGGAACCGTTCCTTCTAGTCCTCTCCTTCACACGCATCAGAGAGAAAAAAAAAGGACGACGAAAGAGAAAGAAAACACACACACACACACAAAGCCACAGCCGTTATCTGGTGTAGTTGAAGCTGGCGGCTGTCTTGAGGCAAAGATCACTCCCTGAACCCTGTGGCGGAAGCCTGGAGGGCAGGCCAGAGGCGCCTGCACTAAGGGCAAACCCTGGACAGCAGTTCTAGATTCAGAAACTGCCACCCACAGGAGCCACCGAAGTCCCTGGACATTATTCACACTTGGCTGAGGTTACCTTTAGCACTGGGTGGCCCTGGGGAGCAGTAGGAAGGACTGGGGTCAGGGCCAAGTGGAAAGCTGTCACTCCCTCCACTCCTGTGAAGTGGAACAGGACAACAGTGATGCCCTGCACCTGCCTTTCTTCTCTGGGACAAAGGTCCCGGGCCATGAGGCAGCCAGGCCAGCTTTCCTATCATCGCTCAAGAATGAGGGAGAACCCACACTCAATCTAGGGCATGAGGCACCAAGGGTTCAGGGCATCCTCAGAAACTGGGGACTCATCAGTCTCTTGGCCTTGTGGAGAGAAGTAGGGGCCAGGGAAGCTTTCTGGGACAGGAATGCAGCCACATTTCCCCTCGGCAAAAGCCGGCTCAAGGAATGCAGCATCACTGGATCTCCAAGGAGCTGCAATGAGAGCAAGAATGGGGCTGGGGTGAATCCAGGGAAAGGGACGCGCAGGACAGGCCTAAGAGAGTCCTTATCCCGGTGTCATTTTCTGGGTGAAAGGAATCAAGGGTAGTCCTAACTCTTAGGTTTTCCAGGAAGATAAGAGCGTCTGGTTTGGCCAGCAAGAGTGTGGGGCTGCCCAAAGATATGGGTGGTCAGGACCAAAGGTTGAAGATTAGGCTACCCTCTGTGTTTCTAAGAATACCACCTGTGCAGGGCAGGGACTGGACACTTAAGAAGCCCAGAAAACAGACAGCAGAGTCTCCTGGCCAACTCCCTCTCTGTTTATACGTGGGCAAGTGGAAGCCTAGAGCTGCCTCTTGGAGGAAACAAATCCAGGCAACTGCAAGAAATTGCTCAGTGAGCCTTCTCTGTTCCATTCAAGCTCCACTTTGTGTCCCACGCTCCTGCATTCCAGTGCTTTGTTATCAGCTGGGCCACATCCAATTGCTCAGGGGTGGCTGGAGGAGTCCCCTGCAGCCTGTGCCACAACACACAACGCCTCGTCCTCCCTGACTCACCCCCGGGCTTGGGGGGGCCCTGTCTCCCCCCTCACCCTCACCCACTGTAGCTGCCCCTCCCTCGTGGCTCTGAATGTGCCCTAGTTTGGTCTGCAGGTCCAGCCAGGGCAGGGAGAGTCCACTCAATCTGGATTTAGAGAAACTCTTAAAAACTACAAGGCAGGGCCCAAGTTTCCCCAGCTCAGCAAACAAGACAGATTATTGACATCGGGTGCATGCAGGAGTGCAATGAAGCAGTGGAGGGGAAGCTGGCACACCTGCCCTGCTGACTTTGGCCACCTAGCCCTGGGGAACCATCGCCTGGACCCTATCCCATGGAGGGAGGCACTGAGACCAGCATCACCCTTCTCAATGACATGGGCCTGGTACCTCAAGCCACCTACCTGTCCCCAAGGCCCGAGAGGGCTCTGGGCAAAGTTCCCCTCGAGCAACCCCCATGGCTCAAGGGCCCTGGGTCCTGGGCCCCTGGCCCATCAGCGTCTATGCTCCATGCTGCTCCTGCCGCCAAGCGGGGCTATGGCCTCCGCACCCGAGCTGACCTTGGATTAGAGAACTGTTAGGCCAGTCCCGCCTCCCACGGGTCAGCTGGCAGGGCAAAGGGTGGAGTGGACAGACAGACAGTGGACAGGCAAACAGTGGACAGGAGATGGCTGGCTGAGTGTAACTACATTCACTGGGACAACCCACTGGAGGAGCAGAAACACATGCCCGCAGCTGCTGACCAGCAGCACATGTGGGCAGGCACCAGCGAGGCATGGTTATGGGTGGAATTCGGTTTGGCCACTTGGGGCTGATCCCCCAAAATAGAGACAAACCACCTTTTCCCAGGAGACCTAGTGGGCCTCCACCAGATGTAATTACACGCAGGCAGGTGCACGGAGTGGGCTGAGGACACAGAGTGCAAAAGGAGCCCCTACTTGTATTCCTATTGATGACAGTTTCCTTTTGGGGGCGGCCTCGGGGTGGGACTCAGAGCTGGTCAGCGTCCCTTGTTCACTTTTCAGAGCTGCATGTTTTGGGGGTGGCTCTGGGGCCTCAGGGGCTGGGGTGACTCCGCCCCGTGTCACGCTGGGCGGTCGGGTACTGCTGTCCAGGCTGTCCGATGAGTTGCTCAGGCCCGACTGGCTAGTCACCTCGCTCTTGTGGTCCTGGCTGTCCAGGTAGGTGTCCTGGGCAGACTCAGTACTGCTCTGGACTGTGACTGAGATGAACGGCTTTGAAGTGGTGCGTGGAGGGACCGGTGGCGGGGTCTTCTTATACGCCACTAGGCATGATGAACCTGCAGATGGATGAGAGAAGGGCAGGGGAGAGGTGAGATGGTGAAGCCCCCAACCTTCTCAAGCCCCTTCCAATGCAGAAGCCCTGCCTGACTTGGCCCTAGCTCTGGCCTTAGCCATTCCATCAGCAAAGATTTCTGGAGCAGGGAGAATGAGGGTCAAGACAGCAACAACCAAGACAGACACACACAGGCCCTACCCACCCTCATTTGAGACAAAGTCTTGAGGGGATGCCACCACTGGCCAAAGATATCCCCCACATCAGTCACACACAAACCTTATTATCCAGCAGGGGCATGTACTAGGTGAAGTGCATGGGGCCACAAGGCTGTGACAGACCCTGACCCGTGCCGTGGGGAGGTGGTGACAACAGAGCAGATGCCAAAACAGCTAAGGAATGGTTAACCTTGCTATCTTCAAGGTCACTGAGAGACTCAGTGCTTCTCCTGGCCTTTTCCTTCCACACCACCTTCCCTCTCCCCATTCCCTCTGCTTGGATGCCCCCCTCTCCACCTGGTCAAAAATGAACACCTCCGGCCGGGCGCGGTAGCTCACGCCTGTAGTCCCAGCACTTTGGGAGGCCGAGGTGGGCAGATCACCTGAGGTCAGGAGTTCGAGACCAGCCTGACCAACATGGAGAAACCTCATCTCTACCAAAAATACAAAATTAGCTGGGCGTGGTGGCGCATGCCTGTAATCCCAGCTACTCGGAAGGCTGAGGCAGGAGAACTGCTTGAACCTGGGAGGTGGAGGTTGCAGTGAGCCGAGGTTGCACCATTGCACTCCAGCCTGGGGAACAAGAGCAAAACTCCATCTCAAAACAAACACATGAACAAACAAAAAAACACACATCCTTCAGGGTCCAGCTAACCCCCTTCCCTATCTTGCCATTCCCACCCCCACCCACTTCCTCGTTATGTGAAACCTCGTACACTGGTCTGCCTCCCTGTTCTCCACTGGTCCAACTCCCTGTTCTCCACTGAGATTCCCAGAGCCAGGACCTGCCATGGGTAGGAACCTGAACCATCTCTGAATCTTACCCCGATCCCAGCCAGGGGCTGACCCACAGCAGGGGCCCAGAACACCAAAGGCCCACTGCTTGCTTCTCAGACAATGAGAACTCTGTTGGCAATAGAAAGTGCTTTTCCAACAGTTGCTATTTGCTGGGAGGGTGAGGTTGGATCTAGTGCCTTTCTCAGCACCTTAACTCCAACTGCCTGTTGCCCGGTGAGGACTGAAACAAGCCCCTACCCTGGTCTGGGCCCACAAGCCAGATAAACCCTGCCTTCAAGGGGCTACAATCATGGTGACGGTGACAGCCCAGAGGCAACTCACAAAACAAGGCCCAGTATCACAGGAGCTGTGGACAAAGGACTGTAGAAACCATCCATCTGCCACTATGAGATACCATCACATAACCTATCAGAATGGCTAAAAAGTGACAACATCAAATGCTATTGAGAATGTGCAGAAACAGTGATACTACTGTCATGGAAAACACATTGGCATTTTCTTATAAAAATAAACATGCAGCTGGGCATGGTGGTACACGCCTGTAATCCTAGCTACTCAGGAGGCTGAGGCAGGAGAATTGCTTAAACCTGGGAGGCGGAGGTTGCAGTGAGCCGAGATCACGCCATTGCACTCCAGCCTAGGCAATAAGAGCAAAACTCCGTCTCAAAAAAAGAAAAAAACAAATAAACAAAAACCACTTTTTTACTTTTGGTAGAGATGGGGTCTCACTATGTTGCCCAGATTAGTCTCAAACTCCTGGACTCAAGGGATCCTCCTGCCTCAGTCTCCCAAAATGCTGGGATTATAGGTGTGAGCCACTGTGCCTGGCCTATAACATTCTTGAAATGACCTAGAGAACATATTAGTAGTTGCTAGGGGCTAGGGCAGAGGAAGTCACTAGGGAGAGGGTGAAGGGGAGGGCAAGGAGGGAAGTAGGTGTGGCTATAAAAGGGTAACAAGAGGGACCCTTGTATGAAGTGATGGAATAGTTCTGTATTGAGTGTGGGCATGGTTACATGAATGTATGCATGTGATAAAACTGCACAGCACTAACACACACACAAGTGAACACAAGTGGAACTGGGGAAATCTGAATAAGATGGGTAGATTGTATCTGTTGATATTCTGGATGTGAGAATGTATTAGTTTTGCAAGATCTTACTATTGAGGGAAATCGAGTAAGGGGTATGAAGAATCCCTTTGTATTATTTTTTACAACTGCATGTGAATCTACAATTATCTAAAAATAAAAATTTAATTTAAAATAATCCATCTGTTCATCCAATAGATATCTATGAAGCCAAGGCCTTCCAGTGGATTCCAGAAAAGCCAGGAGCCCTCATCAGCAGAGAAACAGCTCTGCAGTGAGTTCTTTGAAAGTAACACATGCCACGATGTTAAGCCCAGGGAACTGGATGCTGTGCCTTGTGCCCAGCCTAGTCCAGAGGCGACAAAGTACTCTGAGTTCCAAGCCAGGGGCACTCACTTCCTACTCATCTGTTTGAAATGTCCCAGTCCTGCTCAGGCCTTGAGAAAACTCAGAGATCCCCCAGACAGACACCTGTATCTCTGGTTACCAACCTAAGAGCAGTGTGCAGGCAGAAGGACAGCTACCTCTCTGGGCCAAAAGAAAGGCAGCAGGTAGGCAGGAGGCAGGGCTCTGGTCGAAAGGAGAGTGGCCCTCCAACACATCATCCTGTGAGAGGAGGGACACGCCTGCTCAGCGAAGAGGAGCGCCTGCGTTCAGCTGGCCATAAGGCACAGGCTGTGGACCAAAAGCTGGGTCATTTACTAAGCTGTGCTCAGCAGCTTTGCAGCTTTGTAACGTAAGCCTTGGTGCCTGTGAGGTGGAGATCACGACTATGCCCACTTTGCAGGTGGGGCACGTGAAGCTCAGGAAGGTTAGACAACTTGCTCAAAGTTGCAGGAGTAAGCAGCAGCCGCATCTGCTCCACAGCACAGCCACCTCACTCTGCTCTCCAGGCCTTGGGCCCCTCCTCGCTGGGCTGGGCTGGGCTGGGCTGCAGGTGTTTGGGGCCTTTACTCATCACCACACCCCTACAGCATCCTGCTGGGCCCTGGGACCAGTCTGCAGGGGCACAACAAACCAAAATCTGACTGTGGGAGTGGAAAGGGCCTCGACTGAGGCAGGGGCCTGGCTTCCAGTCTCCTGCTTGCCCTCTGGGCTTCTCAGTACTCTCCTCTGTTCCAGAAGCCGGGGCGGGAGGGATTCTCACTGGGTCACAGGAGGGATTCTCACTGGGTCACAGCATACTGTATTCACACATCCCTTGACAAACTCAAAGCACTGCCCCATTCATCCTCTCCCTCAGGGATGGGTGTGGAGCCTCCCATCACTGTGATTGCAGGGAAGATCCCCTCTGTGAATGCCTTCTCCACTGATGCCTGAAATCCTGAAATTCTCTAGTTTCAAAGTCATTTCGGTGGTAAGGGTCCAGAAGCCAGGGGGCAGTGTGGAACCAGACTAGCCGGAGTTCAGGTCCCAGCTCTGTCACTGACCTGTTGTATGGCCCCAGTTTCCTCCTTGTAAAACGGGCGTGATTACGTAGGTTGCATTGCATAAGCTAAGGCTGGGCCAGGCCTAGGCTTGGCATCACTCCTCATTTCTGGTACAGACACAACTGGGCCTCTGGGTAGGGTGGGGATGGGGGGCGAGCCAAATTTCTACCACTCCCCAGCGACTGGCAGGGAGTCTGGGCTAGTTCTCTGACTGGCCCAGGGACAGTTTCTACCAAGACCTGGACGTTTGTTTAGAGCAGCTCTTGAAATCTATGGCCATGAGTACCCAGAAGAGACAGGACTAACTCATTGAGGATTTCAGGAAAGGAATGGATTTGTTTGACCTAAAGTCCCAAACAAATGGGGTTTTTTGCCCTAGATCAGAAAACAGAAGCCAACCTCAATTTGCTCAAAATGTTTAAGGGAGTATATCTCCCTTAGGAGGGCAGCAGTTAGCATGGGGGCGCAAGAACTGGGCACTAAGCCTAGCTTAGGCTGTGTGACACCAGAGTCCTTGTTCCCACCTGTGGGGTAGGGATGACACTGTCCATGAAGAGTGTGCATGCAGCATTCACGAGGGTCTGGTGGGGAAGAGGCACACCTTCTTCCCAATGGAAGACAACAGGACTGCCCACAGCCAGGGTCTGGACAAAGGACTGACCCTCCAGCCTCTCTCTCAGAGCTGCTGGCCCAGAGTTCTACTAAGCACCCTCAGAGACCCTGAGCCCTGGGCCTAGGCAGCCAGTCATCAGAGGGAAAGTGACCCAGCCAGAAAGCAAGTCCAGGCCTGATTCGGTAAGAGGAAAGTGAGCTTATCTTGGATCCTCTGTGTCTCCTGAGGCACACACAGGCCACAGCCAGATAAGTAGTGTTGACTAGCATACAAGATTTTGGGGCTTCAGGGGCTCCCTGGGAGACAGGCAACCCTCAGCTCTGAGTATTGCCCCCCTGGAGCAGGGAGATGGGACCTCACCTTGTACAGGAGAGCTCTCATTTCAAGTGTGTGAATGCAGGTAATATAGTGAGGAAATACCTCACCCCCACCTCTTTCCAATACCTCACCCCGGCCACTTCCTCCCCTGCTGGGGCCTTCACACATACTGTTCTTCTGCCTGGAAGGCTTCCCTAGGCTACCCACAAGTTTCAGAATTTCTTCCTCTGAGAGCCTCCCCTGACTGCCACCTCTTCTTCTACCTGGGAATCTCCATCAGAGCACTGACCACATCAGTCCACAGGCTTGGAGGAGTCACCTGACAGCTACAGGCCCGGGGCAATTGAGGGAACTCTGTCCTGACAAATCATGCCACATGCTAGGATTGGGGTTATGCCTCAAGCACAAAGGCTCTCAATGATTTGTTGAAAGAGAAAATAAACCTCATTATCACTACAAAAACCCTCAGTTGCCAAAAAACCTTTGTTATAGCAAAGGCTCCCAACACTTTAGTATCCAAGCTTCTAGGGCCCCTCCCAAACCTGAGCCCTTTTTACTTGGTCCCTGCCCATCCATCTCGGCAGCTTCATCTCATGCCCCTCCTGCCCCCTCAGCATACGCCTTCCAGCTTCAGAGAACCAAATGCACAGTGCACCATTCCTAAACACAGCACACCTCCGTGCATCCAAGCCTTTACACGTGCATGGGTTTCTGCTGGAGCCCCCTTCCCCGTCCTCCATGCTTCCTGCCAGCCCCTAAACCACAGCACGTGAAACCACCCATCCCCATGGGCTGCATGCTTGCTTCTCCTGACCCCCTCTCAGCCATGCAGGTCCCTCATGCCACAGCCCAGACATAAGCCAGTTGTGCGATGCATCCTCCGTGCAGCCTGCTCCCAGCCCCAGGTATCTAGCCCAGCCTCCCTGCCTTGCAGCACCTAAGTCTTTGCTTCTTCTGGAGAAGCTTCCTTTATCTCATTATTTCTGTCTTCTACCCCAAGATTTCATCCTCCAAACTGTATTTATCAGGTCAGAATGAATTTGTTTCTGCATTTTTTTTTTTGAGACGGAGTCTTGGTCTGTCGCCCAGACTGGATGGAGTGCAGTGGTGCGATCTTGGCTCACTGCATCCTCCACTTCCCAGGTTTAAGTGATTCTCCTGCCTCAGCCTCCTGAGTAGCTGGGATTACAGGCATGCACCACCATGCCTGGCTAATTTTTGTATTTTTTTTTTTTTTAGTAGAGATGGGGTTTCGCCATGTTGGTCAGGCTGGTCTCGAACTCCTGACCTCGTGATCCGCCCACCTTGGCCTCCCAAAGTGCTGGGATTACAGGCGTGGGCCACCGTGCCCGGCCTGCATTTTGTTTTTTATTGTAAAGGTTATAAGCTGGCCAACCAGAGCTTCAAATAGGAGTGGCTGTGACTCCATTTCCTGAGGGATACGGAGGACACAGCAACCCCAAGAAGCTTGCCCCCTCTGCATGTGTCTTGGAGGCCAGGCTGAACTTGGCCCTGAGGCCTAACACGGGCCTCATGCCTGCTGGCTCCCAAGTGCCTGAGGGGGCAAAGGAGAGGCGGTCTACACTCCTCAAGAGGAACAGATGCCATGGGACCACAGACAACCTGGAAGCCATGGCTCAGGCTTTACAGCAAAGACAGTGGGGCCGGGCTCGAGGCCCCCATGAATGGATGAAGCTGACCCCAGAGACAGGCAGACTCCCTTAACTCCCTTTGCTGGTACTGCCAAGCTAGGGAAAAGGCTCATTAGTGGAAAGGCTGAGGGATGGTTAAGATCCCACACCCTCTCCCAGCCAGCAAGTAACTTGTCAAACCACACAGCTAAATTGGGCAACTCATCTGTGTGCTATGATAAAAACAGAGCTCAAAGACTCTCACCCACCCAGCCTCAAATCCCTCCCTCCTTTCCTCTGTTTCTTTCCCCCAAGGCAGAAGCAGCTGGGAAGAGAATTCCAAGCAGCTAGGTCAGGATCAGGGACACATTGCCTTCTCAAAGCCACTTCTCTGTTGACAGTCCATGTGACCCTCTCCTTTCCCACTGTTTCAGTCTGAGAGCCACCTCCCTCACTGTGCCTTAAGAATAGCAACACTGGCCGGGCGGGGTGGCTCACGCCTGTAATCCCAGCGTTTTGGGAGGCCGAGGTGGGCGGATCATCTGAGGTCAGGAGTTCAAGACCAGCCTGGCCAACACGGGGTAACCTCATCTCTACTAAAAATACAAAAAATAGCCGGGTGTGGTGGTGTAGACCTGTAATTCCAGCTACTAGGGAGGCTGAGGCAAGAGAATTGCTTGAACCCGGGAGGCGAAGGTTGCAGTGAGCCAGGATTGCGCCACTGCACTCCAGACTGGGTGACAGAGCAAGACTACATCTTAAAAAAAAAAAAAAAAAAAAGAATTAGCAACATCAAACTTTACTTTCAAACTCCAGCAAGAGGGACTGGCAGCCCCTCTCACGGCAGCATCCTCCCAAGTCCTTCTGGGGATCCTCCTCTGCCCCTCACAGCCAGGCCCCTCCCATCCTTACCTTCTCCCCCGATCTGGAGCCAGCCTCCCTGAGACTACCACAGATGCCCCCTGGCCTTCCGACCTCCTGTCCCTCTTCCACCCCAGCCATTTGAGGAATCCAATCATGTCACTGTTTGAAACCATTCAGTGGCACTACAACCTGGAACCATTCAATGGTTTGTAGACTTGGAACAAACAAACCCTTCAGTGGGGGCATTCAGGGCCTCGAGGATCCGCATCTGCCTCGGACCCTAACATCCACAGAAGCCAAGAAGTTAAAAAGGTGTCAGGCTGGTGAAGACAAAGCCATAAAGCTCAGGGAGCTAGCTCTGTCCTTGGAGCCTGGTCCAGAAGCCACGATGCACTCCCATCGGTAATGATTCTGATGCTAACAGCTGACCTTACTGAGTGCTGACCATGGCCAGGCCTGAGCAAGTGCTTCGTATATAGCTGATCCTACTCACTAATTCTGTATGTGCAAAATTACCTACTCACTTGAATTTACTTGCAAAACCAACACTTAAGGGGCTCACAGACATGTGCCCGCTGCACACATCCCCAGCTGAGGTGGAACAAGGTGACACTCCACCTTCTCACTGCAGCTCTCATACTGTAAACAAGTGTCCTTTCGCAGGTCTATTTAGTGCTATACTTTTCCCATTTGTGGGCTTTCTGTTGGTGACTTCACTGTTTAAAATGGCTCCCACACAGTGCTGAAGCACTGCCCAGTGTTCTTAGTGCAACAAGGCTGTGATGTCCCTTATGGAGAAAAGTGTTAGGTACGCTTCATCCATGCATGAGTCATAGTGCTGCTGGCCATGAGTTCAATGTTAATGAATCAATAGTATATTAAGTAAAGAATCTTTCAGCTGGGCACAGTGGCTCACACCTGTAATCCCAGCACTTTGGGAGGCTGAGGCGGGCAGATCACTTGAGGTCAGGAGACCAGCCTGGCCAACATAGCAAAACCCCATCTCTACTGAAAATACAAAAATTAGCTGGGTGTGGTGGTGGATGCCTGTAGTCCCAGCTATTTGGGAGGCTGAGGTGGGAGAATCACTTGAACCTGGGAGGCAGAGGGTGCAGTGAGCCAAGATTGCACCACTGCACACTCTAGCCTGGGCAACAAGAGACCCTGTCTCAAAAAAAGAAAAAAAATCTTTCTTTTTTTTTTTTTTTTTTTTTGAGACGGAGTCTTTCTCTGTCCCCCAGGCTGGAGTGCAGTGGCGCGATCTCGGCTCACCGCAACCTCCACCTCCTGGGTTCACGCCATTCTCCTGCCTCAGCCTCCCGAGTAGCTGGGAATACAGGCGCCCACCAACACGCCCGGCTAATTTTTTGTGTTTTTAGTAGAGACGGGGTTTCACCGTGTTAGCCAGGATGGTCTCGATCTCCTGACCTCGTGATCCGCCCGCCTCAGCCTCCCAAAGTGCTGGGATTACAGGCTTGAGCCACCGCGCCCGGCTGAAAAAAATCTTTCAACAGAGACACACACAAAACAAGGTTATGGATTGATTTGTGGGTTGGTAGAAACATTATGACCACAGGCTTGCAGTGACCCTATATTGCCCAGAAGAGCAATGGTTTAGCATTCACTATGACTCTGTGAACGTAACTACAGTGAATGAGAATCTACTTTAGCTATCCTTTAGCTGACTGAATCCTCAAAACCAGTATGAGGAAGGTTCCTATTTCCCAAATGTAAATGCCCCATGTTACAGGGAGGTGGAGATTTGCCTGCATTCACCTCCCAGCTAGGCAGTGCTGAGGCTGTGACCTGAAACCGGGGTGCCTAAAGGCTGACCACTACTCGATGGCCCCTCTGTTGCACTAACTGCTTTTTTTTGTTCGTTTGTTTGAGACAGAGTCTCACTCTGTTGCTCAGGCTGGAGTGCAGTGGCACAATCTTGGCTTACTGCAACCTCCGCCTCCCAGGTTCAAGCGATTCTCCTGCCTCAGCCTCCTGAGTAGCTGGGATTATAGGTGCCCGCCGTCGTGCCCGGCTAATTTTTGTATTTTTAGTAGAGACGGGGTTTCACCATGTTGGCCAGGCTGGTCTCAAACTCCCGACCTCGTGATCCACCCGCCTCAGCCTCCCAAAGTGCTGGGATTACAGGTGTGAGCCACCGCGCCCAGCGCACTGCCTTTTACACGGCAGTTGTTTTACCCATAAAAATAGGATGTGATACTCAATGTGCTCTGGGTAGGAGCCAAGGAGCTGACAGGCATGAGGTACTTTTTGATCTTGGGGTGGGCCCATGCCAATTTTGTTACCATGGTTTCTGGATTAAGGAGAAAGTGATTGCCTCCTGGGAGGCAATCTGGGGGCCTTTCTGGAAGACACTAAGGGTGCCTGCGTCTAGATGGGTGGCAAGAGTCACTGAGTGGCAAGGAAATACAGAGCTTTCTGGTGAAGGGATCCTCTGTGAGCAAAGGAGCAGGGCAGGGCAGCCCAAGGCATGAGAGGACAGATGGTGAGTGGGACACAGTTTGGCAAAATGTAACTTAGGTACCTTAGCTGGTGGAGGGAGGATAGGGATTGAGGAAAGGAGATCCAAGGAAGGCTGCCTCCTCTCAGGATCCTCAGCTTCCTGGGGCTACTCTAAGCAGCAATGGGAACAGAGGCACCTTCTTCCTGCCCATAGCATCCCATTTCTCATGAAGTCCCTCCAGACTGGCCCATGGGCAGAGGATTTTACAGTGCACAGGCACTGAAAGCAGTTAGGAGGGAGTATAACCTACTATCTCAAGAGTCCCAGTGCACTAGGCAGCTCTGCCAGGGAGTGCCAAGGCCATTCACACTGAGTGTGTCCAGAATGAATCTGAATCCTCTCCTCCTCCACATCAGCCTTGCTCTCCCAGAGAGGGGGCCCTGAGCACTCAGTTATACACTCCAGAAGCATGGGAATTCCCATCCCCTCCTTCCACCCTCCTCCATCTGGAAAGCCTCACCTCTCTACCGCAAAAGCACACCTAACAGAGACCAGCGTCTCTCTGCCCCAGCAGGCCTGGTCTTTTGCCTCCCTGTTTTCTCTATGGCCCATCTTAC
Source organism: Hylobates moloch (assembly GCF_009828535.3). Classification (NCBI taxonomy): domain Eukaryota; kingdom Metazoa; phylum Chordata; class Mammalia; order Primates; family Hylobatidae; genus Hylobates; species Hylobates moloch. The sequence continues at coordinate 24,279,732 of NW_026652296.1, forward strand.
CCACAATCACTCTTGGAACCCTGACAGTTTTTAAAAGCTCAAACTGGATTGCTTCTCCCCTTTTCTAAAGCTTTTCAAAGGCTCCCCATTCCAGGCTAGGTGAGGTGGCTCACACCTGTAATCTCAGCACTTTGGGAGGCTGAGGCGGGCAGATCACCTGAGGTCAGGAGTTTGAGACCAGCCTGGCCAACATGGTGAAACCCCGTCTCTACTAAAGATACAAAAAATTGGCCAGGTGTGGTGGCGCATGCCTGTAATACCAGCTACTCAGGGGGCTGAAACAGGAGAATCACTTGAACCTGGGAGGTGGAAGTTGCAGTGAGCCGAGATTGCGACACTACACTCCAGCCTGTGCAACAGGAGCAAAACTCTGTCTCAAAAAAAAGCCTCCCCATTCCATACAGAATAAAATCCACATTGCTCACCTCAGCCTACAATAGGAACTGGCCCACCCTCCCCTCCCTCATTCCATTCCAGCCACACCAGCCTTTTGCTATTCCTCAAACGCTCCAAGCATGCTCCCGCGTGGGGCCTTTGGACCTGCCATGCCCTGTCTGAAATGAACTTCACCCTTATGTTGGCATGTCTGCTCCTTCTCATCATGATTTTAGGTCCAGTTCAAGTAGCATGTCTTCAGTGAGGGCCTCCCTGACCACCCAGTCTAAAGCTGTTATTCTTTCAATAAGAACTCTGCTTGTTTCATTCAAGCACTGGTCATTTATTAGCTCACACATCTTTGGTCTCTCTCCTCTACCAGACAGGGAACCTGAGTATCTGATACAGGTCCCTGATGGTGGGGACCTTGAGTATCTTATATAATCATGGTGCTTTCTCAGTACCAGGCTCTATACATGGTTGGGCTCAGTAAATACTTACTGAACGAATGAACAAACCCCTATTTGACAATGGGTAAACAGAGGCACAGGGAAGCAGAATGATTTATTCCTGGTCTTTTAGTTTGGATCTAATGCCCAGGACCAGGGCTTTGAACTCCCTTCAGATCACGCCCCACCACACACAGGAGCACAGTCTGATGGGAGGTAGAGCCTTGAGCAAATCTGCTTGAAGCTGGGCAATGAAGCTGTGGGAATGAGGGTGCAACAAACCCTTGGCACGGAGCAATGGAAAGTGTGTGAAAAATAATCATTTCTGAAAGGTGGCAGAGAAAGCATGTGGTGCTTCCATTAACACTTTCCAGGCAAGGTGTAGCATTTGTAGAGATTTAAAAGCATCATTACTGAGGCCTGGGCCACGTGCTACTTTATCCTGACACAGCTCTGGGAGGAGTGGTAATTATCACTGATGCTTTACAGATGGGAGAAGAGGCTTTTTACTCTTATGAGTGGCAGCGCAGAAAGCTCTGCTCTGCAAGGCCAGCCTGCCAGGATCTAAAAATCAATGCTGGCCATGGTGGGCTGTGTACTCTGCACGGGGCCTGAGTCCCTTCTGGGCCTTAGTTTCCACAGCTGTAAACTAAGTGGGTTGTCCCTGAATGAGGGTCACAGTTCAAATGTGCACAGGGCATCAACCCTTTCTGGCTCACAGCTGCCATGTTGGAGACCTGGGCCCAGCATTATCAGAGCTGCCAAATGTACCAGAAATCTGGATTTTAAAATATACATTTCAAATTAGCAGTTTTTTTTTTTTTTTTTTTTGAGACAGGGTCTCACTCTATCATGGCTCACTGCAGCCTTGACCTCTGGGCGCAAATGATCCTCCTACCTCTGTCTCCCAAGTAGCTGGGGCCACAGGCATGCTCCATCATGCCTGACTCATTTTTAATTTTTTGTAGAGATGGGGTCTTTGTTGCCCAAGCTGATCTCAAACTCCTGGGCTCAAGCAATCCTCTGGACTTGGCCTCCAAAAGTGCTGGGATTACTGGCGCGAGCCACCTCGCCCGGCCAAAGAAAATAATCTGAACGTTCCCAGCACACAGAAAAATGTTTAAGGTGATGGATATCCTAATTACTCTTATTTGATCACTACACATTATATGGCTATATTAAAGTATCACATCTACCCTGAACATATGTATATCTATTATATATCAATAGAAGAATCATTTGAGGAACAGTCAGTGGAAAAAAAAAATCAATTGGCAAAAAAACTCCTCTGAATTTTCAAATGGTGTTAATTCATAATTTTAAGAAATACAATGCAGGTGCACGTGCAGCGGCAGTGGCCCGTGGCACATGTGTCTATCACTGCCCCAGCAGCTGCCCCAGACCTCCTTGCTCCTTCTAGGGCTCCAGCCCCCTCCCTTGCTCCCCAGGAAGACTGTCCATAAGAGCCTCCTCTCGGAAAGGCAGGAGCCTGGTCGGAACCTTGAGGTGGAGGCAGCCAGGAGGAACTTCTAGTGGTGTCTCAGTTCCGGCTGGGTGAAAGCAGAGAAAGTCTCTTTTGGCCGGAAGGCCAGGTCTGGTTTCAGGCTCTTGGCACCAGGACACAGGTGGCAGGAGAGCTGTATGCAGAGTGCAGACAGCCACCCTCCTTCAGGGACCTGGAGCAGAGGCCTGAGAGGGACCTGCTCAGTTGCCAGGGCAATGCCTCCACCCCACCCCAGCTGCTCCTTAGGAGAGCTGCTCACTCCCCAGTTGGGGTCAAGGGTATGAGGGGCTTTTTTCCTGACATGTTGGGGTCACAGGAGTGGGGGAAGAGGTTAAGCAATGCCTCTAGGCACACCCACAGACCAGGGCGGCAGATCCTCAGTGGGTGGGAAGCTGTCTGCTGGCTGTCCATGACATCTCCCACTGACAGAGGGCTGGAGGTGAACTGGCCTAGCATGAAGCACTTTATATATTGGCTCACCAACTCTTCACCAGGCCTACCATTCTGATTTCAAGGAGAAAAAATAAACAAACAAAAAAACCCCTGAGGCTCAGAGAAGTGAGTAGCCCAGGATTACACAGACAGGAAGTGGAAAAGCCAGAATCTGAGCCCAGGCTTTCCTCCCACAGCCAGTGCGTTTAGCTGCTCTTTAGCCACGCCCTCCAGGGCTGGGAGTTAGGTGCCACCTGCCAGAGCCTGGCTGAGATCCTGGCCAGGCCAGTTCCCTAGTCAGGGCCTAAAAGTGCCTAAATGGGCCCTTTATTCCTGGGGTCTTCAGGCAGGGTTTGACTATTTCCTGAGTGGGTTAGAGGGTGGCAGCTGTGGCTCTGCTGACCATGAGGACAGGGGCCTGGTGACCTCTGGTACAGAACCCCAGCACATGGCTAAGGTGCCCACGCTGCCTGTGACTGCTGCTGCCCACTGTCCTCCTTCAGGTCCTGATTCCAGACACATGGCCCCACATGCTCTGACTCTCTCACCAGGAACACCAGAACCGCTGACATGGGTTCCCAGCCACTCAGGACTTCCTCCAGCGTGGCTGAGTCTGGTTCTGGGGATTCCCAAGGGGGCCTGGGGAAGGCTCTTTGGACTCTCACCCCACCCCAGGTCCCTCAGAACAGCTCCATTTCCCCTTTTTTCTCTGTATAGAATTCCCGCATGGTATTCTGAGACCTACCAGACTAATTCACTCTCTCATAGTACACATGAAAAAGGACCAGGGAGGCAAATGCACTAGCTGAGGATCTGGCAGCAGAGCAGGGACCCTTGCCTGGGGCTATGAGTGTGGGAATGTTCCTGGTCTCCCCCCAGCCTGGAGAACACCAGTTCCGGGCATTCAGGGAGGCATCCTCCCGTAGCTGAGCTCTGCCTCCTCTAGCCCCTGACCACTGACCTCCAAACAGTATGTCCAAACAGCATGTAGTTTCTGAAAAACCATTTCTACTACCACTGCAGCCATATCCAGTAAGCAGCCTGTCAGGAACCATCCACTCCTCACCCATTCTGTATTGGAATCTGCCACAAACATCATTTTATTTATCCTCAGAGACCCACCTGCAGAGTCTGCTCTGCCAAGAGCTCTGCCCAGTGGCCCCTGCCCCAGCCCACCCTGGACACCTTATTACCATCATCCCTAGGAATCCAAGCTTTAAAGAGATGGTAGCGCCCAAGCTACTGTTACTAAATCACGATCTTGTTGTTTATCAAAGCTATAACCATTTGGCCGGGCATGGTGGCTCATGCCTGTAATCTCAGCACTTTGGGAGGCTGAGGCAGGGGGATCACTTGAGGTCAGGAGTTTGAGACCAGCCTGGCCAACATGGTGAAACCCCGTCTCTACTAAAAATACAAAAATTAGCTGGGCATGGCATCTCATGCCAGTAATTACTAGCTACTCAGGAGGCTGAGGTGTGGGGATCACATGAACCCGGGAGACAGAGGTTGCAGTGAACCAAGATCACGCCACTGCACTCCAGCCTGGATGACAGAGTTAGACCCTGTCTCAAAAAACAAAAACAAAAAACCAACCCACTAGAAGCAGGTGTTAGTGAGCAGGAGAACCTGCCCAGTTACAAAGCTGCCTCGGCTCCAGCCCAGTGCAAAAACTTGACATGTGCAGCCCGTTTGGTCTGGTGAAGGACTGAGGGTAGAGAATGCAAAATGTGGCTTTTCAAATACTGGCTGTATCATATGAGCTTTGCTGCTACCTTTCCAAAGCCCTAAGATCCCAGAGCCCAGCCTGGGAAGTATTACTTGGAAAGAGCCTCAGAAAAACTACCCTCACTTCTGGAGGGCTGATGTCAATGGAGGGCTGACTTCAAACCCTGGTGATAGGTCACAAAAGCCCGGCTTTCACAAACTGTCATAGGCTGTGTGTCCAGTGTGCAAAGCCAGACGCTGCCAGGCCCTGTGCACCTCGATTGCTGGCCTCTTTCACCATTCTGAATGACCAAGCGAATCCCAGAATAGAAAGGCAGTGTTAACAAGCTCATTCACCGGGCCTGGAGTGGCAGGTGGCATATCAGGTGACAGGAGTAGGAGCCAAGATCCCTGGGCAGCCGAGAGTCGGGATGAAACGAATAGTGCAGGACTGAATGGGGAAAACCGAGTTCACTTCAGGTCAGCAGAGGTAATGCTGCCTGCCTCTGTGCACCCGGGGGAGAGAGACACGGAAAAACAGAGGGATTTTTTTTTTCCCTCAGAGCTTATATTAAGACCCTGAGTTTGAGGCCGGGCGCGGTGGCTCACACTTGTAATCCCAGCACTTTGGGAGGCCGAGGCGGGCGGATCACGAGGTCAGGAGATCGAGACCACGGTGAAACCCCGTCTCTACTAAAAATACAAAAAAATTAGCCGGGCGTGGTGGCGGGCTCCTGTAGTCCCAGCTACTCGGAGAGGCTGAGGCAGGAGAATGGCAGGAACCCGGGAGGCGGTGCTTGCAGTGAGCCGAGATCGTGCCACTGCACTCCAGCCTGGGCGACACAGCGAGACTCTGTCGCAAAAAAAAAAAAAAAAGACCCTGAGTTTGGGAACCCAAGTAAGACAATTACACAAGAAAAGCGGCATATGTGGAAAAATGGCTTAGTGACGTCAGCTGACCACAGACACTGAGGATGCACTGTTACAGGAAAGTCATAGGACCAGAGAGGGCGCAGTCCCCACCGAACTCTGGATAATACTGAGGGTATCATAGTAATTCCAGGCAAGGGATATTGTCAAACTGGAACCTGAAGACAGAAGGTAATCTACACAGGGAGAAGTCTCAACTCCATCCCATTCCAGCAAGTGCTTATTTACAGAGGGAACGCCATGCACAGTGCCAGCCACTAGGGACCCAGAATGAGTAGTCCTCGTCCTCAAGAAACCCACAGAAATGTGGAGATGACAATGAAAAGCCTCCTCCACTGACTGGGCACTGTGGCAGCCATATGGAGTTGCATGAGAAAGCTCAGGACTGATTCAACAAGTGATTAGTGTGTCTGAGATGGACTTGTCACAAACGGGGCATGTAACACATATGCACCAAAAGTTGTGCTTAGCGTAAAGTGAGAGATGGCTTGGAGAGGCTAGGATGGTCACCCTGGAGAAGAGAGACAATTTAAAAGGGCATGGCTACTGTCCTCAAATACCTAAAAGACTGTCAAATACACATGTGGCCCCACAGGGTCACACTACAATCAGAGGGGAAAAGGAAAGTGGGGATTGTTAATGGGAAGTAGATTTTGCCTAATTATAAAGAGGAGGTTTCTAAGAAGCAGAGCTGGCCAAAGATGGAAGAAGGGCCTAGAAAACGGCCAGCCAGGCTAGACACAGGCAGGATGGATGCCAGGGAGGAAATTGAAGTCCCCATGGGTGTGACCTTTAAGATTCCTACCAGGCCTGAGACGCTCTTTGCCCTTCTACTTTACATCCAGTTCTGGATGTGATATCAGACATCATCTTTGTGTGCATGACATTCATAGTTCAACATTTTTTTTTGAGACAGTCTCATTCTGTCATCCAGGCTGGAGTGCAGTGGTATGATCACAGCTCACTGCAGCCTTGATAGCCCGGGCTCAAGCAATCCTCTCACCTCAGCCTCCCAAGTAACTGGAACCAGAGGGGTGCACCACCATGCCTGGCTAATTTTTTCAGTTTTTGTAGAGATGAGGTCTCACTATGTTGCCCATGCTGGACTTGAACTCCTGGGCTTAAGCAATTTTCCCACCTAGGCCTCCTGAAGTGCTGGAATTACAGGCGTGAGTCACCATGCCCAGCCAACTTTTTTAGAGACAGGGTTTTACTCTGTCACCTAGGCTGGAGTACAGGGCGTGATCATAGTTCATTGTAGCTTCAACTTCCTGGGCTCAAGTGATCCTCCCATGTCAGCCTCCAGAGTAGCTAGGACTACAGGCATGTACTACCGTCGCTTCTGACTAATTTTTTTAATTTTTATTTTTTGTAGAGACAGGGTCTCGCTATGTTGCCCAGACTGATCTCAAACTCCTGGGCTCATGCCATCATCCCACCTTGGTCTTCCAAATGCTGGGATTACAGGCGTGAGCCACCATGTCTGGTCTCTTTTCCCCCCTACCTCCGGAGAATTGTTATCAACAAACAGCGAAATACAAAATGAGAATGTTCACACAGCCTAGCCACATGGGAAATTTTATGAGGACTAACACCAGGGCTTCAGACAGCAAAGTCAGGAAGTAAAACACCTTCGTCTGGGAAGTCTAGCTGCACAAGAGCTCCCATCTGAGATGATAAATCCATCCTCAGAATATGAGATCAGCTGATACTTGCTACCCCGCCCTCTTCAAAATACCTGCTATGACAGAAACTGCCAGTAGGTTAGGAATCCCTGGAATTAGGCTTCATTCACTGTATGGCTTAAGCTCCTGGGTCTGAATTTCTCCCATCTATAAAATGAGAATAATGCGGCTTGCCTTGTCCACTGCCCTAGGACTGCTGTGAGTTTCCTAAGACAGGTGGGAAAGGGCGCAGCAGGTGAGGAACTGTCATTACAATTGCCTGAGGAACCTAAACATCTCCTGAGCAAAGGGCCCACGGGGCTGCTGCCCAATCCCAGGCCCTCCAGGGACTCTGCACGCCAGTGGCTGAGGATTTCTGGCCTGGGGCAGAAATGAGGGGTCTCATCCTCTCCAAGGACTGAGTTCGGGAAGATTCATTGCCCTGCCCAGCACCCACAACCATCCAGCCCCTCCACATCATGCTGTAGCAGCACCATTCTAACATTTTAGTGTAGAGACCACTGGCCTCTCTGCCTTGTCAATCACCCCTCTAACTCTCCATCACTCCCTTCATACCAACACACCACGCTCAGCTTCCAGGCCTCTGTGCTGCCTGAACACCCTCTTCCTCACTGATTCTGCCTCCTCCTTTAGGTATCAGTTCCAGCATCACTCCTGCCAAAAAGCCTTCCCTAACAGCCTTCCCAGGCCCCTGCCCTGGCTCCCTCAGTGAACAATATCCCACATTCAGGCACACCACAGACCCTTGCCCACCACACTGTTTTTACAAACCTCTTTACTTTTCTGCTTCCTCCTTTAGACCCTGAGCCTCCTGAAGGCAGGGTGGCATCCTTGTGACCTCCATTCCTGGCCCAAAAGAGGTACCCAGGTGAATGCCTGCTGACACTTAGGAGGCAGAACCCCACCCTCTGATTTCACCCTAAAAATGACACAGGCTGGCAGAGCCCTCATCCTAGAAGACTTTGAAGACTCTAAGTAGAGAAGAGTAAGAGACAACTGAGCAAGCAGATGACAGTGATGCTGGAACGAGTCTTGACTCTATGTTCCCCCTCATGCCCACAGAGCCCTCCCCGCTCAATTTTCCTCTCAACTACCTCTGAAAGCACAACATGGTAACACCTGGGAAGATCTCTTTGAAAGAACATCTGCCAATCAGAAGGTCACCAACCACCCCATCCTGTCCATAGAACTCTACCCCGACAATGACACAGGGTCAGCCACACTGAGGAGTGGCTGAATATTAGTGGCTAATAATCATAGTTGCCAGATGTTTTTCACCTGCTCAGGAATTGGTGGTTATTGCAGTAGCCCAGTCACCATCCGAGGTCCTAATCTCTGCATCTTACATTTGATCCCCTCAAGGAGACGTTTTCATCATCATCCCTGTGCTACTAAGGAAAAAGGAGGCTCAGAGAGGTTGAAGGATTTGTTCGAGATCACACAGTGAGTCATGTTCTATCTGCTAAGTGAGTACAAACCCTACAGGTTTCAACCTCCAGAATGCAACCCTCACAGAATCCAGTCTCACAAATAGTAAAAATACAAGCTGGCCGGGCGCGGTGGCTCACGCTTGTAATCCCAGCACTTTGGGAGGCCGAGGCGGGTGGATCACGAGGTCAGGAGATCGAGACCACGGTGAAACCCCGTCTCTACTAAAAATACAAAAAAATTAGCCGGGCGTGGTGGCGGGCGCCTGTAGTCCCAGCTACTCGGAGAGGCTGAGGCAGGAGAATGGCATGAACCCGGGAGGCGGAGCTTGCAGTGAGCCGAGACTGCGCCACTGCACTCCAGCCTGGGTGACAGAGCGAGACTCCGTCTAAAAAAAAAAAAAAAAAAAAAATACAAGCTTGCTTCGGCAAGACTGACACATACATTCCTACAAAGCTTAGAAGCTGCTGTAGAAAGCCAAGTTTGTCCTCCTGCTCTGGTTGGTGGAATCTGACTATAGTACACTCTCACAAACATCCTGAGGCCAAGCCAGCATCCCAAGAAACATCTGGAGAAAACAGACTTTACCTTGGTAACACCTAACCCCTGGGAGCTGCTCTGCCCTGATGTTTTTGCAGACATACTTCCGAAGGCTTCAAACTGTCGTGCCAGACTCCTTTCTGCTCTCACAAAGAGACCTGTGACATCACTTGCCCTTCATAGTCCTTTCCCCTCCCAGGACTGCCACCCATCTGTAAAAGCAGGGGATGCACTAGATTAGGGAGGGCACAGATTCCGCTGGGCATGCTACTTCTGGTTGATTGGTTTTGCCTGTGTTGAGAAGGCTCCTCACGCTGTATCCAGGGTTCAATAGGAGTGCTGTGGCTGATGCTGTCTGCCATGGGTCCACTAGGAGGGGTAATTGCCCACTGCAAGATATTTGCTGTCCCTGGACAAGATGATCACCATGGAAGTCATTTAGGACTCTAGTCCTATGACACAGAATTATTGTCTTTATCCCCTACCCAAACCTTTACCCTCTATCCTCCCTCACAGGCCCATCAACACTGGAGCTTCTTGAGAAATGTTTCAAATCCAGTAAGATGGAAAAGCAAACATCTATTTCAAGTCTACTGTCCTTTGAAAGACTGACCAACAAGAAACCTTAAATAGCTGTAGCTTGTGGAGGGTAGCTGGGTTTCAGCTCAATTTTATCAGTGAAGTGCCGTATGACCTTGGGCAAGTCCCTGTATTTCTGGGTCTCCACTACTTCTACAAATTGGGATCAGGAGTCCTATTTTCCTTGCATTTAACTGCGTCCAAACACGGTGCTAGGATTCTCAAGACTGCAAAGGAAGCCCATCATCTGTCTCACTGACTCTGAGTCATAAATATGTTGGAAAGTATTGTCCCATTTCTCAGAAGAGGAAGCGGGGGTTGAGGCAGGTGGAGGGACTTGGCCCAAATCCTAGAGCAAGTAGCTAATGAAGGAATTATACTTGGGTCCTGTGATCAGATCCACAGCCTTCCTCATCCCATTATCCTGCCTCCATAGGGGGCAGTGGTCAGGCTCCTCACAGCCACCAGGGGCTTTGGAACCAAGGCTACCTCTGCAGAGGAGGCTCTCCCAGATGATCAGTCCCTTAGCAATCCTGCCAGGATAAGGCCACACACAAGCTTAGATGTGCACTGTGCATTAACTTGGAGAATTGCCTGGGCATGGTGGCTCACGCCTGTAATCCCAGCACTTTGGGAGGCAGAGGTGGGTGGATCACTTGAGGTCATGAGTTCAAAACCAGCCTGGCTAACATGGTGAAACCCTCTCTACTGAAAATACAAAAATCAGCCGGGCGTGGTGGCGGGTGCCTGTAATCCCAGCTACCTGGGAGGCTGAGGCAGGAGAATCACTTGGACCTGGGAGGCAGAGGTTGCAGGGAGCCGAAATCGCGCCACTGCACTCCAAGCTGGGTGACAGAGACTCTGTCTTTAAAAAAAAAAGAAAAAAGAAAAAAAACTTGGAGAATTAATCACTACCATAAGAGTTAATTATTCAGAGCATTCCCCTCAGCTGCCCTTCAAATTATCTCCTTAAGATGGGCTAGTGAGGGCTGGGCACGGTAGCTCACGCCTGTAATCCCAGCACTTTGGGAGGCTGAGGCGGGCGGATCACCTGAAGTGAGGAGTTCGAGACCACCCTGACTAAAATGGAGAAACCCAGTCTCTATTAAAAGCACAAAATTAGCTGGGTGTGGTGGCGCATGCCTGTAATCCCAGTTACTTGGGAGGCTGAGGCAGGAGAATTGCTTGAACCTGGGAGGTAGAGGTTGTGACGAGCCAAGATTATGCCATTGCACTCCAGCCTGGGCAACAAGAACGAAACTCCATCTCAAAAAAAAAAAAAAATTGGGCTAGTGAATGAGATACCTAGAGTAATAGAATTCATAGAAAGAACGGTGGTTGCTGGCCGGGTGCGGTGGCTCACGCCTGTAATCCCAACTCTTTGGGAGGCCCAGGCGGGTGGATCACCTGAGGTCTGAAGTTTGAGACCAGCCTGACCAACATGGTGAAACCCTGTCTCTACTAAAAATATAAAAAAGTAGCCGGGCATGGTGGCAGATGCCTGTAATCCCAGCTACTCGGGAGGCAGAGGGAGAAAAATTGCTTGAACCTGGGAGGTGGAGGGTGCAGTGAGCCAAGAGAGCGCGATTGCACTCCAGCCTGGGAGACAGAGCAAGACTGCATCTCAAAAAAAAAAAAAAAAAAAAAAAAAAGTGGTTGCCAGGGACTAGGCAAGGGGGGAATGGTGGGGAGTTAATGTTTAATAGGCACGGAGTTTCAGTTTGGGAAGATGAAGAGTTAAAGAGACGAATAGTGATGATGGTTATACAACAACGGGAATGTACTAAGTGCCAATGAACTGCACACTTAAAAACGGTTAAGATGGGCCGGGCACGTGTGTAATCCCAGCACTTTGGGAGGCCAAGGCAGGTGGATCACCCGAGGTCAGGAGTTTGAGACCAGCCTGGCCAACATAGTGAAACCCTGTCTCTACTAAAAATACAAAAATTTACCAGGTGTGGTGGCGGGTGTCTGTAATCCAGCTACTCGGGAGGCTGAGGCACGAGAATTGCTTGAACCCAGGAGGGGAAGTCTGCAGTGAGCCGGAAGTGCGCCACTGCACTCTAGCCTGGGCGACAGAGTGAGACTCTGTCTCAAAACAAACAAACAAAAAGGTTAAGATGGTCATTAAGACAGTGTTAAAAATGGACTAGTGAGCGGCCCACTGAAGAATGAGCCCCAGCAGTTATCAAACTGCTTTGATTTTACTCATTCCAAACCTAAAAGTCACAAATAAAATATTTAAAACTAAGCATTTTTAAAAATTTTCTGATTTAACTGTATTTGTGAGCAAGGGCTGGTTAATAATCTGCCTACAATCTCTTTACTGAAATTCAGCAAATATAAACAAAAGAAAAATAATCCAAATAGAAAATAAAGATCAGAGGTGTACAAAGGCAGTAATGGATGTGTTAGTATCATAGAATCTTGGACAGGAATTGGGTAAGAGAATGTATGGAGAGCCGGGCTTGGTGGCTCACGCCTGTAATCCCAGCACTTTGGGAGGCCGAGGCAGGCGGATCACAAGGTCAGGAGTTCGAGACCAGCCTGGTCAACATGGCAAAACCCCGTTTCTACTACAAATACAAAAATTAGCCAGGCATGGTGGCAGGCGCCTGTAATCCCAGCTACTCAGGAGGCTGAGGCAGGGGAATCACTTGAACCCAGCAGGCGAGGCTACAGTGAGTCAAGATCATGTCACTACCTTCCAGCCCAGGCGACAGAGCGGGACTCCAAAAAAAAAAAAAAAAAAAAAGGAAGAAACATATTTACTTGCAGTACATTCATTATCACACCTCTTTAGGTTCACCGAGACCCCCGGGGTCCTGCCTGACCTTGAGACTGCTCCAGATGTAACCCCTACCTCTCCTGTTCCCTCAAGATACCCCCACCTCAGGGTTGTGACACCTCCCAGTTGGCCCTTGACTGCCTCCTTCCCATCCCGCAGTCACTTTCCCTGAGATGCCTTCCCCAATCTCTCAGCACCTATTTGTTTCCTTTAGGGCTCTCATCAGAAACAGATTAGATAGTATCTTGTTTATTTGTTACCTGCTTGGGTGGGGACTCCAAGCTGGAGGGAAGTCAATCTTGTTCCGTAGTCTCTCCCTGGCTCCTGGCACAGAACTTGGCACTCAAATAAATGAATGGCTGATTGTTTGGAAAGAGAAGTGGAGGTGGGGTGGGAAGGAGGGAAGAGCCCAATCCCTGCCCTCCACCCCCCACCATTCCTACACACTGCTGCATGTGCCTCTTTTAAAGAAACTGCTGGGACAGCAGCAATGGTGGCAGCCCTACCTTTATTGGGTGATGTCAGACAGGCTCCTCTTCCCCACCCCACCTTGGTCTGCACTCCACAGGCAGGCAGACAACTCCTATTACTGCACCCCTGTGCAGGGCAACAGCCACACCACGAAGCGTGGGAAGGCAAGAAAGTTCCAGGAGAGGCTAGAACTATCAAACCTATTCTCCGCAGTCAATAACAGGTCCTCGTCACAGCCCCCAGTAGGAAACTGCCCAGATGGAGTGATGACCCTGCAGACAAAACTCTAGCTCCACATACCTGGCAGACTCTGACAGCCCTGGATAGATTCTCCAGCCTGATCTTGGGTATCCTGAACCCTGGACAGCCTGCCCTTCTTCCCCTTCCCTCACACAGAGCATTCACCTCTCCCCTAACCCAGGCCACCTTCCCCCATAAGAGCCCTGCACTTGGCAAACAGCTATCAAACAACTGACTCCACTCCAAACCAGCCCACCCAATCCATCTACATCTTTCCAGGCATGGGACATGGACAGTTTTTGGCTATTTCAAGTCTTCTCTTTCCCCCTGGATGTCAGTAACAGCAGCAGATAATACTTCTCAAATGCTTCCTCTGTACCAGGCACTGTGCTTAGTGCTTTGCACACGTTTCTCTTGTCCTCATGCTGGACTACAATCAGGTATTATTAGCATCTCTATTTTGCAGGTGAAGAAACAAGCCCAGAGAGGTTAAGTACCTTGTCCAAGTCTCACAGCTCTAGCTGGCAGCCCAGGAACTGAACCCCAGCAGTCCAACTCTACAGAGATGCTCTTAACTATGGGTACATATGACCTCCGGGGTGTGGGCTTCCTGATCACCTACTGTATGCTCAGTAGGTGCCCTTAGGGACTGGACTCCAGTAGGGACCTTGTGACTGTGCAAAGGAGAAGAGAGGTACATAAAAATCATATTTGCTGGCCAGGCATGGTAGCTTACACCTGTAATCCCAGCACTTTGGGAGGCCAAGGCGGGCAGACTGCTTGGGCCCAGGAGTTTGAGACCAGCCTGGGTAGCATAGTGGGGTATCTCTTTTTTAAAAAATCATATTTAGTCTAGCAACAAAATTGATACCATATTTGCATTGATAAGTCTCAGAATTTCCTTAGTAAAAGGACAGGAAATAGGAACTTGAGACCCCAGCTAATCAGGTATCAGTTAATACCTGAAATACACAGGCCAACCAAACTGGGTGTTACGATACTCTCTCACCAGCTTCCAGGAACCAAATTCAACTTAATAGCAGAGATAGAAGGAGCTCCCTCCTGCTGACAAACAAATGAGGAATCTGCAGGCCAGAGAAGGGAAGGGTCTTGCCTGAGGCCACCCATCAACTCAGTGACATAAAATGGTGAGAAGACAGCAGTTCCAGCTCCTCCATCCTTTGGCTTTCAGGCCATCTGGGTCCCAAAAAGAAACTACAGGAGGTAAGTAAGTGCCTACAGTGACCGAAAAGTTTAAGTTTTCATGGTAGAGACAGGGCACTGGCTCTTACCTTCAGGGAAAGTGAAATGCTCTGTGAAAGCTATGTATGGGAAGCCAGGATTTCTTTCCCAAGCTGACAGAGGCCCAGCTGCAGCTCAGCTCTGCCCCGGAAGGACCGGAGTTTAAAAGGCCTACCTGGAGCCCGGCTGGGACCACACCCACATGGGGCTGACTTCACCAGAGAACCAGTCCTACTGGCTGTCTCCCAGACAGCAGTGGGCCAGGCCAGGACGCCACCGCCTGTCTGTAGCCTGGCGCCTCTCCCTGCGGGGCCCCACCCAGTCCCTACCCCAGCCAGGCTCCCAGAGCAAGGGTGGGAGTGGGTAGGGAAAAGGCCTGCTCCTCTCCTCATGAGGCCACCTGGGCCTGGGTCCCTCAGAGTGTCCCCTCAGCCTGGGCTGGGTCTGAAACGGCTGCTTCCTGCTTTGCCATTTTTCTTTCACTTTGGTTTTTAACCCCAAAGTGAAACTTTACGACTAGAACGATTTGGGAAAGATGTTGACAGTTAAGGACTAGGAGAGTCAAATGCCTGGCTTCTAATCCAAGCAGAAGTGAGCCGAGACCTGTCAAGTTCACTGGGAGACTTGGGAGGAGACCTTCGACTTCTCCAGGCTGCAGTTTTCCTATTGATAAAATAGGAGGGAGGAACTAAGCTAGTGATTTTTTTTTTTTTTTTTGAGACAGGGTTTTGCTTTGTCACCCAGGCTACAGTGCAGTGGCACAAACAGCTCACTGCAGCCTTGACCTCCTGGGCTCAAGCGATCCTTTCGCCTCAGCCCCGCAAGTAGCTAAGAATACAGGTGTGCACCACCACACCCAGCTAATTTTTGTATTTTTTTTTATAGAGACGGGGTTTCGCTATGTTACCCAGACTGGTCTTTAACACCTGAGCTCAAGTGATCCACTCGTCTTGGCTTCCCAAAATGTTGGGATAACAGGCATGAGCCACCACACCTGGCCCCCACTAGGCTAGTGATTTTAAATGTCATTTTAAATTAGAAAAAAATGATAGAACTTCCCCTTCCTCATCCCTGCTGCCACTGGAGCTAAAAAAGGAGCTGCAAAGATGATCTGCTGGGGGTGGGGGGAGGCCTTTTTGGGCCATCCTGTTGGCTTGGGGGAGGAGGCAAAAGTCTGCTGGCAGTGTAGACATGCTCCTGGTCTCCCTGACCACCTCTCCCGGATCTACCGACTGAGCTCCTTTCGCCTGCACAGGTTCTAGAGGTCCCAGCAACCTAGGGCAGAGCAAATTCAGGAAGCCCCTAAGTATGATCTTTTTTCTCTCATCTTGTATGTTCTTCCAACAAAAGCCTAAGTGTGATCTTGACCCTATCTCAGCACAGCAAGAGGAGACACCTACCAATAGCTGCTCTAAAATTTCCAGCCTGAGGGCTGACCTGGCCATCTGCTAGGACTGACAACGGCCCACCCGGGGAACTGTCTAGACTTCAGAATCTCTGGCCCTGGCATGCCTACTCTGTCTAGCTAAGACCACTTTAATACATTTCACGACGTCTTCCCACTGGCTGGTTTACCGAATAGCCCAGGGACATGAGAAAGGCAGGAATGAGTCTCCCAACTATTCAGATGAGGAAAACTGAGGTTCAGTGAAGGGCAAGGGTATAGCGGCCAAGCCAGCACTGGGATTCAGGAGGTTAGTTTTTTTTTTTTTTTTTTGAGAAGGAGTCTTGCTCTGTCACCCAGGCTGGAGTGCAGTGGTGCAATCTCGGCTCACTGCAACCTCCACTTCCCGATTCAAGTGATTCTTCTGCCTCAGCCTCCTGAGTAGCTGGGACCACAGACGCCCACCACCACGCCCGGCTAATTTTTGTATTTTTAGTAGAGACGGGGTTTCACCATATTGGCCAGGTCGAGTAGAGGTCTCGAACTCCTGACTTTGTGATCTGCCTGCCTTGGCCTCCCAAAGTGCTGGGATTACAGGCATGAGCCACCGCACCCGACAAGGTCAGTAAATATTTGAATGAGCTCACTGGCTCCACCGTTGCTAAGCAGGTGCAGCACGAGAGGAGCTCATGGAAGAAACAAATTTGAATCTGGGGGTGAAGGCGTGGTGCCTTTTAAAATACATACATTTTCAGAATGAAAAAAAAGGCAATTAAAAAATATATGACAAAATTTTAAGCGCACAAACTCTTGGAAAGAGCAATTCTGTGTGCAGAAATGGCTCCGACAGCTACACATGCACTCGTGCATGGAGACACATAGGAAAGGGTGTTCACTGCAGCACTGTTTACAGCAGCAAGACTGAGAACAAGCTAAACATCCTTGAGTAGAGGACAAACAACTGGTGGTCTATCCGTCAATGGAAAGCCACATGCTCAGGAGCAAAGGTGGTCATGAACCTGTATGTGCCCACCAAGAATAACCTGCAACACAGACTTACATGAAAAATGAAAGGTATAGAAAAGTAGGGAGAGACTATGCCACTGTCTAAGTAATAAAAAGGGATGTTACTGACAATAGCTGCATGTGGATGCTGAGTATTTCTATGAGGAAACCTCAAGACTTGTCACAGTGATCAGGTGTCTGGGTAGGACAGGGACTAATTTTTCACTGGGCTTTTTTTTTTTTTTTTTTAACCAAGTTTGAATTTTTTTTTTTGTTTTTTTTGAGACGGAGTCTCGCTCTGTCGCCCAGGCTGGAGTGCAGTGGCGCAATCTCGGCTCACTGCAACCTCCGCCTCTCGGGTTCACGCCATTCTCCTGCCTCAGCCTCTCCTAGTAGCTGGGACTACAGGCGCCCGCCACCACGCCCGGCTAATTTTTTTTGTATTTTTAGTAGAGACGGGGTTTCACCGTGGTCTCGATCTCCTGATCTAGTGATCCGCCCGCCTTGGCCTCCCAAAGTGCTGGGATTACAAGCGTGAGCCACCGCGCCCGGCCCAAGTTTGAATTTTTTTTAACCAACATACATGTATTGCTTTTTCAGTAAAAATATAACTTTTACACACAGAAAAACCCTCCAGCAAAATGTATCCAGAGATGCCTCTTCCTAGATCTCAGGCATCAGACTCCCTGGATTGGGAGGGGAGGCAGGACACTGGTACCCAGATTTTGAAATGTCTCCTCAAGGGCTGCTGGTCTAGCCTTATAGAATAGGCAGTCAGCCTCTGAGAGTAGACTGAGGCAGCCTGGACACTGTGGGGCTCTGGGGTGTGGAGGAGAGTGTCAGGGAAGACTGTGGGAAAACTTGACTTTGAGGCATAGGAAGGATTTGAAGAAGGCTTTGAATGTAGAACATGTACAGCTGGGATGAGAGGGTTCCTACAGGAAGGATGGGAAATTAAGTGAAACTGATAAGGAAGGGGAAGGAAGGTCTCTCAGTATGGGATCCTGGCAAGTCCCTTCCCTCCGAGATTTGGTTCCTACATATGGGAAAGGAAGGGGCTGGGCCAGAGTCCTTTTCAGACCTGCTATCCTAGGACCTTACTTTATTTCATCTCATTTAATATTAAAGGAGGTGGGGAGGGTCCCCAGCTCAGCACATGGCCATAGAGCTCCACACCTGTGCAGAGTGTAATCAAATATTTGGAGGCTGCAGAAAATTCACACAAGGATCTTAGGTAAAGCAGCCCTTGGGTGACATCCCCCCAGGGAGAAGGAGCAGATGGCCTTCTGCTGAGATGCCCTTCCTCACCCTGTTAATAATTAAGCCATTCCTGAAGACCTCTTTTGTTAACATTTTTTTTTTTTTTTTTTGAGACAGTCTTGCTCTGTTGCCCAGGCTACAGTGCAATGGCGCGATCTCGGCTCACTGCAACCTCCACCTCCCGGGTTCAAGCGATTCTGCCGCCTCAGCCTCCTGAGTAGCTGGGATTACAGGTATGTACCACCACGCTCGGCTAATTTTTGTATTTTTAGTAGAGATTGGGTTTCGCCATGTTGACCAGGCTGGTCTCGAACTCCTGACCTCAGGTGATCTGCCCGCCTTAGCCTCTCAAAGTGCTGGGATTACATGCATGAGCCACCATGCCCAGCCTCTTTTGTTGCTTCTGAAGTTTGGTTTGCAGAGACTTATGCCTTGGCTTGCTTTACACCATGATGCTCCAGGCTAAGGGCTCACAGGCTGCAACAGTCTAGACCTAAGCCACAGGCCCCAACTACAGGGACCTGAAGTGGAGAGGGCCTAGGATGCAGGTTAGGAGCCTGGTGGTGGATCCTGGCTAGATCTCGGTGTGCTGCTGCTGCAGACTCTGGGAGGTCAGAAACTAAGTCTTTAAGGCAGCTCTGACTGTCAGTGTTTCCCCAGGGCCAGCTCACTGCCAGGCACAGAGCAGCACTTAATAACTATTTACTGAATAAGTAGCTCAGCCACAGTGACCTTGGTCAAGCCTCTTTCTACCAGTGAACCTCAGTTTCCTCTTCTGAAAAACAAGGATGACAAGAATAGTCATACTTCCCAAAGTTGGATAAAGATCTACTGAGATAATGTGTATAAAAGTGCTTTGCAAATCAAAACAGGCTAAACAAATATTAAAGATCCAGAACCAACATGCTGAAGCAAAACAAAAAGAATGAATATACGTGAGAATGAGCAAATTTACAAGAAAGCAACTGGCTCTAGATGGTCATCAAATGAATTACTACAATGGAAAGGGACAGCATAGGTTACTCTAGTCCACTGTTCCAATGTCCAAATAGCATTTCTCAGGCCATCCCTGTTCCAAAGGAGCAAAAAATCTCTCCTCAAAACCTTTGTCCAGATTCTGGGATGAAGAACACGGTTACAGTTACAATTGTACCCTGTATGCCACTGGGCTCAGAGAGTATCTGCCAAAGCAAACTGGCATACAGATGCTGCGTGTTTGCTGGAGGCAAGGGAGCAGCGGGGTGAGGGGCGCCTGGAGGCTGTGCCTGACATGTGGTTGCTCTGCCTCATGACCAAGTTTGTGTTCAGAGGAGTGTGGGCTGCACACAGAGAGAATGATTGGTTGGGAGGCCTCCGCCAAGCCATCAATTTCCTGGCTGTACACTGGGACCAACCATTGCTGCCTCCCATGGTAGCCACTCTGTAAGCACTAGTCCCCTTCCCTTTCCCTCTGCCCACTGGGGATTCCTGGCTGCAGCCTGAGAAATGGGTCCTAGCTCCATCAATTGGCTCTCCTGTGCGAGGCACCTTGGAGACAAGTCCCTTCCCGCCTTTGTGGGTGACTGATTACGTTGGCTGGGCCCCTCTCTGGTGGGGGCTGGCTGAGAATTCCAACAGGCCCAGTGGTGGACATGCCTACTATTGGACTGGACATACACACAGCACAACTCTGGAAGCTTCTCACAGTCCAGTGTATAAAACTGCTGGTGTGAGGGTCCCTAGCTCCTCTGACTCTTCCACCTTGAAGGAATTCTAAACTGGCACCCTGACCTTCAGGATCCTTAGAAAGCAAGATTTGTGGGCTTATAGGATAAATGTGCTTGCTCCTAATTAAAGGGCAAGAAGGCTCAGCCCCTTGGGACCCTAAAAGCAGGAGTTCCCTTTTCAAGAAGCAGAGCTGAGCTGTGGGAAGAGCCACAGTTTGGAGACAGTCGGCCTTGGGTCTGAGCTACCTTTTCCTTATCTGCAAAACAGGGATGGGAAGTCCACCTGTCTCTGGCTTGTTGTACAGATTTCATGAGCGCCCTTGTGGAGCCCCTGGCGCAGAGCCAGGCAAACAGCAGGTGTACAAGAAATGTGCTCAGACTGCTACTTCCTGCCCCAAACCAGCAACACCCAACATTTTCCCTTCCAGCCCATCAGGGCACTGGCCAAGCTTTCCTAAGGGAGCACAGCATCCTCTGCTACCCCAATTGGCTGTTCCCACTCCCATGGGCCCCACCCAAACCTCACCCTCTTGTGTCATCTGGATGCCTGCAAAGCCTCCTCCCTGTTGTCATTTTTATGCATTCCAATTTACCCAGCCTGATTCATCTTCTGGAAGAAGTCTTCCAGTTGTGCTACCTCTGCTCTAAAACCTTCCATGCCTCCCCAATGCCTCTGCTTTTCAGCTGTTTAACACTGCCTACAACCTCCTGGCTCCACCCAGATTTTCTAGCATACTCGCTGTTTCCCTAAATGCACACTTATCCAACCATGCCCTCTGCACCCGCCTTCCTGGAATGTCAGCACCACCCTCTGCCTCTGCAAATCCAGCCCCCCTCAAAGGGCTCTTGTTTCCTCTGGCTCATGCTCACTTCTTCTCAGACAATGCTTTTCCTCAGCAGACACTTAATTACAGACTGTCACACAGTCTCTCATAATTGTAGGCTTGTCTTCTTGTCAGACCATAAGTTCCTCAGGGCAGAGAGGCCTTGTCTGTGTCTTAATCTCCATTCTCTCAGAGCCTGGCCCAGGGCTAGGAAGGCAGGGCCCAGAGAAGGAGGAGTTTTCCAAGCCTCATTCAGCTCCAGGCCAAGACCACTTGGGACCACTTCTCTTGCTCCTATCCCGTGAGGAAACTGTTCACTGGCCAAACCAGACCTCAGGGCTCCAGGCCAGTGATGTACAGAGAAGAGGGAGCCCGGGGGAGGGAGGCAGAGCTGTGGCTCTAGTCTTGCTCTGGGATCCTAGGCATCCCTACCCGTCCCTGGGCCTGCTTCTGTGCTATGGAACAAGAAACAGCCATGTTTTAGCTCTAGAATGTGGCTTGTATTTCTCTTTAAAGTAGCCTTGGTTTCTAAGAATGGGTGGGTCTGTTAACACAGCTGATTCCAGCACAGGTTGAGTGAGGAAAGGCAGCCACAGTCAGGTCCGGGAAATCTGGGAACCTGAGAGAGATTTACACCACACACCTCATCAACCTCATTACATTTCTGTAAGGACTAGATTTCATTCCTGCTCAAGTGTTCAATTCCACAGCCTGCACCCTGGCCCAGCCTGACTTGACAGTGCCTGCTGCCAGGACCAAGTAGGGGAAGGGTGACTTGCTTCTGAAAACCACCAATCCCCACACAAAACAAAGCTGATGATGGTGATGACTGCCATTTATTGAGGGGCTGTTACTACATGAGTTCTCATTTCCACCCCAATCTGATAGGGAAGGAAACGGAGGCATAGAAAGCTGACTAATCCGGCCGGGCACGGTGGCTCACGCTTGTAATCCCAGCACTTTGGGAGGCCGAGGCAGGCGGATCACGAGGTCAGGAGATCGAGACCACGGTGAAACCCCGTCTCTACTAAAAATACAAAAAATTAGCCGGGCGTGGTGGCGGGTGCCTGTAGTCCCAGCTACTCGGAGAGGCTGAGGCAGGAGAATGGCGTGAACCCAGGAGGCGGAGCTTGCAGTGAGCCGAGATTGCGCCACTGCACTCCAGCCTGGGCGACAGAGCGAGACTCCGTCTCAAAAAAAAAAAAAAAAAAAAAAAAAAAAAGAAAGCTGACTAATCCAAGGTCACACAGCAACAAGCTAGGCTGTCATACAAACCAGGGTCCTCTCAGTTCAGCTTTTCCCAGGTTGCAGCCGACAGGCTCTCAGCACCAGCATCCTCTAGAGAGCTGGTTTAAAAACCTAGGGGCATTTGATTCCTGCCCCAAGACTTGCCAAATGAGAGTGTCTAGGGATGGAGCTTTATAAAGACAAGAAACCCGAATTTTATATATGAGAAAACTGAGGCACAGAAAGGTGGCATGACCTGCCAAGATCATGCCTTAAGCATCCTCAGGAGTCCTGCTGGGACTCCAGAGCCAGCAAGGAGAGACTTCCTGGGGCAGGTGGCATTTGACAGTGTGGGCCTCTAGGGGAAGAGAGGGCACTATAGGGGAAGAGGACAGCATTAATAAAGGCTGAAGTGGGAAAGGACGGGCAACAACTTCTCAAAGTGGCTAGGGGAAGGAAGAAATACATACGGAACCACGATGACAGCCTTCCCGCAAAAGCCCATCTGAGCTTCTGGGAAGAAAGTCTGTGTGGCGTTTACAACCCGCAGGTCTCCAGCAGTGGCCCTCTGGGTGTGTCTGGTTGCTGCTTAGGATGAGAAAGCCACGGGAGGTGGTGACTCAGTCCCCACCCAGCCTCCAGATAGCCTCCTTTTAAATTCAAGATGAGCTCAGAGACTGGGGAAATGTCAAGAAAACCCTCCTCCCAGAACAGATGGGAACAGACCCAGGGAAGGCAGCCTGAGGGGTAGACTATCAGGCAGAAGCTATAAATCTGGAGAAACGCTGTGGGCTGTGGAGAAGAGGCCTGGGCTCCAAGTTTGCCTGTCACTGCTGTGGCTGTGGGACCCTGAGCAGGTCCTTGTCTCTCTCTGGGCCCCCTATTTTTCATTCACCTGTGAAACAGGGAGAACTCCACTGGCTTCGGACTTCCAGGCCTGTTGGTGGAGAACAATGGTCGGGAAAGAGCCTAGCTGATTACACAATGCCTCACACAGCCTGGGAGAGATGAGAAGATCACTCCTATTACTATTAGAATAGCCACAGGTGCTTTTCTAGTTACCTGAACCCCAACCACAGGGTGTGCGGGGGGGTGAGGGGGGAAGAGACTGGGCTGTCTAGTTCCTACAAAGAGAAAAGTCACCCAGATGTTTTTGGGAAGGGAAAGTTCACATTTATTAAGTGCCTACTGTGCACCAGATTTTTAAAAAATACATAATCTCATTTAATACTCATTATAAACCTGTAGTACAAATCTTGAGTCCAGATAAGAAAACTGAAGCTCAAAGAAATAATTTGCCCAAGATTACAAACGCAGTGAATGATGGAGACTGATTAAAACCAGGCGTTTGTGGTACTGAAAGCCAGAGTTTGTAGTCTCTGAAACCGTTTCTTCTTTTTTTTCGAGACAGAGTTTTGCTTTTGTCACCCATGCTAGAGTGCAATGGTGCAATCTCAGCTCACTGCAACCTCCGCCTCCCAGGTTCAAATGATTCTCCTGCGTCAGCCTCCCAAGTAGCTGGGATTACAGGTGTGTGCCACCACGCCCAGCTAATTTTTGTATTTTTAGTAGAGACAGGGTTTCACCATGTTGCTCAGGCTGATGTTGAACTCCTGACCTCCAGTGATCTGCCCGCCTCGGCCTCCCAAAGTGTTGGGATTACAGGCGTGAGCCACCGTGCCCGGCTGACAGGGTCTCATTTTGTTACCCAGGCTGGAGTGCAGTGGCACGATCTCAGCTCACTGCAGTCTCGACCTCCTGACCTTCTGGATTCAAGCTATCCTCCTGCCTCAGCCTCCTCCAAGTAGCTGGGAATACAAGCGCATGCCACCACACCCAGCTAGCTCACTGCAAGCTCCACCTCCCGGGTTCACACCATTCTCCTGTCTCAGCCTCCTGAGTAGCTGGGACTACAGGCGCCCGCTACCACATCTGGCTAATTTTTGTATTTTTAGTAGAGACGGGGTTTCACCATGTTAGCCAGGATGGGTCTCGATCTCCTGACCTCGAGATCCTCCCGCCTCGGCCTCCCAAAGTGCTGGGATTACAGGTGTGAGCCACCACGCCCGGCCCCAATTTTTGTATTTTTTGGAGCAACAGGGTTTTGCCTTGTTGCCCAAGCTGGTCTCGAACTCCTGAGCTCAAGCGACCTGCCTGCCTTGGCCTCCCAAAGTGCCGGGATTACAGGAGTGAGCCGCTGCTCACACAATTCTTGAGGGATTCCATGATTGCAGAATCAGTCTTAGGATAAGGAATGTTATTCCCATTTTACGGATTAGGAAGCTGAAGCCTAAAGGAAAGTGACATCCCTAAAAGTGGGTGAGATGTGGGAACTGGGATCCTGCACCCCTCACTTCCAGGCCAGGGACCAAGCCCTTCTTCTTTTCCACTGCAAGTAGCTGAAGTAAAGCACCAAGCACAAGGCACACAGTAAAAAGGTCAAAGGATGTTAGAGATTGTCATTATACACCAGGGGCAGGTGATAACAGCATGACAGTGACTTTTTCAAAGGCAGTGCCATGGAACAGGACCCAGAAGTCCTGGCTCAAACCTCTGTGGGTCCCTGGCCCTTCTGGGCCTCATCTCTTCATCTGTAAGACAAGGCGCTTGAACAGCTGATCTCATTCCCTGCACCCAAAGTTCTAGGACATCCTAAGCTCCTTGACAGCAAACCCCAGCTCTCTGCAGAGCCTCTCTCAGCTGAGGTCTTTGTTCCCCTACTCTACAGGGGAAGCAGGAAAAGCAGCCAAGGCTCACAACTACAAAGTGACTTTATTCCAAGTGCCACTGTCCAAGCAGGGCCCACCCTTAAACAACAATGGGATGGAACATGGAAAATCCAACTGTCCCCCTCCACAGACATCCCGATGGGCACGCCCATCTATCTTTACAAACGGACTAACGAACAGCAAGCAGGATTGGGGCCTGAATTAAGAAACAGCCGTCTCCCTGCTCTATTGGAAAGGCAGGTGCATTCTCGAATAACCAGGAGGCAGTGGGGAGGAAGTTAAAGAGCCCTGGACTGTAGTGTCCTAGGCCTGGATCCTTGTCCCAGCTCTGGCAGGAGCGAGCCAGCTGTTTACCCTTGGGCAAGCTCCTCTTCCTCGATGGGGCTATGTAAAGACAGGCTGACAGTTCACAAAGCGTGTCTACAGATGTTTCATTTGATCATCATGACAACCGTGTGAGGCCAGCACAATTATCCACTTTTTACAGATAGGGAAACTGACAGAGAGGACAAGAGTCTCACTCAAGGTTACACACCTTGAAGCTGGCAGAACCAAGGCCCCAGAGGTTAGACTACCAAAGCCAGCCCTCAGGGTGGTCAGATTAAGAAGTCCTCTCCCTGCTCATCCTGAATCGAGTCTCAGCAAGATCCAGGCAGCACAGACCTTTGTTCACTTGCCCACTCTGGTGTTCTGCAAAGTTCTGGCCATGAACCCCACAGCCTAGCTGCCTAGGAGGCTGACCCCACCCCCACCCCACTGCAAAATTTCATTACTCAAGCTGGCAAGAACGCAGCCCCCACACCCAGCCGGGGCTAAATAAACGTCCAAATGATATCACATCCTGCCGGCTCCAAAATAGCCCGGCCTGCTCACAAGCGATCACAAACTGCCAGGCCATGCGGGGCCAAGTGGGCAGGGATGCCCAGCCCGTGGTGCCCTCCACACAAGCAACTAAAGCAGAAGCCTCAGAGCAGGAAGGCCCCCCACTCCCTCCTCCGCCAGACAGCCTGGCCCCTCCCTCCTTTCCCCCCTTTGTAGGAGGCCCCAGAGCCCCCTTGCCCCAGCGCCAACCCCATGGAGCCTCGGCCGCGGCCAGCCTGCGGGCCAACTCCGGCCCGACCCGGACACCCCACCACTCACATTGCTTCAAGAGCTCCAGACACAAAGCCATGAGGGCCGGATGGGGGTCAGAGACCCAGAGACCCGGCAAAGATAGAAAAAGGGAGAGGGAGACAAGGAGCAGAGAGAAGGGGAGACAGGGGGCTGGGGCAGAAAAAGCAAGGGGGGGCCAAGGGCCCCAGGCAAAGAAGCAGGCTGAAAGGGGGCCTTCAGCGCAAGAGACACAGAGTGGCGAGACCACCGAGACAGATGTGGGAGCACAGAGGGGCAGGGAGAGCAAAGCAGGGGACCCCGATCCCGAGAAGTGGGGGTGCTCGGAGACCTGAGAGAGAACAAGGAGACAGCGACAGGGGACAAACCAGGGGAAAGCAGAGAGGAGCTCCTGAAGTCAGGGAGCTGAGGACATATTGGGGGGTCCCAAGGAGAAAGACCCCAAGGGACCTAGGAGCTCCCAGTGGATATGGGGAATACCCAGAAGAGGGAAAGCCCAGGGGCAATGGGGGTTCAGAGGAGGCGAGACCCCAGCGATCTGGGGTGCAGGAGGACCCCCAAAGGATGTG